>NC_137147.1:146097205-146652720 GCF_951394435.1 Stenella coeruleoalba | reverse complement strand
GATCTTTATTTAGTGCATTTTTTTTCTTGTTGTACTTTATCATAAGTGGCTAAAAAAGACCACTGGCATCTTCAGCATTCTGCCTGGAAATCTCCTTGACTAGATCCACAAGTTCATTAGGCACATTTTCTTATCACTCATGTTACCACAGGCAACAGTAATGTTAAACATTCTGCCAATACATAACCTGGGTTGCCTTTTCTCCAGCCTTCTGTAGCAATTTCCTTACCACTTTTCCAACCTCCACTAACAGTCTTCTCTCTGGTTACTGTCTGCAAGTAAAGTCAATGTCATATATTTTAGGTTTTTGTTATAGCAACACTCCACATCCACATACTAACTTCTGTTTCAGTGACCTATTACTAGGAAATAAACCACCTCCAAATCTTAGAAACTTAAAACCACCACTGACGTATTTGTTCATGATTCCACACAGGGCAGATTTCATGGAGTCAGCGCATATCTGGTCTATCTATTTAGCGTTGTCTAGGGAGACTCAAATGAGGCTGGAAGATCCACAAGGGCCTCCCTCCAGCAGGGTAGTTACTGATCTTCAAGAGTGAAAGTGGAAGCTGACGGGCCCAGAAGTGGAACAGTGCCACTTCCGCTGCATCCCATTGATTAAGGGAAGTCATATAACCCAGATTCAAGGGAAGGGGAAATAGATTCCACCTCTTCATAAAGGGAGAGACATTATGTTTACATGAGTGGAAGGAGTTGTTGGCAACCACATCTGTAGACAATCTATCACAATCCTTAAACGAGTAAGTGGCAGAACTGAGGGTAGAATACATTTGTCTGCCTTTCAATCCACTGTTTTTTCCATTACACCATCTCTCTCACATACCACCATTGCTTCAGGGAGACACAGGCTGTCTCCAAGTCCCCTACATTATATGGCTTAGAGTCTCACCAACCATAAAGCTGTTATTACCTTGAGCCTTGTTATATGCAATCAGTATATGATAATGTATTATATTTGAAGACGTGGCCAGAAGAGGAAAAAGATTTATCTGGAAAACCCAACATCCAAATAATAGGAGTTCTAGAAAGAAAAATAGACAAAATGGAGGGGAGAAAATCACGAAGAAATAACTGAAGACCATTTTCTAGAACTGAAGGCTGAGTCTTTAGATTGAAAAAGCTACAAGAAATGGAAAAACAAACCCAAGGCACATTAACATGAAATTTCAGAACACTGGATGGGGCCAGGGAGAAATTCCTAGAAGATTCCAGAGAGATTAAAAAAATAAGTCATATATGAAAGGTAAGAAAGGAGAATGTCATGATAAGACTCAGATCTTAGTTTCCAAATACTATTCCCCTGTAAATGGTCCAGTTCTTAGAGAAATGGCTGGTTCCAGAGGTGGGACAGAGAGAAAATACATGATGGGCTTTGAGCTAAATGACTTATGGGAACATATCAAAAAGACACAAAAGCCAACTTGAAGGGGTTCTCACTGGTTAAAATTGGGGGCAATGTGAGCATCATATTGAATAATGATAGGAACTGATGATACACATTGAATAGTCTGATAGTAAAACAGAAAATACACAAAGAGGGGACAGAAAAAGCTCTTAATTAGAGAAGAATGCTAACTTATAAATGTATCAGGAAAGATAAATATAAAAAATCATTATTTTGCAACTAGAATTCCATACCCAGCCAAACAATAAATCAAGAATGCATGCATAATTAACAGTTTTCAAAAATGTTGTTTATGCCTATGTGCCCTGTGTTAAGTTTCCCAAGGCTGCCGTAACAAGTTACCACAAACCTGGTGGCTTAAAAAACACAAATGTATTCTCTTGCAGTTCTGGAAGCCAGAAGTGTGAAAGTGAGGTATCAGCAGGGCTATACTCCCTCTGGAGGCTGTAAAGCTGAATGCTTCCTTGTCTCTTCCAGCTTCTGGCAGCCCCAGTCATTCTCTGCGACTGTATCACTCCAATCTCTTCCTCCATCTTCACAAGGCCCTCTTCTCTGTTTCTGCATCTCCTCCTCTTCTTTCAGAAGAACACTTCTCATTGGATTTAGGAACAACCTACATAATCGAGGATAATCTCATCTTGAGATCTGTAACTTAATTACATCTGCAAAGACCCTTTTTCCAAATTAGGAAATACTCACAGATTCTGAGGCTTAGGATGGAGACATAAGCTTTGGGGGGCCACCATTCATCCCACTATACACCCCGTCTCAGGAGACTTCTGAATAATGTACTTCACCAAAACAAGAGAATAGAGCAAAAACTGGAGCATTGGATCCAGAAAACCAGGGATTCAATGCACAAATAAGTGAACAGAATTCCCAGAATGATGGGGGAGAACTTGGAACAATAGCTGTGCAGCAGGCATACAGAGCAACCAGTCTAAGGAATTCCCTGGCGGTCCAGTGGTTAGGACTCCGTGCTTTCACTGCCGAAGGCCCGGGTTTGATCCCTAGTAGGGGAACTAAGATCCCACAAGCCGCGCAGCACGGCCAAAAAAAGAAAAAAAAAAAAAAAAAAAAAACAGCAACCAGTCTAGCTTGGAGAAGAGGACCAAAGGCTCTAGCACAAATGCCTCAGAAAGAGTAGGAGGAAGAAATTACCCCAGGTGTTTGAACATACTGAGAAGACATTAACAGCTTCACTGGGTGGCTTAGGAACGAATTTGTGAGCGTGATAAGAAAAACTATTGATATCAAATGAAAAGCTCCAGGAAAACAAAAAAATATTGCAGCATGCTATAAACTGAATGTTTATATCCTCCCCACATTCGTATCTTGAAACCTAACCCTCCATGTGAGGGTATTTAGAGATGGGGCTTTGGGGAAGTGATTAGGCCATGAGAGCAGAACGCTCACATGGGATTAGTACTTTTATAAAAGAGGCCAGGAGTAGAGAATGGACTTCAGGACACGGGGAGGGGGAAGGGTAAACTGGGACAAAGTGAGAGAGTGGCATGGACATATATACACTACCAAATGTAAAACAGACAGCTAGTGGGAAGCAGCTGCACAGCACAGGGAGATCAGCTTGGTGCTTTGCGACCACCTAGAGGGGTGGGATAAGGAGGGTGGGAGGGAGACCCAAGAGGGAGGGGATATGGGGAAACACATATGCATATAGCTGATTCACTCTGTTATACAGCAGAAACTAACACAACACTGTAAAGCAATTATACTTCAATAAAGATGTTAAAAAAAAGAGGCCCAGGGAATTCCCTGGGGGTCAAGGGCCCAGGTTCAACCCCTGGTTGGGGAACTAAGATCCCACAAGCCTCGTGGGTCCTCACCAGACCTTGATCTTGGACTTACCTATCTCCAGAACCGTGTGAAATAAATTTCTGTTGCACATAAGCCACGCAATCTATGGCAGTTTGTTATAGCAGCCCAAATGGACTGAGACGCAACATTATATTCTCCAAAGATGACCACAGTAATATTTCCCATCCCAGATGCTCTTCTAGAATTTTGCCACTTGACCACCAAGAGGAGGAGGGTATGCCCAGTCCCCTTGAATCTCATGACCTGCTGTGACTTATTTGACCAACAGAATGCTGTGTGACTTCTGAGGCTAGATCCTGATTGTATTTCTACCTTGTTTAATTGAGACATTTGCCTTGGAATCCAGCCACCATGCCATGAGGAAGCCCAAGCAGCCTATGGAGACGTTCCAAAGTCTATACCTGACAGCCAGTGCCAACCTGACATCTGTGTGAGCTCTCTTGAAGGTGGACCATGCCAGCTAAATATGAGTGGACACAAGCCTTTCCCACCAAGCTCTGTCCAAACTGCAAACTAGTCAGCAAAACAAATTATTGTTTTCAGAAACTAAATTTGGAGCTGGTTACTTATGCAGCAATATATAGCTGAAACAGTTGCCATGAGAAGGAAACGTCTGTTTTAGTTTATTGGTTTGGTTTGGTTTGGTTTGGGTTTTTTTGCTCTGAACACCCTTTCTTCTCCTACTTCCTTTGCCTAATACTTGATGTGATGTCTGGAGCTCCCTCGGTTACTGTGGACCTTGAGGAAAACTGGAAGATGGAAACTAGGCACACAAAGGATGGAGATAAAAAACTTGAGGATGAAGACAAAAGCACAGGGCAAAAAGTCAGGAGGAGGCTGTTTTCCTGACGAATGTGAAACCATCAATTCAATCCTGGACTGCTTTCCTCCAGATTTCTTGTACATGAAAGAAAAAATAAATTTCTACCTTATTTAAAATACTTACATCCAGTCTCTGTTACTAACAAATAAGCTTAACTCTGATTTATATAGAATTGATATAGAATTCTTGTGTAAATATATGACTTTTAGAACTATTCACCTATATAACTTAGCTGAAGATAAATATTAAAAGAGGAGGGAAGATGGAAGGGAGGGAGGTAGAGAGGAAGAAAGGAAGGAAGGGAAGGAGGGAAGGAAGGAAGGAAGAGAGGGAGGGAAGAAGGTAGAGGAGAATCAGAGAGACTGAGTCCATGAACGAGAGTGGGGCTTGGAGTGAACCAGTTCTGGCATCTTGTTCTGTTTCTGTTTTTTTTCTTAAATAAATTTATTTATTTATTTTTGGCTGCGTTGGGTCTTTGTTGCTGCGTGCGGGCTTTCTCTAGTTGCGGTGAGTAGGGGCTACTCTTTGTTGCGGTGTGCGGGCTTCTCATTGTGGTGGCTTCTCTTGTTGCGGAACACAAGCTCTAGGCGTGCGGGCTTCAGTAGTTGTGACATGCGGGCTTCAGTAGTCGTGGTGCATGGGCTCTAGAGTGCAGGCTCAGTAGTTGTGGCTCACGGGCTTAGTTGCTCTGCGGCATGTGGGATCTTCCCGGACCAGGGCTCGAACTGGTGTCCCCTGCACTGGCAGGTGGATTCTTAACCACTGCGCCACCAGGGAAGTCCCTCTGCTTCTTTAACAACCGCAGTTTTCTCATTTGTGATACTGCAGGACAAATGTAAAGATTAGACAAAGTATAAAAAGTGCCTGGTGTATTGTAGGTGTTGAAAAAACAGTGGCTATTTCATTGGCTTTTTGAGTTCTTTCAGCATCTAGCTCTGCTGAACTCATGGTACGGTTTCAATACACACTTGTTGAATAAAGGTATCATGACCCAAACCACACAGAGTACTCTGTGTGGTCAAACCACAATTTGTTTTGTTTTCAGATATTTTCAGGGAAATGTCTGCAGTGACTTCAACCTCTCTTTCCCAGCTGTAACATATACTTTTGGTCTCAATTCATTCTCTACAAGGCATCCAGAATATCTTTCTATGAAATAGTTCTGATTACATGACCCCTCTCTGGAAACCCTTCTTGGTAGGTAGGGTCTGACTGACCTGACAGCCAATTGCCCACATCTTTCCCTTCACTCCCACCTTGCACCACTGCCAATCATACTCACGCCTCCATATGCCTTTCTCCACGCTGCTTCCCTGCCTGGAATGCCCTTTCCCACCTTCCTTAATAGTGAGTTTCTCCTCGTCTTTCAATCATCAGAGCAAATATTATTTTCTCATGAAGGAAAACCTTCCCCAAGCCCTGCAGGCAGATTTGGTGCTAATCTGTTTCTCTTGACGTTTTTAATGTCCTTCTCCTCTCTCAGTTATCACCTTGCATCGTTATTCTTTTATTTGTTGGTCTCTGCAACTAGGCAGGAGCCCCTGGAGGACAGGCATTTGGTTGTTACTGGTTGTGCCCACACTCTTACCCAGTACCTCTTACTACTGGATTTCTCTCCATAAAACATTATCTTGTCCTTATTCATACTTAAACTTACCTGGCAAAAACTAAAAGGCTGATAGTATCCAGTGTGGTTGGAAATGGCTGAAATGGAAATGCTTATATGTTATCGGTGAGAAGGCAATTTAGCGGTATCTATCAATATTTAAAATGTTCATACCCTTCGATTCAGTGATTTTGCTTCAAGAAAGCTATTCTGAAAAGGGTGTCATACATGACCACAACATATGTGTATAGGATTTTTATTGTAGCGTTATAAGGTTGATATGCCCTAAGTGCCCATCAGTGAGGCTATTACCGACTGAAGCTAGATCAGTATGGACAGTTTTCAAAAATATAGAGTAAAACAGAAGAGAAAGCAGAATGTGAGTGTAAACCTGTGTCTGTTGGCATGCTAAGTTATTACAATACTGATATATAAAACATTATGAAAACAGATCTGGCTACACATATCCACCTTATCATGATCACTCTTGTATTAAATTGCTGAGATACTGGGATGCTTCCTGAGCCATCAGAGTAGCATCTTAGGTCTTACCTCAGTACATTTTGTTGCATTTTTATGGTTTGGCAAGTCAGAGGATAAATATTTCAAACTCTCTCAGCCTCTATCATTCCTTCAAGCAGCATTTTCCACAACATATATACAAATATTACTTAGGTGCTAAGTGTCTGGAAAAATCCTAATTCTGTAATAAAAAATATATCTCTTAGCCATAAGAGTTTGCTTAAAATAGGACAGTATTTTTCATAAAATAAAATGTTTAGTGAGTATGAAAACACACATAAAGATAACTATACTTCAAATGTTTTCATCTTTATTAAATGTCTACTAGATACATTTTGAGTGTTTCAATATTTTTATACTTTAAAGACCTTACAACTCCTGAGTTAAAAAAAGTCAATTAGACTAATAATACTAATTTGACTCTAGTTTTAAGTTAATAGCTATGTATGTACATTTACATATTTATATATGTGTGTAGGTGTATAAAAGTGTATATACACACACATGCAAATATATGGAAGGATATAGACCAAGCTGATATTGATTAGCTCTTGGGAAAGAAAATTGGTGTGTATGTGTAAAGGAGAATGCTCACCTTTTATACACTTCTTTATATTATTTGATTTTCGTTAACAATGAATACATATTACTTCTATAATTTTAAACATAGATGAAAAAAGAAATAGTGAAAAGAGGGCTTCCATCTTACACACTAAGATTATAACAGCTTGTGGCAGGCTCTGGGGAAAACTTCAATCTTCTTAATGGTATTTTTTCAAATATATTCAAGAAAATACAATTAAAAAACTATAGAGTAAAAGTTGGATATCACAGCACCCTCTGCAGAAAACACTCAATACAGTAAAATTTCATTTGATTTTTTTTAAACCAACATTTCTTTTTTTTTTTCTGGCCACGCCGCATGGCACATCAGATCTTAGTTCCCTGACCAGGATCGAACCTGTGCCCCCCACAGTGGAAGTGCAGAGTCTTAACCACTGGACCTCCAGGGAAGTCCCTCATTTGATTTTGATTCCTCGAATCATAATTTATGATAATATAACTTAGGTAGGGCCAAAGCTTACACAGTTCATATACTATATAGAAAAAATAAAAAGGTTTGCTAAGCAAGATAATATAATAAATAAGATACCTCGTGGCATGAGGTTTATGGGAAGGGTAGAATAGACTTCTTTATTCACGTAACCTTTGTCTTATTTGCAGTACTTCTTTATCCCATGGCACTATGGCTGTTTACGTACCAGGCTGTACCATTAGACAGGGAGCTCCCTGTTCGTCTTTGCAACTCCAGCACCTCGCCCAGTGTGGGCCCATGACAGGCTCTGCATCTTTAAAGACCTGACTTTGCTGGACTGTACTCTATCGCTGAGTCCTGTGCTAGTCATCATCAACCCCAGGAAGCAGAGGTTTTGGTCTGAGCTCCTATCCTAATTGAGTTTACTTGGACAAATTACCCAGGATCTATGATTCTGTTTCTTATCTGGAAAATGAGGGGCTTTGACTAGAAAATCTTCAAATTCTCTTTTAGCTCTAAAACTCAATCCTTAATATTCAAATGTAACTGATTTAGGCACATTAATGTCTATAGGCACATGGATGTTACTAAACGTAAACAGGTCTTATCTACTCATTAAAACAGACCCAACAGGGCTTCCCTGGTGGCGCAGTGGTTAGGAGTCCGCCTGCCGATGCAGGGGACACGGGTTCGTGCCCCTGTCCGGGAAGGTCCCACATGCCGCGGAGCGGCTGGGCCCATGAGCCATGGCCGCTGAACCTGCGCATCGTCCGGAGCCTGTGCCCCTCGAGTACTGCAAAAGACAAACAAACAAACAAACAAACAGACCCAACAGGACTTCTAAATGGAAATACGTTGAATAACAAAATTATATCTCTTTGCAAGGAGATCAATAGATTATTTTTATTAAATACAACTGGCCAACTTCTTTCTCTGCATTCCGTTTTTGTAGTTGGGAAGAATACCCCTTGCATAACTGAATATATCCATATAAAGTTGTTGTTTTCATTCAGAGTCTTTGGGTCATGAGACCCTAACATGTTTTTAGTCCCTAAGTTATTCAAATGTATAGCTGTGACTGAAAAAATCACTTTAAAGTAAAATAAGTCTGTTAGAATATTATCAAAATAAAATAACAGGCAACTTTGAATATCTCTAATGTTGCAAAGGAATTTAGATTTCTAATAATGTGAACCTGTGATAACATACTCAGATAACTAGATATGGGGATTTACATTGGGGATATACAGATGCTATCAGCATTGATAAGGCTCAAAGAGTCCTCCCCATTTTGTAAGGGGACATTGGCAAAGAGCAAGCAGTATGAAGCCGGTTCTGCAACCCAAGAGGCCAAAGTTGGAGCAGGGATGCTATGGGTCATCAAAAGTTGGGGGAGAGCTAAGCTAGGTATCAAGGGGGAAGGTGAGGACACTATGATTTGTTAAAAATTTCAAAGGACAAGGGCAAAGTCTGAACAGGAGATAAGGCCAAGGTTCTGCAGCTGGAATGACACAGAAGAAGTAGGAGGAGATCAAGAAGCGTGGTAGACAGGCTGCAGGTGAGGCTGAAGTGGCATCCACTTGCCTCTGTGGCCCAAGCTCATGTGATACCTGGGGGTCAGTCTTGGTTAACATGAAGAGCAGACACAGATGCTGAACTGTCTCTGCCATTGCTTCAGCCAACAATGCAAAAAAGGAGAACAAGAAGGAGGAGAAGAGGAGGACGATGACCGTGGAAGAGAGCATTGTGAGGGAGGATACTGTGCGACTGTGACACAGAGAGAAAGGGACTGACAGTCTGTACTCCTGACCTAGGCATACCTATCATCTCTTATCATCTCCACCTTAGTCTCTGCATCTGGGAACTAGGCATTTTAGCCCACATCTTCTGTGAGGCTTTTGCCAGTTCTTAAATTTATAAGACCTTGCTAAAAACAGAGTTTCAAATTCTGTAAGACTCCATTAAAACAATCACTGAAAGATTCATAATCCGACTTTATTATTCAGGCAGTAGAATTTTGGTTCAACGCCTCAACACTTTGGCACCTGGTTTTCCTGGGGCCCTTGATAAGAATTCCTGATTGCTTTCTAACAGGGTGGATCTCAGGACTGTGTTAGAAGCAAAAGGCAAACAGATGGGTGAGCTGCTCTAATCAGCTCTAGTTGCAGTTTTTTCCTTTTGTCTTTTCAAATGAGAAGTTAGTCTTCCCCAAATCCCAACGCTCCACTCCCTAATTTGGAGATAAACCAGATGATTTCACTGGTCTTTTCCCTTCTCTGGTTTCTATGACTCATCAACTACAGCAACCAGGGTGGGGTTAAAAAAAACAACCCTAATATTCAGGTTATGCCACAGCTCAAAAGGAAGGAATCTAAGAAAAGCTGTTAAGATTGTAAAACAATGAAAAAAAAAATATGACTCACAACACTCCTAACTTGTTAATCTTTCCCAGGAGGTTTCCCTATATCCGGTGCCCCCATCTTTTCTCTTTAATTATCAATTACATGAATGTTTTGTTTATTGTTTTACACATATTTTTCTATGAAATTAGTAAAATGCTTAATCTAGTATAGATAGAAGCCTACTTGATTTTGATCACTCATGTCCCTGAGAAAGCTACCAGTATCTATCTGACTATAGAAATCAGGGTAAATTCATTTAATTTAACCAACATTGAGCATCCACTATACACCAGGTACTAGGGTAAGACTGCATAGCAGATGTGTAATAGGAGAAAACACATTAACTCTAACTTCAAGATCTGGTGGAGGTAAATGAGTAATTGTAATTTAACAAATGTATCAGAAATGAAATCAAAATGCTAGGGGAGCCCAGCAGCAGTTAACCCTTAGAGGAAGGAAGTAAGACAGTCCCTCTTGGTCAATGCATTCACAGTTACTCATAGCTATTTGAAGTCATTGTGCAATCATAAAACAGGAAATGTACCATATACCAAAGTATTCCATATCCATGGGAGGCGTCAATGTAGAGAGATGTGGCTGTTAGTTTTTAAAAATTTCATTCCAGGGACTTCCCTGGTGGCGCAGTGGTTAAGAATCCGCCTGCCAATGCAGGCGACACGGGTTCGAACCCTGGTCCAGGAAGATCCCACATGCCGTGCAGCAACTAAGCCCGAGCGCCACAACTACTGAGCCTGTGCTCTAGAGCCCGCAAGCCACAACTACTGAGCCCACGTGCCACAACTACTGAAGCCCGCGCACCTAGAGCCCATGCTCTACAACAAGAGAAGCCACCGCAATGAGAAGCCCACACACTGCAACAGAGTAGCCCCCATTCACCGCAACTAGACAAAGCCCGTGCACAGCAACGAAGACCCAATGCAGCCAAAAATAAATAAATAAAATTAATTAATTTAAAAAAAAAGAAAAAAAATTTCATTCAATTATAAAAACTGGTAAAGAGGATTAGTCACTGGAGAAGGTGTATATTTATTTAATGGCACCGTTGTCTAAACTGTGGAAATATTTTTGGAAATTCTCCACTTAAGTATTTCCCTCAGAGCCTAAGGCAAATCCTGGTCACTTGGGAGGAGTTTTGAGGAACAGCTAAAGGACACTCTGAGACAAGGTCCATGACTAAGAGAGCAAAAAATAGCAGGAGGAGAGAATACCTCCCACTAGGATTAAAAACACATGAAGGCGTGATCGGGTCCTCATTTGATTACATGGTTCAATGGACTCAGTAGTACTTTTTTTCTAGTTTTAAGGAAATTTGATTGTTCTGATATGAGGTCTGAAGTGGATATCTATCAGCCCAATAAAGTTTTCACAGTTCCTGAGATGCTAAATATTCAAAATTATGTAATACTATTTAAAAGTAATGTTTTTGGTGAAAAATGTCCAAAAATATACTGGATTGAGGTGGAATCTTCAATAATGACACATCTATGGATGAGGTACTTATATAACAAAAAACATTCTCAAAAACCCAATACTCCCATGGGCAAGGGAATAGCCAAGTTTGCTGCAGTTTCCAGTGAATGACATCAGCCTCCTGTAAGTCTCCAGCAAAATGAATTCAGTTAATACCATCAGTCCCTTTCCCCTTCCAGAGCCAGTGGTATGCATGTGGGCATTCTGGAGAGCTGGAACAAACCTAGACAGAACCCCAGAGGAAAAGGAAAAGGCACAGAGTTGGTGGATACAGAGCTGCCCCAGAGACCTCTACCAGCCAGTTCTCACAAAGGTTGACTACTCTCCTGGAGCTGCAGTTATTCTTCCTTCATAAACAGAAATCATTTCTCAGAATTGTTAATATTGCTTTTGCTAGTCTTTTAACAAGTTGGTCTATTTATAAGTTAGGAACATAAAAAGAAGAATCATCCACCTTGTATTGTTAAAAAAAAAAATACATGAAGCATGAACACACTTGATATCAAACTGAAAAGGAATGGGGGGCGGGGGCATGTCCTGAGACCCACATGGGTTAGCAGTGTTGGTCTCCATATTATTATTAAGTTTTAACGGGTTACGGTCAATTTTCTCTCTCAAGGCTGTAGTATCCATTTTAAACGTTTAAACATTAACATAAATATCACGTGAACATTGAAACGTTCTGGGGAGGAGGTCATGCTGTGATTTACACAGATTCTCAAGTCCCTGAGGGAGGGCAACTTGGGCTTCAATTTGGGCACTGCTGCTTGCCTCACTTTCTTTTTCTTTCCTAGACTCCAGACTCCAAGCTTTAAAAGGTTAGGAGAGTCCAGCTAGGTAAAAGTAACATTTAAAGAGTTAACCATCCTTTATTAAGCGACCTTCTTGGGAGGATACTACCTTTTTTTTTTTTTTGCAGATTTAGAATCCACTTCCAAGTGATACAACTGGAATTTGATTCCCCAAAGAACAACTTTTGTAAAGGAACCCTTATCCCATTTAGCTTTGAGCCCTAGAGGAAGGAGAGGCATCTGACTTACCTTGTGTGAGGATCTGTAGTACTTATTATTCATTTCTGATGTGTCCAACTCCAGTAGATTTAAGATCTGCACCTTCTATCTCATTGGCTCGGCCACATTCTCACAAATCTGGCAGGCATATTTGGTACTGCAGAAACAAAAGTGAACAGACTGCCGATTAACGTTAATCACCATAACCTCAGGTTTAGACTGAGGTCTAAACCTTTGATTCCCTTGATTCCCCCACCCTCAGGCTTCCCTACTGTCCATTCTGCCTCCCAATCTATCTGACATATTACTGCCATACTTTCCATTATAGAAGTTTAATCATGTTGCCCACATCGACTGCCACCCTCATTAAAAAGCTTTTGATTACTTCCCATCTCAAGACAATACCCTCTGTTTCTGAGAAGGCACTCTAAGTTCTCCCAAGTACACTTTCTTAGGTTCCTTTTGGTCTCTTCACCGTAGTTACCCTGGGCGGGCCTTAGGCACCCTGGATATCCTGCCATTACAACATGCTGTGCATGTTTCTATCTCTGCAGCATAGATCATACTTTGTCCCTGAGCTTGAAATTTCCCTTCCAGTCTGACAAACTCCTTTCAAGTTTTAACTCAAGTGACATCTCCAATTGATGTGATCTGACAAGTCTTCACATTTATACAGTGACTTGCAGTTTAAAAAGAACTTTTATATCCATTATTTATTGGAAGGCCACTAGAGCCTGTAGAATATGCTGGGAAGGCATCAAATTCTGGATTTTACAGTTGAAAAGACCCAGGCTCAAAGAGGGGAGAGAGACAGCCTTAGCAAATGGTGGAGTTGAGACTAACTCAGTGCTCTCTGCTACCCCCTCATCGCTTGCCTCTTCCAACAAACTCTGGACTGGCTACTTCTAAGACTCAGCCTCTCTTACCTCTCCAAGTTGCAGCTGACAGTCTTTAACATTCTGAAGCTTTCCCCAACTGCTGGACGTGAATTAACTCTAGCAGGGGCTCCTGGGAGGCAGAAGGCTTGGCTGACAGCAAACTCAGCACTCCCTCATATGCAAAATGACACTTTGGCCTTAGGCACTTAGTAAGGTACACAGTCCTTGCTCCTTAAGAGTAAAAGTTTTCAGGCACTAGAGTGTAGCATTAAAAAAAGCCAAACTGAATTAGGGACTGACCTACCACTTTATTAGTTTCCCAACATACACACATATACAAAGACATTCAAGTCTGATGCACTGTGATTTCAGTCTCCCTCACCCTCTTCCCGAACTCAAAAGAACTCATTGTATAATTGGACAGAGACTATTTCCAGCTGCCCACTGCGGCACTTGGGAAACTATAATTTGCATCACTTTTAGTGGGGCAGAGGGCAGATAATATACTTGTGAAATGTATTCAATTATTTATTTTTCACATTAGTAAAACTGCTGTTTGCATATTGTTGGGACCCAAGACTAGCGGAACATAAAACACAAACTCCATAAAATACATTCTATTTCTTAGTTTTATAGAAATGTTAACTTTCTCATTCAATTAAACAAAGAGATTGTAATCACTTTATTACCTATTTCGGACTCATTTCTCACTTTCAGTTGAAAACTTTCAGGAGTAAATTTAAATATTGTCTCATGGAGGATGATGCAGTCAGTAAGACTGTTCCTGGACACAACATCCTATTTATTTGCAGTCCTATCTAACAGGCTAAAATCAAAATACCTTCCTTACAGTTTAGTTTCTGCAGTCTAAGTTGGGCAGAATTTTGTTGAAAGAGCAGTTTGCAGACTGGGGAGGAGCTGAGTTTACTTGGCATTCACACAACCCCAGAGCTGTGGAGCAGGCTTCTTTTTCAGCATGCTGGTGACTGGACATGGGTCTCACTCTCTGACAAGGGAAGTTTGTTGTTTTTTGTTTTTCTGCCGCAGAAAGAATCACAGATTACATATTCATGTCCAAACAAGTTTTGGGTGCTAGATAGAATGTTTTTAAGAGGTTTTAAATACAGTGTCTTCCAAATTGTTAAATCTAACCTGAATTTATACTTACCTTGTTGCTCTTAAATGACATATAGTAACATTGTGAGCTAGACAGTATTGTAAAAATGTATCCAAAACATGGAACTTCAGTCTTTCTGGATAGGTGACTGGCATGGCCTTTAATAAGCACAAGTTTTAATTTTTATTATTTATTTATTGCTTGCTTGCTTGCTTGTGGGATCTTAGTTCCCCGACCAGGGATCGAACCTGGGCCCTCAGCAGTGAAAGTGTGCAGTCCTAACCACTGGACCACCAAGGGTTTCCCTAAATACAAGTTTTTAAATTTCTTTTCTTGTGCAGGGCTCATAGCTGCCCATAGATTTGCCCTTATGAGTAAGGGATCTAAGACTGAGCTAGAGACAACTTAGCCGCATGCTGGTATATGGCGAGGTATCAGCACAATTTAGGTGTTGATGCAGCATCTGGAGGCTGCCTCGCCCTGTGCTTGGTCTTGGGTTAGACACACAGCTGTATAAAAACATAATTGTTGCCTGTGAGGAGCTTACGGTCTGTTTAGGGATTTTTGCAAAATACTTGAAAGAGAATAATATAGGTAACAACTGACATTCAAAATTTGTGGTATTATAATAAGTACAGTAGGAATTTAAAGCAGAAAAGTTTTGTTTTTAGGGTTTTGAACTGTAAGGAAAATTTCATGCCCGGGACCCTAAAAACAGGAGTGCCTGATTCCCCCACCACTTCATTTAGATTCTTCTGTCTTTCTGCCTGATTGATTATTCAATCTAATAGACTTTTCTCTTCAGTCTTCATCCTCCTTGACCTTCCTATAATACCTGACACTGAACAACACATTTTTCACAAACTTTTCTTTGTTTTTAATTAATTAATTTTCTATTTATTTCTGGCTGTGTTGGGTCTTTGTTCCTTCATGTGGGCTTTCTCTAGTTGCGGTTAGCAGGGGCTACTCTTTGTTGCAGTGCACAGGCTTCTCATTGCGGTGGCTTCTCTTGTTGCAGAGCACGGGCTGTAGGTGCATGGACTTCAGTAGTTATGGCACACGGGCTCAGTAGTTGTGGCGTGCAGGCTTCAGTAGTTGTGGCCCACGAGCTCTAGAGCACAGGCTCAGTAGTTGTGGTGCCCAGGCTTAGTTGCTCCGCAGCATGTGGGATCTTCCCGGACCAGGGCTTGAACCCGTGTCCCCTGCATTGGCAGGCGGATTCTTAACCACTGTGCTACCAGGGTAGTCCCTTTACAAACTTTCTATTCTGAAATAATCTCAAATTTATAAAGAAGTTGTAGAAATAGTACATATAGCTCCTATATACCTTTCACCAAGCCACCCTGTTAACGTTTCTCTGCCCAAGTCCTCCAATTTGAGACTAAGTTGTAGACGTGATGTTCCATTACCAATTTTTACTTCAGTGTTTATTTCCTAAGTACAAGGCATGCTCTAACATAACCACAGCAAAGGAAATTAACACAGATACATTACTACCATGTAATCTACAAACTCCAAGTTTTGCTGGTTGTTCCAATAATGTCCTTTACTGGACTATACATACAAACCAGGATTATGAGTCCCATTAACTTAGTCTTTAAGTAAAACAGTCCTCCAGTGTTTCTCTGTCTTTCATGATCCTGTCAGTTTTGAAGATTGCTGACCAATTACTTTACAGACTATGCCTTTGCGTTTCTCTGGTATTTCCTTATAACTTACGCATATTTGGCAGGAACATACCACATGTGTTCTTCTTCATGCATACCTAGAAACACACATTGTTGTCTCATTACTGGTGATATCAACTTTAGTTACTTGGTTAAAATAGTTTCTGCCAGGTTTCTTCAGCATTAACTAATAAGCATGTTATACTTATTAATAATAATAACTATCTGGCAGTGAGGTTCTTTAAGACTATGAAGTATTCCTATTTGCCATCAAATTTTCACCCATTGCATTTATCCTTTGATGATTTTTAGCTTTATTATTATTATAATGGTTGCAAATTGTGACTTCTCTAATTCCATCATTCTCTCTAGATTAATTGATTGGCATTCTACCACATAATATTCTCTTTTGCCCCATTTTTAAATTCACTCATATCTGTATGAGCTTGTGGACTACTATTTTACTCAAAGGATTTCAATCTGTTACTCTCATTATTTCATGTTCAAACTACAACCGACCTGGGAACTCCTTTAAGCTAGCTCCTGTGTTCTTTTGACATGCACTCATCATTCGTTGAGCATTTTCACACTTCCAGGTACATCTTACAGCTTCCCTTCCCCATTCTTGGAATTAGTAATTTCTCCAAGGAGCCCCCGTTTCTTTAAGTGAAGAATGGGACGTGGAAACCAAGATCTGGGTGCTGGTGCTAGGTGTGCTCATTACTACTAGAGTGCCATTGCTTCTAAACCCTATCAGCAGAATTAGGAAATATGTATGCATATGTACACACACACATCTATGTCTCCATCTCTCTATATATTAAGTACCATGATTTCATTTCCAATTCCAAACCAATACTACAGGGTTTATTCTTGCCTTCCTCTTTCCCATTATTCTCAATGTATTTATTTGTTCAATTAATCTGGTATGTAACCAAACTCCTAGCCCCTTGACCCAAATAAAGCGGAAGTGGAAGAAAAAGAGTTAAAAAAAAAAGCCATCTTGGTTGCAGAAATGCCCCAATTTTTTGGTATGTCAGCCCAAAGGTGGGTCCCCACCTTCCTGTTTCTTTCTAAGTTACAGACCCACATTTTCAGTCTATAGGTTCTGTAGGATATCACCTTAATTGTACTGCCAACATTTGGTTGAAAACATAACTAGTTGTCTGTTCACCCCATCCATGTTCTCCGATATTTTCATACTGTAAAATAGTATGAAGACTTTTTCCTTTCTAAATAAACCTTTATATTGTAATTCCTAAAACTGATCATGTCATCTTGCTCAAAAAGCCTTAAATAAATCTTCATTGCTTTTATTGATTGATTGATTGATTTAATAAATTTATTTATTTTTGGCTGGTTGGGTCTTTTTTGCCACATGCGGGACTTCTCTAGTTGCGGTGAGCCGGGTCTACTCTTCGTTGTGGTGCATGGGCTTCTCGTTGCCGTGGCTTCTCTTGTAGAGCACGGGCTCTAGGCACGAGGGCTTCAGTAGTTGTGGCACACGGGCTCAGTAGTTGTGGCTCACAGGCTCTAGAGTGCAAGCTCAGTAGTTGTGGCACACAGGCTTAGTTGCTCCACAGCATGTAGGATCTTCCCGGACCAGGGCTCGAACTCGTGTCCCCTGCATTGGCAGGTGGATTCTTAACCACTGCACCACCAGGGAAGCCCTCTTCATTGTTTTTAGAATCAAATCAAACTATCTGGAAATAACAGTCAATACCTTCCGCTATCAAGCTTTAACTTACCTCTTCAACTTCATCTTCCATTTATCATCCTTTACCTCCATGCTTATTAAATAAGCATATTCGTTATTTCCTAAAACTAGCTCTTTTCATAAGAATTTCCCTCATGCCCTAATGCTTTGCTTCCTTTTAATCCACATTGATATTTTACTTGTCTTTCAAACACAGCTTAAAAGTCATTTCTACCATGAGTTTCTCTTTACTTCCATGTATCCCTTTTTCTTACTCCCTTCACTATTACGTCACTTGAATATTCTGCTCTGTATTATAGCTAATTGTGCATACCTATCTCCCCAACTAGATTAGGTAATACCCTTAAGGCAGAAACCAATCTTATTTATCTTTAAATCTCAAGAGACTGGTATAATGTATTACAATAGATGCTCAAATACACATTATCAATTCAAAAGAGGACAGGCAAAGTTTTGAGAGGCATGAATAAATGCAAGCAGATGTAGCTTTACTGTAAAAGCATGCAGGTAGGGACAAGAATGGCTACTTTTTGTGTTGGTAAAGCCTGACTGGAGCAGATGTTGCATTAATGCAGGGCTTGGGAGAGACCTGAGACCCATGGCAATGGTGTGGCACTGCCTTACTGGAGTGTGCCTTTTAAGACTAACATGCAAAAGGGAAGGAGTAATTCAAGCCACTAACCACAGATTCTTTAGGTTTCTTCACTTTCAAAACAGCAATTAATTTACATCCAGGCTTCCCCCCAACCCCAGTTCCTTAGAGAATTAACCGGGTTATACCATGCACGTACAACAATTAAAAACTAACCCATGGTAGGTCCTTGCTTGATCACTTTCTAACAGTAGCTCATATACTGAAAGCAAACATATACGCCAAAGTAACTGAATCTTCCTATTTGTTGAAGCAACCTGGAGACCAATCCTAGAAATATATGTCTGGGCCTCGACTCTTTCAGTAAGCTTTGCTCAGCAGATCGGACCCAATCCCCAGATAGATGCTTGTGTGTCTGCCCTTATGTACTTTGATAAACAGTCTGGACGCTAGCCGCGGGAAGACAGCAAGAGTGGAAGGATCAAAGAAATGCATACCCTTTATTTCCACATCTCAGTGAGAAACTCGATAAATCCTGACATCAAATACTCTTAAGGTTTGATTAAAAAGTACCTACCATACTCAGCCATAAAAAGAAACGAAATTGAGTTATTTGTAGTGAGGTGGATGGACCTAGAGTCTGTCATGCAGAGTGAAGTAAGTCAGAAAGAGAGAAACAAATACCAAATACCGTATGCTAACACATACATATGGAATCTTAAAAAAAAAAAACAAACAATGGTTCTGAAGAACCTAGGGGCAGGACAGGAATAAAGACGCAGATGTAGATAATGGACTTGAGGACACAGGGAGGGGGAAGGGTAAGCTAGGACAAAGTGAGAGAGTGGCATGGACTTTATTTTATACTACCAAATGTAAAATAGATAGCTAGTGGGAAGCAGCCGCATAGCACAGGGAGATCAGCTCAGTGCTTTGTGACCACCTAAAGGGGTGGGATAGGGAGGGTGGGAGGGAGACCACGAGGGAGGAGATACAGGGATATATGTATATGTATAGCTGATTCACTTTGTTATAAAGCAGAAACTAACACACCATTGTAAAGCAATTATACTCCAATAAAGATGTTAAAAAAAAAGTACCCACCGTATGCCTATAAAACATGAAAAACATCTTAATATCTCTACCAGCATGTCCATCAAGAACTTCATATTTAGTATGTTGGTAATAAAATATTAAAAAGTGTTCTCTCCCCTCTCTACCTTAAACCTGTGCCTCCTTCTATTATCTCTAAAACGTTCATGGTGTCCAAATACAAAATCCAAGTAGAAATGGAAAGGAATAGGTTAACTTCCTTTGCAGTTGCAAAAGAAGATCCAAACAGAGCTATTTCCAAGTTTTGCAATAAAGATTTTCATTGTTTCCACCTCACTTTCTCATTCCTTAACATTCATAAATCTGACTTCCATTGTAGCCACTTTAACGAAACTTCTCCTTTTACTGAAGTTCTATGGTTCTTCCTGGGGCTCTATTCATGGTCCTTTCTTCATTTCACTCATTACTGCAATGTCATCCTTTTCTCTAATTTCAATCACCACACATACACCAACAATCCCCAAATCTGTACTAAAGAGATCAGGCTTCTCTCTCTTGAGTTCAAAACTCAAATGAGCAACTATCTTTGACACCAACTATCTCTATGTCAGATTTAACATGCTGGTAATAAGGAATTTTTTAAAAGTGTCCTCTCTTTTTCTCTCCACCTTAAACCTATTTCTTCTGTATGCCTAAAATGTTCATGGCATTTGTGAAGGTTTAAAAATATGTTCACTAAATCTTTTTATACTCCTCCCTTCACGAGGTGAAGCCTGAGTGTGGACTTAGTGACTTATTTCTAACAAGGAGACTATGGCACAAGTGACAGTATTTGACTTCCAGGCCTAGGCCTTAAAAGACACTGTGTCTTCCTCCTTGCTCTGTCTTGGATTGCTCCCTCTGGGGTAAGCAGCTGCTACGTCAAGAGGACACTCAAGCAGACCTATAGAGAGATACATGTGGTGAGCATGAAGCTTCTTGCTAACAGCCAACAAGAGAATGAGAACTTCCACTGCTACCACGAGACAGCTTCCTTGGAAGCAGATGCTCCAGGCCCACGCAAGCCTTCGGACGACTGCAGCCCTAGCCAACAGTTTGACTGCAACTTTATGAGGCCTTGAGCCAGAGGCACCCAGCTAAGCTGCACCTGGACTCCTGACCCACAGAAACTCTGAGATAATAATTATTTGTAGTTTTAACTAGTAAGTTTTGGGGTAACTTGTTATGAGGCAATAATGGCACACCAAGACCCAGAATCCAAGGAATACAAGTGGTGAATGGAAATGACCATTTTAAGTGAGCTCTCTCCCCACTCTAATCACACTCCTCCTCGTACTTTCTCAGTAAGTAACAGTTATTTACCCAGTATCCATATGAGGAACCTGGAAGTCATATTTGACTCTCCCTACCAACTATATCACCAAGTTATCATTTTTTTTCTTCCATCACTTGAGCCCATCCCTACTTTTTTTTTGTTTTTGCCGCACCACACGGCATGTGGGATATTAGTTCCCCGACCAGGGATTGAACCTGCGCCCCCTGCAGTGGAAGCACCAAGTCTTAACCACTGGACTGCCAGGGAAGTTCCCCATCCCTACTCTTATTGCTTTAGTTCAGGGCCTTTACCATTTTTCAATTTTGGTAAGATACCTTTGCAACTTTTCTCCTTCCCTATAGTCTTTCCCAGCTCCATTCCATTCTCTAGATTAATGCCAATAAGAACTTTTTGAAGAATATCTCTGATCATGTTATTTATTTTTATTAAAAAATCACTACTGGTTCCCACATTGCACAGGACAAAATTCAAATGTCATAGCATGGCACGTCTGTCGTGTCCTATAGCTTTTTCTCTCATCTCCACGTTCACAGCCTACAATCTGGCCATCTTTCGCCTTTGCATATGCTGCTTTCTTTCTGTGTGGAAGATCTTTCATTCTTTCCTTATAATTCTTACTCTTTTTTAAAAGACTCAGCTCAAGGTTTATCTCAGAACCTTCCTTAATTATCAGGTCCAGATTAGATGACTTTCTTATAGTACTTTATCAGGGCACTTATCACATAGATCAGCATGTGTCTTCCACTAGAATGGTAGCTCCTGAGGAAAAAAAAAATCTATCCTCGATACCTAGACATTCATTTATTCCTACATTCAACTTATATCTACTGAGCAACTACAATAGACACTGTATTAGGTGTTTGTTACACACTAGTGAACAAAACAAATATGCCCTACCCTGGCATAGCTTGTATTCTATTCAAGAAGAAAGACAGTAAGTTAAATAAACAAATATTGTGATATATGAAAAAAGAATTTTATCAGAGGGTAAACATAAGGACCTACTTTAGGTTGTGTGGCATACAGTACAGATGCACTCATACACTTACTGAATGAAATGTTTATACCTTCACCTCAGAGATATAAGTGGGTCAGGCTCATCACATCCTTGCCAACATTGAGTCTGTTTTTTTTTAAATCTTTGCTCATACTGTCAATGTCACTTTCTTGCTTATACATTCTCAGTACTAAAAATCAAGAAAAAGAACACAAGACAAGATCAAATATACATTAGAAAAAAGAGGCTTGATAAAGCACAAGTGGAAAACAAAGTCTAGCTTTATATTATCACGGTTACTCACATAGCTGGCTAAGATAATTTCAAAATAACCACCTGTAAGATCACACATTTTACTAAGTAAAAAGTATACTAAAAAAATGAAAGCCAACTCTTTCTGGTATTCAGAAGTCTGAAGCAATCATTGTTTAGTTTTTTTAAAAGAGCAAATTCCAAGGGAATCCCTGCCTCTCCCTTGGTTCACTGCCAAATAACTCACAGCTGGAATATTTCTGGGAAATATGGGTATGTGACAAAGTTAAAAAAAGATCAAGACCACTGAAAACCAAGCTCAATATTTTAAAATGGGAATGGCAGAATGAGGAAACTATATATTAAAATGCATAAAACAATTTTACTAGTAATTGCTCATTAATTTAAAAAAAATTTATAACCAACCAAAAAAATCAAAACTTGGTAGTAAATAAAGTACTTAACTGCTATTTATAACAGTTGAGAAGGTTTCTAGGACTAGTTTCTTATATTAATATAAAATGCATAAAAAATTCCAAAAACACAGCAAATATTGCCCTATATTACAAAGCTTGTATTTTACAAAAGACGCACATATTTAGTGCACATTAAAGAAGAGGAATACAAAAGTTAAATAAGTCCATCCCTTCTTAAGTCCATCCCTTCTTAGTATTGACTATAATAACATCAATTGATCATGCCTTTTTCCAAATTCATCTCCACGGTCTTGAAAAATTTAAATGAATCAGTGTAGATGAAGAAAAATACCTTCCGTTTTACCACACATTAGCCTTGTTGGTTGAAATATGAGATTTTTCTGGAAACTATACTCATCTCTTTGCTTTTAGTAGCCTATTTCAACACTTAGCCAGGATTTGTGCCAAGAGATAGAGGCATTCGTCACCGAACCTGTTACACCACAAGAGTTTTTTCTTTTTAAACTGATGACTGCCCAATAAAAAACTGTTAACTTACTTGTGAATTTTCAGAGGCAGAGGGTTTTTTATTTTTTATTTTCCTTTTTGGCTTCTGGAATGGAATTTCACCAAGTTTTTCAAGATATTAACTTCTTTAACCTGCATCAATCATCATTTTAAAGTAGTATATAAAAACTGTCAAATGGGTCAGAAATAAGGTTTATGTAGTTCAAAATTATCTCTGACAGTGGCAAGATTTAACCTTTTGAGCCAACCTCAACAGACCGACAATACAACTCAAATTATTAACATAATACATAATGATAAATATTGCTCTCGCAAAAGCAAATTGTTTTCCTACTTAAAATTTTTTGCAAAAGGTCTACTATAAAAATATTTTCTTCTCTCTTTATTTCCCTGCCACGATAATGTTAAACCATATCTGGAGTCTCCTCAAACATCAGGTGTTAAGAGCACAACATTCCATTTTAGTTGGATCACTGCTTCACATAGTCAATGTGTATTTTCAAGGCACTATAAAAACTCTCAAGAACAGTAAAAGAAAAACATTCCTCTTGCCTACAGATATTTCAGGTATATTTCCCCTCAAACTTTTCTAAATTGATTGTTGTGATAACTGGTTTTTCTTCATTTTCCATGGTACAGTCCTTAAGTTATTTTTCTTTTACTTGGAGCCACTCCTTCATTTTCAACTTGCTGAGCAGGCAGACTTTTGGTTTCCATGGAAACTGAATTCCTGCGGCTGCGGGTAGGCATTCTTGTTCCACCAACCTAAGAGATGAAGCAAAGAACAGGATGGCTTAACATGTTTACAACGTTCTTAAACACAGTCAACTCTATTATTTACAAATGGACTAATTTCCTTGCAAATGGTCCTTTATATATTTTTAATCCCTAGCCACTTAACTGCTTCTAAGCAAGCTTTAACCTGACAGAGTTTTAAAGTACGAAACTTTCAAATAACAATCAGGGAAGGAGATACATCAGGGTAAACGGAGAGAAGTGAAGAGGAAAACCACACTTTGTGCTAAATTTGGGAAAGTTTGAAAGCTAAATGAGAAAATGCAGGAATGACAGGCCTTTAGAGAAATGTGCTTACAATAATGAAACTGAAGGGCGGGAGAAATGAAAAATAGGAAGGGAGGGAAAGGAAATACAAGAAGGTCAGAGGTGGTAAAGAGAGAGAAGAAATTATGAAATGGAGAAAGAGAGACAGAGTAAGAAAAACAGAAGAGTCCAAAAAAGGAGGATAAAAAGAATAAAAGGGAAATGAAGGGAAAAGAAAAAAGACCCCAATTTGAGTTGAGAGGCTGGAAGAGCAAGAAAGAAAGAAAGAAAAAGGGAAAGGAAAAATTGGAAGGCAATTACAGAGGATGGGAAAAGAGGAAGAAGGGAAGCAGGGGGAAGAAGCTTTGTTGGGGTGCTGGTTCTACCTTAATATCTACTCTTCCTCAGCACAAGGTGCTACTCAATCCCACTTTCTAGCTCACACAGTCTAGGGAAGAGAGAGTGTATTTTTAGGATGCAATCCCTTGCTAATTGCAGTCCCACTGAAGATGAGGTCTGGAAATACTGTCATCCCCTTGGCCACTGGAAGAGTATAAAATTTTTAAATGGGGTAATGGAGAAAGCCAGGCATTACAGAGAAGGACAAAAGCTGTACAGCCTGAAACCATTTTCCCAGAACTTGTCCATATCTAGCCCTATTTTCTTTAGTGACCTTGCACCCCCTTCTATTTCTTCACATCTTCTCCAGTGTGTTTCAGACCTGGAAATGATTGTAATTCCAATCACACTCTCTCATATTCCTTATACAACAGAAATATTACTAGCATTGCCCCAAGAGGCTACTGGCTCACTAAGAATGAATCAAACTCCAGCTACCCTCACCTAATATCTTGTCTCTTTAGGGGCATTTTTTGGTTTACAATTAGATGGTTAGAAAAGACAAATTTGAGTTAGGGTTTGAGTCTGCCAGTCTGTCTGTCTGAATCTGAAGAACTTTTTTAACATACAGATTAAAAAATTGCTGTGATTTTTAGATTATGTATACCACTCCCCACTCAACTGGTATTTACTATAAAAGTATACTGACCACACTAATTATATCTACCACATTGCAAGCATTTTGACCCTATATGTGTATGTGTGTATGAGCATGAGTGTGTGTGTCTGTGTGTGTGTGTGTGTGTGTGTGTGTGTGTGTGTGTGTGAGTGAGAGAGAGATCCATATTTATAGCAGAAGTTGTGGAAGGAGAAAAGGGATAGGCACAAGGCCATGATAAAAAGACTAGAATCAGAAGTCTGGAGTAGCAAAGGAAGCAAATGGGATCCTCCTATTAAGCTCTGCTTGATGCAAAAAGAGGCAGACACAGGCTTTACTGGGGTATCTCTCAGGATTAGTGCTTAAGGTACTACTACACAAAGGTGACATCTGAGTTCAAGTGGACTAGGGACTAAGGAATCGTATTAGAGGCAGAGATATCTGTCATATGAGTTTTTACATCATGAAATAAGTAGATCATTTCTGTTCCATATAAGATCTTACGTCCCAGGGTTTCCTGAAGCTCTTGTCTTTTCCTTTGCTGCTAAAGCTGGAATCCCTGTCTGTGCTTATTAGCTTGGTAGGATTAGAAAGTCTCATTCCCATGGCCTCGCTAGGAGGAAGTAAGGGAGAAAGATGGGGGCAATTCCTACATATGTAGGACCAGATTGTAGGGAGATGTGTAAGAGATCACCAAAAACTTTCCATGGGCTTAAAAAAACATCAAACCAAGCACTAGTTAGCTAATTGTCTACTGTACCTAATGTTTGGCTGTACAACAACCTGGTCCTAGACAATCTCACTAACGATTTGTCCTTGGACTGAATGCATGAAATATCTTCAAAAAAACACAAATCAACAAATGCTCAGCATATACATAATTAAGCTGTTTATATTTATGTGGTCAAATCCTGAAAACATGGAATTGTGTCAACACATTAAACTGTTCATTTTCACTAAAGAGGAATAAGCCACTCACACAGTTAAATGTTACAGGTGAAACTATCATCAGATTTTTCTAAGTTAAAACAAAATCATTGTCTTAGAAATAACATAAACTCTTCAAAAAAAGTTTTCAATTATTATTTTTAAGTTAAGAAAATGTTGTCTCAGGAGGTTATAAAAATCACTACTTATATTAAATTTAAACTGGAAATAGCCAACAAAAACTGTAGCTAAAATGGCTTAAAATACTAATAACTCACTTTCTCCATTCTTTCACTTGTACCAACTAGTTAACCACATTTATATATTTTCTTGGCCAAAGTCAACTAAGAATGTATAAGAAGTTGTCATTTCTAAAAGGATCCTCTCAGTAATAACATTAGAATGGAGAAGTGAAAAACATACACGTGATAGATGTTCTGTGGTAAACATTTTGAGAAGAGTAGAGAACTCAGACAATAATTTTGGTTCAAAGATTTTTGGCAGCAGGAAAGGAAAATGTACTGTGTTATTGCTAACTGAACAGTCAGATTCACTTGTAGAGAATAAAACTTTTCCTTCAACTAAACTCAAACTGGAACTTCTTACATGATATAAAGAATGAGTGACATGGTAAAGAGTATCTCTAAACCATGGTTTTACAAAAGTTTCAGATAGAGAAATATCATTCAAATGGTATTTCTGGGGAAGGATTCTATAAAGAGCATAACATTAATTATAACTAAAATATTGAGTGATAAAATACTTAGCGTTAAAACACAATTTACATCTTAACATTTTATTGTACTTTAAAAAATTTTATTTATTTATTTAATTAATTTTGGCTGCATTGGGTCTTTGTTGCGGCGACCGGGGATGATTCTTCGTTGTGGTGTGCGGGCTTCTCACTGTGGTGGCTTCTCTTGTTGTGGAGCACGGGCTCTAGGCGCACGGGCTTCAGCAGTTGTGGCGCGCAGGCTCTAGAGTGCAGGCTCAGTAGTTGTGGCGCACGGGCTTAGCTGCTCTGCAGCATGTGGGATCTTCCCGGACCAGGGCTCGAACCCCTGTCCCCTGCATTGGCAGGTGGATTCTTAACAACTGTGCTACCAGGGAAGTCCCTATTGTACTTTTAATAAGGCACTGCAATCACTAATTACTAACACTTGCTTTTATATTTTCCCATATCCTACTTATTAATTTTTAATTGTATCATCATAATTTTATTGCATGTATTCTGCAAATTGCCTCAAATATTTAATGAAATGAAACAGTATACATAAATAAAACTTGCAAAAAAATTATAACTTTGCTTTTCATAGGCACATAGGGATTTAACTATGTGGTTGCCTTACCCATGCCCTCACTGGGGAGTCTAATAGAATTTTCTTTAGTTGACTCATAAACCTTACAGAAATAAAAAGTTCCATTGACATGATGACTGGGTTCAGTAGAGCGTACAACTTTATCTATGCTTCCTATAGATATTATTTTTAGAATGGTGTTGTGATTAACATGGCAAATGTGGACATCAGGTTGAAATATTTTATAGTCAGTGAAACAGATTAATAATAAACAACCTAATCAAACATTTAATTTCAAAAAGATCTTACCTTTTGTTGTTGTGTTGTGGGACCTTGTGATTTAGGTGGAAAAGTACAAGGTATTCTTCCATGATGGATATGATATGGTAATAAGAGACTGGGGTCTAACGGGACCCAGGGAACTGAGAGACTGGAAGGCACACCAGGAAGGCTGTAATGTGTTTTATGCAAATTGTACGCTGTCCTAGTAACTTTTCCATCAGAGGTCTTGTAGATCAGGAGTGAAGAATCTTCTGCTGCATGAGACAACAAGTAGGAACCCTCCTGCAAGCTAAATCCATACAAGGAAACTCAACTCATTGGTTCACTGTGTCAAATTCAATAGCACTTTCTTAATCATAATATATTAATAAAATTGAAAACAATTAGGGGAATGGGATACCAACTCTAAAAACACTTTTATGACCAAGTAAGATTTAAGAATCTTTTAAACTATTTTCATGCCTTTTCAGCAACTCATTTTAGTTCTTATTCCAAGTTCAGGATATATAATTATTTTCTTTTCACTGTTACATCAGTTAAATTGTAAAATTTCAAAAATTTAATGGGAAACAGACAGTCTGCCTAATTCTCTAATTCATGGACAACACATATGGAAAAGTACATATACATATGAGTACATAAGTACATATACATACCATTCCTATACACAACATTTAAATTAATTAAACACTGTACCTACTTTCTGTCTACTAATAGGTGAACAGAGATAGAAAAGTGAATGTGACAAATTCACTACACTGAGAAGTTTAAAATAAAGTGGCAGAAACAGTCAGTGCAATAATCACAATACGAGGGGCCATGAGAATAATAGCAACCAAAGCAGTTAATAGGTACAGAATGTTTATCATGAGCTAACGACGACTATACTGTTTATATCCATTTCATCATTAAATTCTCCAAAACAAAACTTTAAGGAATAATATTAATTATTAACCTCATATTTGAGATAAACAAAAAATCAGACATGCTAAGTAATTTGCCCAAAGTTCTGAGTGCAGGACCTGGATATAAACCCAGGCAGTCGAACACCAAAAGCCATACCCTTAATTATGATCCTCTATTGTCACAATAATAAGTTCTGTCAAATCTACATTTTCCCTTTCTCTTTAGAAAGCTTTAAGGAATTCAGTGTAACAACATAAAGAGCTAAAGGGATACAATTAATATACTGTGTTTTTTTGGGGATTTTACATTCTAGCTCAAAGGTACAATGGAAGATATCAGTTCTTTCCCACAATCTATCATTAAAAATAAGGACTAGTCATACTTACAAGGATCTTCCTACAAACCTGATAAGTTTTTCATTAATTCATTACTGTTTTTAAACAGAAAAGTAATAGGTATCGACAAAAGTGGTTCAGAGAACTATTATTCTCAGAGCATTTTTTCCCCAATCATTTTCTATTCCCATATAAAGAAATGAATAATAATTGATGTGACAGTGGGAATAAGTAACATTTCAAACACTGAGCTTTTATCAGTGAAACTTTATATCTTAACCTCCTTCACTAAAAAAGAAGAATGCTTTGGTTTACAGAGAGAATTCATGGAGAATGAGACAGTTCAAGAAAGAATATCTTAAAAGTGCTGCATGGGGGCAGCAATGTACACGGATGGCTACAAATATCAGTAGGTTCAGTAACGGCCTCCCCCCAAAACATACATCCCAAACCCTAGAGCCTGTGAATATGCTACATTACATGGTAAAGGGGAATTAAGATGGAATTAAAGTGAAATCAAGGTTCCTATTCAGCTGATTTTAAAATGTAAGGTTTTCCTAGATTATTTTCCTGGGCTCACTGTAACGATGAGTCCTTAAAATGTAGAAGAGGGAGACAGAAGAGACTCAGAGGGAGATAACGGCTTTGAAAGAGGTGAGAGTGATGAGATATGAGGAGGACTCAACTCGCCTTTCAAAGTCTGAAAAGGGAGGAAAGGAAGAGCACCAGAAGCCAAAGAATGCAGGTAGCCTCTAGAATATACAAAAGTCAAAGAAACAGACCATACCCAGAGCCTACAGAAAAGAAGGCAGAAAAATGACACCTTGATTTCAGCCTGAGAAGACCTGTTAGCCTCCTGACTCACAGAACTGCAAGATAATACATTCCTGTTGTCAACACTAATTTTGTGGCAATTTGTCACAGCTGCAGTTGAAAACTAATACATAAGCTAAGATATTGATATTCAAGTTTCAAAAAGCACTTGGCAAATTTCGTGTTTAAGCATTGTACTTCACATGAAGAATGGAATATATAAAGCAAAAATCTTACTACAGAATCTCAGAACTGAGGAGTACTTAGAAAATCACCGAACTCAACACCATCATTTTATAAATAAGGAAACTGACATCTATCTAGTTGCATAAAAAGTAGGAGAGTTAGAACTTTGAGGTTTTTGACCTTTTGTTCAAATTCTTGAATTGTTTTTAGTTTATCTTTTGGTAAGGGCGTAAGACAAGGAGTGCAAAGGTTTGTATAATGAAACGGTTTGACAAATGATCACGTAGAGAATCTATATTCTAAGATTTGCTATGGACCGAGTGACTAGCCTCTATGTTGCTTCCTTACCTTGAAAATGTACACAATATAGCTATGGAAGGCTGACTAATATTCCCCCAGAATGTTTACATCCTCTCTCCAGAACTTGTGAATGTTACCCATCAATGGCTTTGCAAATGAAATTAAGGATGCAATGTGACAATAAAAGCAAAAATTTGAGTGATGTACTTTGAAGATGGAGTAAGGGGCTACAAGTTAAGATATATAGGTATTTCTCCAAAGAAGACATACAGATGCCCAACATCACTAAATCATCAGGCAAATTCAAATCAAAACCACAATGAGATACCACCTCACGCCTGTCAGAATGGCTATCATCAAAAAGACAAGTGTTGGCAAGGATGTGGAGAAAAAGGAACCATTGTACACTGTTGGAGGAATTATAAATTGGTGCAGCCACTTGGGAAACAGTATGGAGGTTCCTCAAAAAATTAAACATAGAACTACCATATGATCCAGCAATTCCACTCTTGGGTATCTACCACAAGAATGCAAAAAAATTAATTCGAAAAGATATATGCACACCAATGTTCACTGCAGTATTATTTACAATAGCCAAGATACAGAAGCAAATTAAGTGTTCATTGATAAACGGATAAGGAAGATGTGATATATATACAATGGAATATTACTCAGTCATAAAAAATGAAATTTGCAACAACATGGATGGATCTAGAGGGTATTATGCCACATGAAATAAGTCAGAGAAAGACAAATACCACATGACTTACTTATATGTGGAATCTGAAAAACAAAAGAAACAAACAAAACAAAATGAAGATAGACTTACAGATACAGAAACAAAAGGGTGGTAGCCGGTTGCGGGTGGTGTGTGTAGGGAGAAATAGGCGAACAGGATTTAAGAGGTACAAACCTCCAGTTATAAAACTAATAAGCCACAGGGATGTAACACATAGCATAAAGAATATGATCAATATTATTGTAATAATTTTGTATGGGGACAGATGGTTATTAGACTTATTGTGATCATTTCACAATGTTTGCAAATATCATATCACTTGCAAGTTTATGTAGTAAACTTGAAACTAACAGAATGCTGTACACCAACTATATTTCAATTAAAAAAGAAAAGAAATACAGGTAGCCACTAGAAGCTGAAAATCAAGGTGAGGAAACAACTGTCTCCTCAGAGCCACCGCAAGGAGCCAGCCCTGTTGATACAAGTTTAGTCCACTGAAAATGATTTCAGATTTTTGACCTCCAGAACTATAACAGAATAAATTTGTGTTATTTAAAGCCACTAAGTTTGTGGTAATTTGTTATAGTGGCAAAAGGAAACCATTACAATAGCCTTACAGAAAAATGTAATTGCAAGCTCATTGAAGCCAGAGACTATTATATTACCTACTTATTTATACTTTCACAATTTCAACTTTGACACAGTAGAATAAATTCTGTATTTCTAGGTTATTTTCTATCTATTCCTAACAACATATATTCAAAGTTTCTATGAATTTTCACCCAAGAAAATTAGACATATCAATGCAAAATACCTCCAAAGTACTTACCTGCTTAATTTTCTTAGAATGTGTTGAAGGATGTTAAATAAACTTGATATCCTATTAAACAGAAGAAATCTATATAAAATTAAGCGACAAGAAAACTTACTCTTAACAATTTTAGCTCCTCAGGAAGAGAAATATCCTCAATAGCAGAAAAAAACAACAGATGAAATAATGTAAAACACCAAAATTTATTTCTAATTTGATTCACTTATAATATTTTTTGCCATTTTCTGATCTCTCTTCAAAATCATAAAGTATTTGGCTTGTGTGAGTCAGAGCAGCTGTAAAGAGATCAATATTTTACACTGAAACTATAAACTTTTTAAGAAGTTTATAAGTTTAAAATTTTTTTAAAGATTAAAAGTTTAAAAAGCCTTTAGTAGAACTAATCTGCAGAAGAGTTTACCTTTTAGAGATGGTGGTGGTAACCAGAGAAATTGAGAGGTACTTTAAATGAATAAAGGGAAATGAAATATATTGATTTAGTATCTCTTCTAGACCTAAATTCATTCCCTTTATTATTTATTTAAAAATGGTTTTCATTGGAAGAGGTAGAGCAGGCAGTGAGTAATGTACAGAAAAGCTTTTCTATTCACATATGTAAATAAAAAGTTACTCCTCAAAAGAAGCAATCCTTATAATAGAAGTAGATGTTTTTAAGTATAAGCAGAGAATTCAAGTTTGAATCTGGAGGCTTCAAAAACTATGACAAGACCCAAAACTGGAACTATGGAAGTAATAAAAGTCAGGACAATTTCCCATCCTTCAAGGTGAATCAAACATATTAACTACCAAGGTTGTCACCCTAGTTCAGCTGTATGCTCTGGGGAAAGTCACTCCAAGTTCCAGTTTCCTCATATATAAAATGGAGATAAAACTACCACCAGTCCTTCCCGGAAAGTTGTGAGATGCAAATTAAATTCATTTCAATCTGATGTACAGTGACAGTTGGTAAAAGAACAAACTTTTAGAAGTTAGGGTGTCCAAATGAGTGTATACATCCCTGAGAGCTAAGAGTCTTATGCTTCCATACACTACCAAGACGGAAGACTCCTCTGTTGTTCTAGCCTCCTTTGTCTTAAGTAGAAATACTAGTATCACTAGTACATGTAATTTGGAAATGGAAATGATTAATGTGAAATGGATCACAAACTGGGTCAGGGTGGAACCTCAATGTAAAAAAGGACTAAAAGTCTTGAAAATAAATAATTTAAACTTAACCAATATTTACAGATAAAGGAAAATTAGTGATCATATTAAGTTTTTAAATTCCCAACACAAAGTAAAGCTTCTTACTTGAGGGCTGAAAGTCTTTCTTTTAATTCTTCTGAGGTGATTTCTTCTAGCAGGAAAAGCTTTGAAGTAAATGTATCAATATGTCCTAAAATAAAAGATCAAACTTAAAGAGAACAATTGCAGTATTTAAAAAACAAAAAAGCCAAGTTATCCAGTCTCTTTAAAGATGTTTTTACAAAACTGTAATAATTGTAAAGTAACTTTATATTCTAAAAGTAGGAGAAATAGACATTTTATTAAGTTTATTAACTGAAGATGTATTTTAAAATGACATTAGGGACGTTCCTGGTGGCACAGCAGTTAAAAATCCGCCTGCCAACGCAGGGGGATGTGGGTTCGATCCCTGGTCCAGGAAGATCTCACATGCGGCAGAGCAACTAAGCCCATGTGCCACAACTACTGAGCCTGTGCTCTAGAGCCTGAGCTACAACTACTGAGCCCACGAACCACAAATACTGAAGCCCGCGTGCCTAGAGGCTGTGCTCCACAACAAAGAGAGGCCACCACAATGAGAAGCCCGTGCACCACAACGGAAGAGTACCCCCCACTCACTGCAACTAGAGAAAGCCTGCGCACAGCAACAAAGACCCAAAGCAGCCAAAAATAAATAAATAAATTTATAGAAAAAATAAAATAAAATGAATTACAAGTCAGATTATAAAAGAAATATGTATTAATTCTAAAATATTTGCTTAACATAGAAAAGTTTACACATGTCCATAGCAAAAAAAATCATCTCTAAGCCCACAATTTAAGAATAACAACTGTTAAAATAGTGGTGTTTCTAATTTTTATTAAAGTTGCATTTTTATGGAAATTAAATTTTTAGAGAAATATGTACCTATTATGAAAGCAAGCAGATAAAGTCAAATTTATAGTTTGGGCATGCTCTACAAATTTCTAAGACAGTCTGGGTTAAGGTAAAATTTAGATTACAAAAATGTGGCTTACTCATTCACAACCGCCAAGACATGTATAACCTAAGTGTCCATCAGTGGATGAATGGATAAAGATGTGATACACACACACACACACACACACACACACACGATGAAATATTATTCACCCATAAGAAGAAAGGAAATTCTGCTATTTGCAACAACATAATGGACCTTGGGACACTATGCTAAGTAAAATAAGTCAGAAAGAGAGAGAGAAATACTGCATGTATCACTTACACGAGGAATCTGGGAAAAAAAGTCAAACTCACAGGAACAAGTAGGAAAGTGGTTCACAGGGGTTGGGGGCTAAAAGGGTACAAACTTTCAGCTATAAGATGAATAAAGTCTTGAGGATCTAATGTATAACACGGTGACCACAGTTGATAGTACCGTACTATATAACTGAAATTTAGTAAGAGAGTAGAACTTAAATGTTTTCATCAAAAAACAAAAAAGAAAAAATATAAATATGTGAGGTGATGGATGTGTTAATTTAACTAGATGGGAGGAATCCTTTTACAATGTATACATATATCAAATCATCATGATGTATACTTTAAATATCTTAAAATTTTATTAGTTAACTATATCTCAATAAACCTTAAAAAAATCTGGCATATTTTTAAATTAAAGCACACCATAACATTTCCTATGGTTTAAAAAAAAAAATCAAAAGTCTGCTCAAAGACTTACTTTCTTACAAACGTGACCTAATTCTAGAATTCCAAAAAACAAAATAGAAAACTCTCAAGATTACACTTCCATTTTAAAAAGTAATGCGTATGTTCTACAACAAAACAGGTTGAGACACAACACTGAAGTCCTGAAATGTTCCAAGGAAATGATATAAAAGACAGCTCTTAGTTAAATGTTATATAACCATGTCAAGACAAAAATCATGTTATTACAGCAGTTAAATACATCAATAGCGTAAGAGTATAATACTCAACAATGCTGAAAATAATAACATTTTGATTTTAATTTTTTTCAGCTTCCAATATTTGGTTATCAAAATACATGACCTGGAATCAATCATTGTGCAACAAAAAAATGCATACAATTTAATATCGCATTTTCTTATCTAGTCCCCTTTCATTTGCTTTGTGCTCATAAAAAGAATTAGAAACATTTTTACCAGATACCTTTCTTCTACAACAAATCTCTTTTTCCCACGCCTACTTATCATTTCCTGTGCCAAGTTTCAGTTTCACCTCTGCATTCCTAACACTCATTATACACTGACGTTTCTAATAAAAAGGACACATTTCAATGGTTTAATAACTGTAGAAAGGGAATATCATGTACAATAAAACATTTTTAGACATTTACTAAATGTGCCTTTGAGGAAAATCACTAACAGTTCTTACCTTTTTAAAGCAATCTCAATGAAAAGTATGTATTATATAGTATATGTCAAATACAGTTAGGTCAAAAAATATACAGAGAATACCATACTAAGTGCTATGAGGGCCCACCTCCTCAAGGAGTCTACAATTCTCTCAACATTGGAGCGTTTTAACCTGTGGGCCTTAAATGAGTATACATGTGTCTTTGAGATATTTATCTCCTCAGTCCTTGGGGCAGCTGAGCAAGGTGTGGGATGGCAAGAGCTTCCTGGACATTATCCCTCAGCCACAGCAATCTCTTTTGTATATCACAGTGTGCTATCCAAATATTTTTTATGTGTGTCAAGTTTGGGAAGGTTATATAATACAAATCAAGGCTTTATACACATGCACACATTCATACATATTTACGTGCACACACACATATACATAGGCAGTTCCTACTCTGCATGCAGTATGGGATGAGAAAAATAACCACACATAAGCCAGAACTATGGAAGCAATTTTAAAAATCAATGGGAAAAATTAAAACTGTTCCATTACCTTTAAGATTTTTTTGGTCAAAACATTATAAATTCCCCATCAGTTATAAACGTATAGAGAAATGAAAAAACAGTAAAAAGTAATCTTTATTTAGTATACTGTAAATTAAAAACATTGAGATTTAAAGTGTTATTTCATTATAAAAAACTCATTAAGAGCAGTCTGAATAGTGCTTGTCGCCTTCTCCTTGTACAACTTACGATAGGGAGCAAGCACCTTTTCTATGCTGTGGTGAATGGTCACACTCCTCGAATCAGCTTCCAACATGATAGCCTTTGCGCTTTTAATATCATGATATATCTCAAAGAGTTCTTTTAATGTAAAATATTATGCCAGTGTCACTTCTTCATCCTTTATGCCACAAGCACTTTCCTCATTTATGAGTTCACCTTCATTAAGTTCCTCTTTTGGCATATCTGGTCTCCTGAACTGCACCAGTGTCAACATTTCTACTGTCAGCTATTTCTTCTGTAACTCCATTTATGCTCAATTCAAATTCCACTTCCAGCAGTATCACCTTTTGTTTCTTTGCTGTGCTTTAATCTTTGTTGGCCAATTCCCTCTTCTGATTATCCACTTTTGTAAACCATCACATGAGTTTATCACTGGGAGACAAGGAGGGAACACAACTACACATTTTGCTTCCTGTGCATCAACTCAGTAACAGGTGCGCAGTGAACAATCAATGACAGACTTTGAAAGAAGTGACATGATTGGTCACTGGTCATGACGTGCATTTGTTACTTATGTAGTGATTTGTGGACTGAAGAGTCAGCAGTAACGTCTGTACTTTACGCAATTACTCACAGTTAAATACCTTCGTAACTGAAATTTGTGTGTATCAGAATTGTGCAAAGGAAGGACTGCCTGTATGTCAACTATACAAAATTGATATATATTAGAGAACTGGAAAGTAGATACAGAACTTGTGATAAGATGACTTTGGGAATTTTCCTTAAGGAATACATCTTAATGTTTTTATGCGGCAAGAGGATAAAAAGAATACTGCAATCTAAAGGAACAGGAGAACACGTTCATAGCAAAGCAGACAAACAAAAAACAAGTATGTTTATTCTACCTGAAAAAGAGACTATAGGACTCTAGTTCAAAATTGCTGAACTAGAGTCCTATAAACCAATATGCTCTTCAGTTAAATAAATGAGATGCTATGTCACTTGTGTCTCGTAAGATATGCTCTATCTGAATCTCTGAACCATGCATGTAAACTCTACCTTTACTGTCCTCACCAAAAGATCTAATGCACTGGTCTCCAACTTTGATTTCTGAGAAGAGATTGTCTTAAGTTTCTTTGAAATTCTGAGATCATAGGGCTGGGCAGGGAAAACTGACAATGAAATGCTTAAGTTAAATGGAGGAGCGGCTAGCAACGGTTGAGTGAGGGAAACAGAGGCCACAACTGAGAAAGGACTATGGTGCATGACTGCATGGGAAAGAGAATATGAGCACGTGGAGATCTTCTGGTTAGGATTTTAAGGTCCCAGTTTCTAAGACACAATGAATCATCTGCCTTAAGTCACACTGATTAACATTGTTACACACACAGTGCTTCATTTTTGTTATATCTGACCTCCCCGCCTGCCCCCAACCAATTTTCCCTAGCCCTTTTTAGGTTTACAGCAAAGTTATAAACACTTAAAAGACTGTGACTAAATTCTGATCCTGCCGCTGATGGAGTCTGTATCTATATGTAAGTTAATCATTCTGAGCTTTATTTTTCTCTTTTATTTAGAGCAGCAGTCAACACACATTAAAAACTATTAATAGAAATTGAAACAGATGAAAATTTTTGAAAAGAATAAAATAATATGCAATATAATATATAATTAACTATGCTTTGTTGTTTTGAAAAATCTTGGCTTAATTCTGTGCAATAACAACTATTTGAAGGATGGCTGTAAAGTTCAATTCATTTTGCTATATAGGTTTTAACAGCTGCCATTGCTAAAAAAAGATACCCACAATGATACATAGATCCAAATGGAACAAGTGCCTCACTGCTTGGCTTACTAAAGCATGACACTGATTGTTTTTAAGGAGAGGACCACCTGTCAATCCACATACTTAATATGAGTAATATTAAATTTTTAATTTTTCATACAAAAAATGAGTTATAATATATTCTTCCTGCATCCCAATGGTTTGTCTTACATACATCTAGGGACAGTAAAAAGAATAAAGTATATAAATTCTATGGCTTGTTTTCTACCATTTCCCTTCTCCTTGACTTTTACTGTTCCTTCAATCAATTACCCAAGCCAACTTCACTTATTCTAAAAATACTTATTGAGCACCTCTGTGTGCCAGATACTGTTCTAGGTGCTTGGGATATATCAATAAACAAAAGAGACAAAGAGGAGGTTCCTTAAAAAACTACAAATAGAACTACCATACGACCCAGCAATCCCACTACTGGGCATATACCCTGAGAAAACCATAATTCAAAAAGAGTCATGTACCAAAATGTTCATTGCAGCTCTATTTACAATAGCCAGGACATGGAAGCAACCTAAGTGTCCATCACTGGATGAATGGATAAAGAAGATGTGGCACATATATACAGTGGAATATTACTCAGCCGTAAAAAGAAACGAAATTGAGCTACTTGTAATGAGGTGGATAGACCTAGAGTCTGTCATACAGAGTGAAGTAAGTCAGAAAGAGAAAGACAAATACCATATGCTAACACATATACCTGGAATTTAAGAAAAAAAAATGTCATGAAGAACCTAGGGGTAAGACAGGAATAAAGACACAAACCTACTAGAGAACGGACTTGAAGATATGGGGAGGGGGAAGGGTGAGCTGTGACAAAGCGAGAGAGAGGCATGGACATATATACACTACCAAACGTAAGGTAGATACCTAGTGGGAAGCAGCTGCATAGCACAGGGAGATCAGCTCGGTGCTTTGTGACCACCTGGAGGGGTGGGATAGGGAGGGCGGGAGGGAGGGAGACGCAAGAGGGAAGAGATATGGGAACATATGTATATGTATAACTGATTCACTTTGTTATAAAGCAGAAACTAACACACCATTGTAAAGCAAATATACCCCAATAAAGATGTTAAAAAAAAAAAGAGACAAAGACAGGCAATAAATATCATGACTAATTAAATTACATAATTTGTTAGTGGCTACCAGAAAAAGGGATTGAGGATATATTTGGAGCCAACAAACCAGAGGATGAAAGAAACCCAGAGATGTAAGCCTGGCACTTAGGGGTGCTTCTCTCTTAGGAGTACCTGTTAATGTGGAAAAAGCAACTGAGAAGCTAAGAAATGAACCAGAGCTTTCAATAGTCTCTCAGGATTAGACAAACAAAAACTGGAGTTCAGGGTCTGTGAATTAGATAAACACAAGCTCTGAGCTGGGATCCTGGCTTGGTGATTCTCTAAAAGGACTCATAGCCTCAGCATACAGTTCTAGTCATGTATAAGATTTGTTATAGCAAAAGGATACAAGCAAAAGGAGAAACACCAAAAGGAAAACAAGTGTGGGTGAAGTTCAGAGGAAATGAGATGCAATTTTCAAAAGTTCTCTCTTGAGTTTCTATTTGGGATGATGATAAAGCTCTGGAAATGGACAGTGATGATGGTTGAACAACATTGTGAATGTATTTAATACCACTAAATCATACGCTAAAAAATGTACAGTAAATTGTACCATAAAATGGTTAAAATGGTACACTTTATATTAGATATATTTTACCACATTTTAAAAAAAAAGAGGTCTTTCCCATTGGAGTCACACAATATTCACTTAATTCCTCCAGCAACATTTTCTTTTTATACCAGAGAAGCTTATTAGAGACTCAGCGCTCAAGGTTTTTATTGGGAGCTCATCATGTAGGCACCCTCTGACTAACACATACCAAAATTCCAGACTCTCAGAAGGAAAGCAGGTGTTCAGAATAAGCCATATTGTTTATACAAACAGTGTAGGCACAATGAACTCTCCTTATCAGCTAAAGGAAGTTTTACGTCAGTGTAGAAAACTGTTTACTAGCTAAGTTCCCAGATACCAGCCAGGGGCCAGACTTGCAAGTAAGCTTTTCCAAAGACTGGCAATGTCAGACCATGAATGGCAACATCCTAGCAATAAGGGGCAAACAGACTGGCCTATCTAGGGTCCAAAGTCAAGCTTCAAATCACCTAAATCCCTGTAACTGGATTACAGTGAATCCGGATTGCTAGTGTGGTCAAAAGTAATCCTATCTAGAGGAAGATAACATTTTAGCTCTTATATTTGCTCTAGAATTTTTCATATACAATATCTGGCCCTTGATAAAGAATATTCTGGCATACAGTGAAAAAACATGGAATAAAAAAGAAGACAGGAAAACAACATGCCACGGAATGAAGTGTCCCGGTAAAAAGATATGTTGAAGCTCTAACCCCCACTACCTCAGAACGTAACTTCCTTTGTAAGTAGAATGGTTGTAGATGTAATTAGTTATGATGGGTGGACCCTTAATTCAATATGAATGGTGTACTTATAGGAAGAGGATAGAGACACACAGGAAGAAGATCTCATATGATGACAGAGGCAGAGATGAAAGCGATGCATCTACAAGCCAAGGATGCCAAGGATTGCTGGCAAACACCAGAAGGAAAAAGAGGCAACAAAGGATTCTCTCTTACAGGTTTCAGGAGCATGGCCTTGTGACACCTTCATTTTAAACTTCCAGCCTCCAGAACTGTGAAACAAGAAGTTTCTATTATTTTAAGCCACCCAGTTTTTGGTACTTTGTTATGGCAGCGCTAGGAAACTAACACCAAAAAAAAAAAAAAAATAGAAAAGACTCACAAAGAATCTAGATAACAGAGGTATTACTTTAAAGTAATTTTGCCTAATATGCTTAAGACACGATTGAGAATTTCTATAGAAAACTATAATGTATAAAAAAGAATCAAATGAAAAATCTAGAACCAAAAAATACAATAAATGAAACTGAGAACTCAGGTGATGGGTGAAATAGTATATTAGGGATAGCTGAAGAGAAAATTAGTAAAGTAGAAGAAAATATTGAGAATCATGCATAAAGAGTCAAAAGGAAGGTAAATACGAAAGAGCATGTAAGGGACATTAAGGATACAGTAAGATGTAACATAGTACAACTGAAATCCCAGAAGAGAGAGCGAGCGAATGGGGAAGAAGTGATGTTTGGTGAGGTAATGACAAGAATTTTCCCAAACTGATAAAGGTCATCAAATCACATATTAAGGAGCAATGTTATAAAATGAACATGTAAAAAGGAATATTTACAAAGAAAACCTAACACAGGCACAATGTACGAAAATTGTTGAAAGGGAGAGAGATAAAATTTAAAGTCTACCAAAGAAAAGAGACATATTACTTGCAAAAGAGCATAAATCAGATGAACAGCTGACTTTTCAACAGAAACAAAAGAAGCCAGGAAACATGGGGTGGGGGAGGGATGGATTAGGAGTTTGGGGTTCGTAGATGCAAACTATTATACACAGAATGGATAGACAACAAGGTCCTACTGTATAACACACGGAACTATATTTAATACCCTATGATTAAACCATAATGGAAAAGAATATAAAAAAGAATGTGTATGTATATATGTATAACTGAATCATTTTGCTGTACAGCAGAAATTAACACACACTGTAAATCAACTATACTTCAATTAAAAAAAAGAGCAAACATTGAATTGATAATTAGAAACTTTCAAAAAGAAAACTCTAGGCTTCACAGGTCAATTTTACCAAACATTTAAGTAAGAAATAATACCAATTTTATAGAAATTCTACCAGATAACAGAAAAAGAGGAAATAAATCTCAACTCATTTTATGGCATAAACTTAATCTTAATACTAATACCTCACAAGGAAAATTACAGGCCAATCTCACTCATAAACACAAATGGCAAAATAAATATTAACAAGCTAAATCTACCAATAAATAAAAAGAGTAATATATCATGAGCAAGATGGACTTACGGCAGGAATACAAGATTGGATTAACATTTTAAAATTGATTAACATGATTCATAACCTTAGTAGGATAAAAGACAAAAGTTATACCATCATATAATCTCAATAAATGCAGAGAAAATATCTGATACATTTTTTTTACCCATTCATGATTAAAATTCTTAAACTAGGCATAGAAAGGAACCGCTTTCTTCTAATAAATGCTATCTACAAAAACCCATACAAAATACTAAACAAACCCTTTAAGATTAGACACAGGCAAGGATGCCCATTATTCACCTTCTATTTGAATTCTAGGCAAAGAAAGCAAGGAAAAAGAAAAGTATAATGATTGTAAAGAAGAAATAAAATGGTCATTATTTGCAGAGAACATAATTATTTAATTAGAAAATATAAATTACTAGAAAGAATGAGCTTAGCAAAGTTACTAAGATACAATATCAATATACAAAATCAATATGCAAATAAATCCTATATTATTAGTAACAAGCCGTAAGAAAATAAAATTTCAGAAATACCATTTATAACATAAAAGAATCAATTATCAACAAATACATTTAATAAAAGATGTGCAAGATCTCTACAAAGAAAATCATAAAGATATTAATAGAAATTAAAGATATAAATAAATAGAAGAATATCTAAAGTTCACAGATTGAAGGATTTGTTATTGTAAAGCTGTCAATTTGTTCCACATTGAGTCAATGCACTTCCTAACAAAAATCCCAATCTTCCTGTTGCTGTTGGGAGAAATTAACAAGTTGACTCCAAAATCTGTAAATGCAAAAGGGCCAAGAATAGCCAAAAAATTCTTTTAGAAAAACAAGTTGACATGGAACTCTACTCAATACTCTGTATGGAAAAATAATCTAAAAAAAAGCAGATACATGTATATGTATAACTGATTCACTTTGGTGTACAGCAGAAACTAACAACATTGTAAATCAACTATACTCCAGTAAAAATTAATTTAAAAAAAAGTTGATAAGATTTACTTTACCAAACAGTAAAAGATTTTATAAAGCTAGAGTAATTAAGACAGGTCTAGCTAGAGTAATTACTCTAACTAGAGTAATTAAGACATGTACTGCCTCAAGGATAGAGAAATAGGGAGTCCGGATTAGATTCACATATATGATTTACAACACAAGTAACACTGGAGAGCAGCAGAGAAAGGGTGGTCTTTACAATAAACGGTGCTGAAAACTGAAAAAAAGAAATCTTGATATTCCATGCAAAAATAAACACCACATAAACTGTGTATCTAGAAATTTAAAAATACTTTTAAAACGCCTTCTAGAAGATATTATATTCATGATGCTGCTGTAAGGAAGATTTGTTAAACCGGGCAAAGAAAGCACTAAACATAAAGGAAATGGCTAAATATTGGTCTATATTAAGTTCAAAAGACACTTTTAAGAGACTGAAAAGGCAAGTCACAGAGTACGAGAAAAATATTTGTAACATTTAAAACCAACAAAGAACTACCAAACAAACAAAAACTTCACAACACAAAAAGAGGTTTGAATAGGCAATTCACAAAACTGATCATCCAAATGATTATTAACATGAAAGTGTCCAACTTCATAAATAAACAAGGAAAGGCAAATTAAAACAATAATGAGATATTAATAATACCTACCCACCAGCATGGCTAAAATTAAACTTATAAGGCCAAGTGTGGGCAAGGATGAGGAGAAAATGTAACCCTCACAGTGCTAATATAAGTGTAAATTGGTACAATCACTTTGGAAAACTTTTTGGAATTATCTACTGAAGATAAATGTAAGCTTAAACTATGACCCAATAATTCTATGACCAAACAGTTCCATTCCTAGGTATGGGCCCAACAGCAATATGTACCCATTGCACTAACAGACACTTACAATATGTTCATAGTTGCATTAACATAGAAACAACCTAAACAGGCTCCCAAAGTTAAATGGATAAATAAATGGTGGTATATTCTTACAAAGGAATATGTCAAAAACAATAAAACTACTGTTATACGCACATAAATTTCAAAAACTGTGTTAAGTAAAAGAAGGTATAAACAAAAGAACTTTATAATTCCATTTGTATAGAGCTGGCAAAAACCAAATGATTACATTAGAAGGCAGGACAGTGGTTACCCCTGGAGAAGAGAAGACAGCTATGTTGGGAAGTGGCACAAGGTGGGGTCTTCCCGGGCACTGGCAGTTTTCAAGTTCTTGGTCTGGGTGCAAATTATAGAAGTGCTGGCTTTGTTATAATTCCTTGAGCTGTACATTTACTTTTTTCACTTTTCTGAATGTATATTATACTTAAAAAGTTGCATATGGAAAAGAAAACATTATCAAATCAAAGATGTATTTTACAACTGACAATATTTTATAACAGGAGTACTATGTAGACATTTTAAAAATTATGTGTAAATATAGAGAAGTTACCAGTTGTTTTGTTTTAGTCCACTTTTAATCTTTGGTTAAGAAATCCTTTTTTACTCTTGTATCATAAAGATGATTGTCCATATTTTCATCTAAATTTTAGATTAATAGCTAGTTCTTTCTCAGTACAGAAAAACACGAAGTATCACTTCATTATCTTGTGGTATCTATTTTCATCAAGGAGAAGTGTACTTTTAGGGCATTATATTATGTAATCATTGGAAGAAAAAGGATTTGTGCATATAGTCCCTGAGGTAGATCGAACAAAACATTATTATCATTTTTTTTTTTTGGCTGTGCCGCGTGGCGTGTGGGATCTTAGTTCCCTGACCAGGGATTGAACCCAGGGCCACAGCAGTGAAAGTGCTCAGTCCTAACCACTGGACCACCACGGAATTCCCTGAACAAATTATTATTATGTCCATTACATACAGACAAAAAAGTCCCGCGAGCCACAGCTACTGAGCCCAGGCGCTACAACTACTGAAGCCCGCATGCCTAGAGCCTGTGCTCCGCAACAAGAGAAGCCACCGCAATGAGAAGCCCGCGCGCCGCAATGAAGGGCAGCCCCCGCTCGCCGCAACCAGAGAAAGCCCATGCGCAGCAACGAAGACCCAACACAGCCAAAAATAAATAAATAAATTTATAAAATAAATAAATAAAAACCCTCAAAACTCATAGATGCTTTTAAAATAGCACTTCAAAACATTCACCCCCGCATAAAAAACAAAAAACCCAAACAAAGCAAACACGACCATATAACAATGCAACATGTTTCTCACCAGTGAGACACAGACATCACTGTTTCCGTTGTCAAAGATACCAAATACACCACTCCATTACATTAAAATGAATGCTTATCAGTGGATAGGATTTACCGAAGAGAAATAGCACATAAGGCAATGACTACTTATGACTTTAAAGAATACAGCAGTCCCCCCTTATCCACAGGTGATACGTTCCAAGACCCCCCCTAGTAGAAACTTGACATATACTGCCTGAAACTATAGTACCGAACTTGACATATACTGTTTTTTCCTGCACATACATACCTACAATAAAGTTTAATGTATAAATTAGGCACAGTAAGAGATAAACAATAACTAATAATAAAACAGAACAATTTTAACCATACTACAACAAAAGTTTTCTGAATGTGGTGTCTCTCTCCCTCACTCTCTCTCAAAATATCTTAACACAGTTAGCATCTTTTCCATTTTAACTAAGTACTTATCTGCACCGTGGCCATAACTTTTGCAGTTTGAGGTTTGTTTTGCAGTTTGACAGCAAAACAAGCACGAATTTCTTTTTCCGTCACAATTTCATGGATAGAAGATTCGTTCTGACCACAGATCTTAGCAACCTCAGCATACAACTTTTTTTCTTTCCTTATTAAGTTGAGAACTTTCACCTTTTCACTTAAAGGAAGCAGTTTGCAGTTTCTCTTCAGCATATCTAAATTGCAGCACTTTGGGACTGTTATTAAGTAAAAAGGGTTACTTGAACATAAGCACTGATAACTGAGATGCCACTAAGTGACTAATGGGTGGGATAAGCTGGACAAAGGGATGATTCACATCCCAGGCACTACACAGAATGGTGTGAGATTTAAAACATATAAATTGCTTATTTCTGGAATCTTCCATTTAATATTTCAGACCATGGTTGACTGGTTGAAGGTAACTGAAACCACAGAGAGTGAAACTGCAATTAAGGCGAGACTACTATAGTTTCGATGAAGTAAGCCATGTAGATATAGATGATGGGAGTTTTATCTGTTAAACTGTACATTAAAAAAAAAAACCTTAAATGTTTTAGTCAGGAATGTCTTTTCTGTCAGTACTTTAAAGAGGATTTCGATGATAAGTTTTTGTTTGGGGCTTTCCTAAAATGGATGTGGTTGGCGATTGCTTTCAAGTAGTTTACACGAGGACTGTTGGTATGTGTCATGGCAACAGGTCTTTTGGAGGAACATTGAAATTGTGGTTATTGGCTGAAAACTACTGCAATAAACTTCTGGCAGCGTGTATGAAGGGGGACGAAGAGGCTAGGGCCACCAAGTAGTACATTAGCCACTTCCTTTTTGGGTTATATAAAGAGAGTGAATCAATGATCTTATTAACACTCTCACAAAATATGAAGACAAAATACTGATTAACCAAAATATGGAAAAGGTTTTCAAGTGAGTAAACTTTTTTTGATTAAGCAAGAAAAGCACACTTATAACACTTATGACATACCAGGAATTATGCTAAGCACTATAAGAACATAAAGTTTCATCAGACTCTGACCTTAAACTACTTATTGTCTACGGGGAAGATAGGATAGGCTTAAAAAACAATTAGGGCTTCCCTAATTGGCGCGGTGGTTGAGAGTCTGCCTGCCGATGCAGGGGACGGAGGTTCGTGCCCCGGTCTGGGGGGATCCCACGTGCCACAGATCGGCTGGGCCCGTGAGCTGTGACCGCTGGGCCTGCACGTCCAGAGCCTGTGCTCCGCGGCGGGGGAGGCTGCAGCGGTGGGAGGCCCGTGTACCGCAAAAAAAGAAAAAAAAACCCAACAATTAAGTAGAAAGCAACAAATCATAAAAGTGGTAAAAAAAAAAAAAAGAGTGCATTGAGAGCTCAAAGGAAGGAAATTACGTCATGGAGGGGAAGCTTGAGATAGCTGGCATGAGATGTATGGGATGAATAGAGAAGCATAGGATTAGGCAGTCAAAGGAAACAGAACAGTATCAACAATGATTAGCAAGTAATCCTTCATGTGAAGTATGTTAACTGTACATGAACACAGCCAACACAAATTAAGAACCTGCCTAACTACCCCCCCAAACAAAAAACAAAACCAGAAACAAAGTGAAAAACTATTTCATCAAGGTAATATTTGAGGTTTAAAAAACAATGTCATTATAATTTTAAGAAAATTTCAAAATATATATTTTAGGGCTTCCCTGGCGGCGCAGTGGTTGGGAGTCCGCCTGCAGATGCAGGGGACGCGGGTTCATGCCCCAGTCCGGGAAGATCCCGCATGCCGCGGAGGCACTGGGCCTGTGCGTCCGGAGCCTGTGCTCCGCAGCGGGAGAGGCCACAACAGTGAGAGGCCCGCGTACCGCAAAAAAAAAAAAAAAAAAAAAGAAATATATATATATATATTTATTTATTTATTTATTTATTTTAAAGCCAATTAAATAGTACTTTTAAAAAACGCTTGTTACAAAACATGTCTACATTTTTAGTTACACTCCTAAATAAAATAAGTATTTTAAAAATACAATGATTACATTGGCATTCATGTACAATAAGGGAGTAAGAGAGAAAACATTTGATAATCACTACTCCCACCCTGCCATTTAACTCTTGAGTAGGAATGGTGTTTTAATAGAAAGAAATATTAATATATCAGAAAACTGAAAATTAAAAGTACAGAATGGAAGTATCTACGAATGAATTGAACTGTATATATTTACAAGGGAATTAAAAAGGAGAGCAAAGCCTCTTGCATAACTTACCAACATAAAATGAGCAGTTGGAATGCAATAGACTTTCAGTCCATAAGCGACAAAGTTCACTTTCAGTCAGAGCTTCAACTCCATAACAAGCTTGATACTCCACTTTTGGTAGTACGTAAACTGGAAATTGCTGCAATCCAAGGTTATACTCTTATAAAGCTCCATTAATTTACTATTAACAGTAAATACATTTGCCTATATAATTTTGCCACTTTCAAAACACTTTCAGGTAATCTTATTTCATCCTTTCAAATACAGTAGGATTCAGACAGAAAGATGGATAGAACCCTTAGTAGATGTGGGCAAATGGTGGATAAATAAGAGATCGTGAACCAGAGGCTGCCCCCCCACCGCCACAACCAAAATCAACATACCTCTCCACACATGCACATATTTTATTTCTGTCACAGAACATGACTGACAGAATACTTGGAACAAAGCCTCGGATACATAATGGCCCAAGGTTCAAAGCTAGAAGCTGGAAAGCCATGACTGTAATACATACTAATAATTCTCAAGAGGGTAAAAAAAAGTAGGATTTTTTTTGCCCCTTTAAAGCATTAGTCACATTGTCTCAGGCTTAAATACTGTGTTTTCATTCTATGAATGTATGAGCACTAACACCTACATTAATATCTGTGAATGTTGCTATCTTCATTAATACAAAAGGCTTTATTCCAGACACTAAGTACCTGGCAAATTAGCCATTTAGCGTTTATTGGTCAGGACACTAAATAGATCAAGCAAAATGACTATACCCTCTACTAGCCTTAAGGAGGATATGTAAGGAAATACATGCTTGTAAAATAACATAGTGCTAGTCATGTTCACTGTGCTTATATTATCTCATTTCAGTCAAAGAAAATTCTAATCTTAATAGCAGTCTTTTCACTTCCAGCTGCAGAAGGAGAAACACATGATTTAAGGAACTTAAAGTGATATAACTGGTTAGTACTTTTGAAATTATACTAAGCTGTGTTTCACTTTTACACCTGAAAATATTTCATAAATGTTTCAGAATTACTGATTTTCATGAAGTAGCAAATTTAGTGGGCTTATTAGCACAATGGTGGTAAGAACAATTGAAATCCACTAAAATTTCTGTTAACAATTAACTTTGGTTCATTATTACCTTTGAATGTAGTAAAACTCTACAGCAGTGCTTCTTAAATTTCAGTGTGTGTGAATAACCATTTTTAAATAAATGCAGAATCTGAGGTGAAAAACAAGGCTTTACATGTTTAATAAGTTGTTGTTCCAGGGGCCAAACTTTGAGTAGTAAGGTCCCTACAGTGTCTTCTTAATTTAAAAAAAAAAAAAAAATTATGAATAGGGTAATTTCATTGCTAAAAGCACTTAATTGTATAATAATTTTTCAGCAACTGGTAATCTGCATTTATGGCTGCTTATAGTTGCCAATAGAAGCCAGAGATAAAGAAATGAAGGCCCAGAGGGCTAAGATATTTGCTCAAGGAGAGAGAACCAGTTTACAGCAGAGTCAGGAAAAGACTAATTGATAAAGAAGATCCCCCTTTGGATCATGAACAGGTAATAGAACTAATTCAAGATTTCTTTTGAAATTAAAAAATATTACTCTTTCTGAAGAAAGTACTCTGGGGGATTTTCTTTGATAATACTGTCATATCTATAAAACTAAATCCTGAACCTGGTATTAATTTCCATATGTATTCTACTGCCATCTCCAGGAAACCAAGGGAAAGAAAAGTCTGAATATTTGATCTCAGTATTCCAAAATTAAAGTGAAACTTTAAGTACAAAGTTTTCAAATTATAAAAATTAAATTTACTATTTCCTTTATCCCTTATTGGTCACTCCTATTCTAAATGAAAGCTTCTTTTGGTTCTCTGTCTTCCAATTTCTTACATAAACCTTCCAAATGTTTACATACATTCCTAAATAAATATTTCAAAGCTAGTATCCTGTCAGTAATCCCAATAGGTACATTCTGTTCTTTCCTAATATTCAAGCACCTTCAGGATCCTTTTTTTCTGGCCCAAGAATGCCAATATAAACTTTAATATAACTGGATCTAAATTTTTGAGTCACTTTAGAATATAACTCTTAAGAAATTTGGTTAACAGAGACAGACGATAACATAATATTAAATCATTCAAAGGTACGTGGTCTGGATGTCATAATTATATGTAGAACTCAGTAAGTTCCAGCTTCATCTTGTGTTCCAAATTAGCCCTCTTTATTTCATGGCATCATTTGAGACTGGCTGCTGCCTTAAGTTCTCCTCTGTCATGTAGCTCTTATTAAGCAGAATTTTGATGAGAAGGGATAAATGATATTGGAAAGTAAAATCTCAGCTACAATAACACAGAATTGAAGAACCAAAGGAAAAAATAAGAGATGAGGTTCTTGCAGAGCAGAGGTTGAAGAGACTTCCAAGTATTTTAAAGCTTTACCTAAACAAGTTGGTTTTTAAGAAGGAAATATTAATGAAGATGCATTCTTACCTAACTAGAGTTTAAACACTACCTTCAAAATTTCTCAGCTAGTGCCTCAACTTCTTTAACAACACCCTCCTCTCGCCTCAGTTTTTCTCATTTATTCAATACCTATTTATTGAGTATCTACGAAATAAAACATTTGAAAGAAACAGAGATGAAGAGGAGATGATTCCAAAGGGAATAAATTCTACAAAGGAATTTAAACCACGTGTACTAAACTATTACATATAATGATAGGTATAATATGATAAGCATTCACTGAAAATTTTAAAATTTTACTCCAGGTTTGACATGTCAGAAATAGAAGGCTCCTATTTAGCTAATCTTTGGGGCTTGACTTTTTTGATATATTTTGATGAAGAGTGAATTCTCTCCTGTAAGGTTTTATCTTAATATTTACAAATTTCACTTTAGTCAAGTGAATGACAATGTCCTTAACAGGTTGTCTCTTTCAACAATTAAACCAGTGTCCAAAAATATCCCTAGGCTATTCTTACTTAAGACATCCTGGCTATCAATAATTTCTAAGTGCTGTAAGCTGGCAGATCAATACAGAGTGGTATGGGCTCACAGAGTAGAAAATGAAAGAAATGAGGTTAGTCCCCAAATAAATCAGATAGCAAATATGAATTAATGAAATAAAACCTTGAAAATACAGTCCATAGCACTGACACTATATGTATTCAAGATATGCATGCTATGGCCATTAAATACAGATGAGACAGGAAAAAATCAGCAAATAAAGTAAAATCTTTTAATACAGGGAATATTTGTATTTATCTAGGAGGAGACTAAAATCAGACCTATAGCATTTCATCATTCCTGACATTCTCTTATAAAAAACACTCCCCCATATATTTAATTCAAAACCAGTTGGTTTCTATAATTTCAAGTCTGAACCAGTGATGAAATACCAAATTACGAGAATTAGAAATTTAAAATTTTATTCACAGTCTTCCTTCTAAGAACAAAAGTATCATCAAGCAAAAGATCCACTAGGTCCATTGGATTTTGGTGGACAACGTATACATCCTTGATCCTGATGGGTTAGCCTTAGAGGTTTTTCATGATAGACCCTCACACTATTGCTATTAGCAGCTCAGAAAGGTTGGCACTTCTTCTTCTTCTTTTAAAAATTTTTTTCCAGTTATACCTTAATATGGTAAAGTAGTAGTCAGGGACTTAATCCATAAGGGTCAATGCTGGAACATCACTGTTCCTGAGTCACCTGTTCCCTAATCGAAAATACTGACATTCTAAAGTGGTCACTGAGGATTCTTATTGGGTGGTAGGTTAAATAGCAAGAAACAGAGACATCAGAAAAGGAAGGAACGGGGCTTCCCTGGTGGCGCAGTGGTTGAGAGTCCGCCTGCCGATGCAGGAGACACGGGTTCGTGCCCCGGTCCGGGAAGATCCCACATGCCGCGGAGCGGCTGGGCGCGTGAGCCATGGCTGCTGGGCCTGCGCGTCCAGAGCCTGTGCTCCGCAACAGGAGGGCCACAGCAGTGAGAGGCCCGCGTACCGGGAAAAAAAAATTAAAAAAAAGGAAGGAACGTACTTCCTCGTTGGTCCAGTGGTTAAGACTCCACACTTCCAATACAGGGGGCATGGGTTCGATCCCTGGTCAGGGAACTAAGAACCCACATGCCACACGGTGTGGCCAATAAATAAATAAATAAAATTTTTTTAAATTAAAAAAAAAGGAAGAAAGGGAGGGAGGAAGAAAGGAGGGAAGGAAGAAAGGAAAGAGGGAGGAAGGAAGGAAAAGTGAACTATGATATAATGGATACAACTGAAAAAATCTCTTACGAAAAAATTAAAGAGACTTCACTATTTCTTACATAATCAATTACACCATAAAAGCTCCTCTTTATTTACCTGAATTCAGTGGTTACACACACAAAAATCAAATTAATCTGAAAGAGACCTTAAAATATCAAATATAGCAATCTGCCGAAAGAACAAATTACTCAAATTGTAGCAAAAACTTTTTTAACTGAGGGAAATATTTATATCAAATCCCAAAAGAAACAATAGGGGAAAAAGAAAGGAAGACATTTGGTTTTCTAACAGTCCTGGGAAGACATTTCAAATGTGTATGAAAGCCCACTTCTCAAAATGTGAACTTCTAAAATGACTCAAAAAGATGCCCAAAGTAAGAAATAAAGAGGCTAATATGTCATAAAGGAAATCCAAATTCACAGAGAAAGCTGGAACATACGTGCCAGTCTAGGTCATATCTATAATGGTGCCAATATCTACAATGGTGCCGTTTTTCACAAAGTTTATATATTCCATGCAAGAATGTTATTGGCACTCATGACTATTACATTGAACTAAACACTTTATTAAAAGTGTTTTCAGTATTTTACTAAAAAAACTCAACCTGAAAAAACTACTCTAAGAGTGATCAACAATTTAAAATTAAACTTCATAAGAATGGCATGTTAAATATTTGCTTATCATCTACTTATGCTACCACACCCTAACTCCCCAGGTAACAACTTACTCTTCTGATTTTCTTCCGTTTTTTAGAGCGTGGTCTGGTCTCTATCCTCTGGACACTGCATCGCACAAGTAACAACAGGTCTTGTAGGCTAAAAAGCTTGTAAACAAAATTTCCTTCCTGAGGAGCTACATATTCTGATGTATCTTCAACATAGTCCTGAAGTTCATATGGCAATCCTTTAAAAATAATTATATTTGTCATTTTTATTTTAAAATACATTAGCTCTTTATCCATCATAATCCAAGATAAAACAATTCAACTATCAACCTTCTGTCTCCTCTGAGTTAACTATTACACTATTACCATTTCTGTTTACTTTTACTGGAACTCCAGCAAGAGCTGAAATCAAAGCTTTAGGGTTCTCTTCCTTTTACCTACTACCTTCACTAACCCTAGGCAAAGTATAAATCTGTGAGACAACATATGAAGGAAAAAAAAGTTTAAAAAAGTAGTGTTATTCATAATCGAGGCAGAGTTGAGGTACAGCCTTACATCTATTTCACAAAATGAAAAAGTACAAAACTACAGTCTAAACACCAAGAATAAGTAAATTTAGACTAATAAGTATTTATCATTATTTTTGCTGGATTTTCCCTTCATCAGTTCAGCAAACCACATTATCTATAGCTTAGCAGCCATCGTAAATGTTGGATAAACACAGGTTACAAAAATCCATACAACTGTGGGTACATCGCTAGAGTGAAGGTTTTGAAAGCTGAAATACTGATCAGTAGACTGGAAAATGAACTCTCAATGACTATATAAAGATCATACACATATTATAACAAAGAGAAAGTAGGGGAAAGAGGGTGGGAAAAAACCTAAGGATAAGGAACAAGCAAAACAGTTAATATAAAATTCTTTGTAAATATTTACGTACGTCCTTTTGGCTTCTGAAACACAGAAGGCCATATAGATTTTGGCCAACTAGAGGCATCTGAAGTAGCAGAGGGCTGCTCAGAACTAGGAGGTTGTTTAGAATTTTCTGAATTCATCAACGGCATTTCAGGTATTTTTCTGGAAATTGGTTTTAAGAGTTCATCCTGCATTTTTAAAATTTCTCCAACTGGATCAAATTTTTTATACACTCGTTTGATAGGTTTTTTTAAAACACATGACTCTTCAGGACTACAAGTAGTATTAGTCTGGTTTCCTACAGAAGCCTGTCCTGAGGAAGAATTTAGGCTAGCTGGTTTAGAACTTAAATTAGAACCCGTATCAGCAGTCTTTCCATTACTATTATTTTGACACTCTGTATCAATAATTAAACAGTCTTCATCTGTATCACTATGGCAAAGAATTACATCTTCAGTTTTAGCTGCTTCTGATGTAACAGGCTTTTCCTTTGAATTATTGTCTGTGTTCTCTGGAACATTCACTCTTTCATCAACACACTCCATATCAGAAGTCATATCATTTTTATTAGAGGTTTCAATTTCTGAAGAACTTTCTAAGTGTAAGGCATCAGATGTTTTCAAGTCACTATCTTGTACCAAAGACTTCTCAGAATTTGATACATTTCCACCACAGGGGATCAATCCCTGATCATCTTTGTTTTTGCACTCTTCAGGGCCATTGTCCATACCAGTCACCAGCTGTTTCTCCTTCTGCAGCTGTTCCATCAGAATCTGAGATATACTTCTAGAATGAGCAGTAATGTCTGGTGCAATTGGTGCCTCAGATGTGATTGCTATGCTGGGGGCTGTGGGCATTTCTGTCACATTGGGTACTATGGAAGTACTTGCTGGACTCGGTGACTTTGACGGTTTGGTGGTGGTTACTCCAAAAGTTTCAAGTTCTGTGACGTCATCATCAAAATCCAGATCCAAGTTTTCATGGGTCTCAATTTTTCGGCACTCATTAACTTCATAAGACATCTTAAGAAAATATATTGGCAAACTATTAGCAAAAATTCCAGGCCGCCCCTCACCCATCAATGTCCCATCACAAACATAGTTCATACTCTTTAAAAGTAGAAAGAAAAGTGTAATGGCTTTGAAAGGTTCTTGCTTTGACAAACTACTAGCACCTAATTTATTTAACCTTACCTTCCCATTGAAATGTTGATGAAACACAGAAAAATTTACCAAGTTGCAATACCACAGGAAATGGGGAATACTTGTGAACTACCACATCTCAAGAGGTATTACCACTAATCAAAAACAGACAGGGGCTTCCCTGGTGGCGCAGTGGGTGAGAGTCCGCCTGTCGATGCAGGGGACACGGGTTTGTGCCCCAGTCCGGGAAGATTCCATATGCTGCGGAGTGGCTGGGCCCGTGAGCCATGGCCGCTGAGCCTGCGCGTCCGGAGCCTGTGCTCCGCAACGGGAGAGGCCACAACAGTGAGAGGCCTGCGTACCGCAAAAAAAAAAACCAGACAGGACCACAAAGAAGAAATGTTAGGCCAAATAGGAAGGCAAAAGATCTTCATTCATACCCAGTTTATACACTCTTGCAGAGACTTAGCTGACCAGGAGGAAAGCGTCTTCGCCATGGTAAGGAAGCTGCTCTCTAATGCAACTGGGGAAGTGTCAACAGCCTCTCACATCAATCAGTGACTTTCTTTATACATCTACTCAGGGGAAACAACTGTCAGTAATAAGAGGAGAAATGGATAGGAAGTGGTTTTATTGTTTTCTGGGACATGAAGCCACTGAGGTTATAGTTTTTCATGTATTGTTTGGGTAATAGAAGAACTACAGACAGTTCTAATTTATTCAGGAATAAATTATCTTCTCCCTAGGTAGCAACATCTCTCCTCAGTATGGCAGAGCACTTTAGATAAATACCATGGAATTGGATTACAGTTTAGGATTTGAGAGAAAAATATTCTGACAGCCTCAGGTAGTGAGTAAGAAAGATCTACCTGGGTAAATTACTTTACCTCTCTGAAACTCAATTTCCTCATCTCTGAAATAGGGATAATAGGGTTATCCTCTTGGGTTTATTCTAAGGATTAAATGAGAAATTATATATAGAAAGTTTCTTCGCATAATCTTTGTACATAGTAAGCAGTTTCTCAGCAAATGGTAGCACTTGCTAAAATAAAAAGACTACCATATTTAGTCAAAAAATAAAATTAAACTAAACTCTGTTTACATGAGGCATTCTTACACAAAAAGGTTCAAAACAAAACAATGGGACATGACACCAAGAAATAAAGAAAGAAGGACTAGCAATATTAAGTGTTAGAGAGAAGTCAATGCAAAAAGCATTAGATCGAAAAAGGAATCCTATGTTGAAAAAGATGCAATCCATGATGAATAGATAATGAACTGTGACATGTCAAATAACAACATCAAAATTGTCAAAACTGAAAAATAAAAGGAAAATTTGACAGAAACACAACTGTACTTGGTCATTGATACACTGTCTCTTAGTAAATATAAGGATGTAGAAAGTATGAATAATATTTAATGACTGAAACAAAGATACATGAATGACTGAAAACATACATATAGACTGCAAAGATATACCTTTTCCCTCCCAAGGATCGAAGGGGCATTTCCAAAGATGGACTATAAATTAATACACAAAGAAAACATCAATATAGTATAAAGCAGAATCTGTTAAGGTCTGACCCTCTGTTTAGAAGAAAGTAAAATTAGAAACCATTAAGAAAAAAGTAAACAAACAATAATAAACCCAAGAACTTGGAAATTTAAAAACTCTCCAATTTATTGGATAAAAGAAGAAATTAAAATGATAATCACAGAATACTTAAAAAGCAATAAAAATGAGAACACTGGACATTAAAAATCTGAAGCATCATTCATAGCCTTTTCAAGAAACAGGAAAAGAATAATATAATCACAATAATAAAATGAAGGAATTTCATAAATATAAAACCAAAATTAATGAATTGAAAAACAATGTTCTCAACCCCTGACAAATTTGGATAAAAACAGCAGTTTATCTGTAAATATTTTAGTATGTGGTTATAAAAAGATTCTTCGGTAAAACATATTAATTGTATCAATAAATTAACACTTCCTTAATGGCTGGAAATATCTAATCACTGTTAAAATTTCCTAGTCTGATCAATTTCTTTTTACAATTGTTTATTGGAATCAGGATCCAACCAAGATCCCTACACTGCATTTGGGTGATGTCTCTCAAATTTATTTCTCAAATGCCTCTCCCCCATACTCTGCCAACTCCCATATCCACCAGGTATTTGTAGAAGAAACTAGATGAGTTATCCTATAAAATTTTCCATATTCTGGATTTTGCATCCCCATGATATCATTTAACACACTCTTCCCCTACATTTCCTATTAAAATGATCTAGTAGCTTGACCAGATTCAGGCACATTTGAAAAAATCTGAACATGTTATATGTGGTACTGTGTACTTCCCACTTCAATCAGGAGGCTAATGTCATCTGCTTATCTTTCTTCTTGTGATATTACAACAGTTCTGTTGATTCATCAAGGGTCGACAAACTAATCTACCCATTAAAATTCCTTGTTAATCTTCTAATGCTTTTAGCAGTCATTGATGATGATCACTGCCTAGATTCACTATTTCATTAGGAACTGCAAAATGGTAACAGTCGTATTTCATCATTACCTGAAATACAGTTTGTACTGGAAAAGTAAGACAAATACTTGAATTTTCAAAAATCAGTTTTCAGAATAATGACTTGATACACTAGCACCCTCCAAAGGTGACTAATACTTTTTTAAAAAGATATTATTATGAATTCATGGATTTTAACTATTTCATATGTTTCCATCCATTGCAGTTATTCTTTGTCAAGGTCAAACTGACACACTCTGGCCAACGGGAAACCCTTCAAGTTGGCACTGGCATCTTTTTTATATAATTCCAATATTATTATAAGGTTTTTACTTAAGTCCTTTGATTGGCATTTGTATTTCTTATGCTAAAATTCTTGGTTTCTAATACAAATATAAGTACTTATTTGCTTTATCGTACTATCTAATGTGTTCAAAATAACAACAGCAATATCATTACTAATAATATGATTACTAAATGCAGTTTAAAATATTTGGCAATTCTTTTTGAACTTAGGATATAAATCTTTAAGGATGTATAGACACTTAATTCTCTGAGTGACCATTTTCACTTAAACAGTATATCTTGGCTATCACACTACAGTTGCATACCTAGAGCTTTCTTATTCTTTTTATAGGCATACCTTGTAGACATTGTGTGTTTGGTTCCAAACCACGACAATAAAGCAAATAGTACAAAAAAGTGAGTCACACAAATTTTTTTGGTTTCCCAGTACATATAAAGATATGTTTACACTATAGTCTATTAAGTGTGCAATAGCATTATGTCTTTAAAAATGTACATGTCTTAAGAAAAATACTTTACTGCTAAAAAGCACTAACCATCATCTGAGCCTTCAGCAAGTTGTAATAGTAACATCAAAAAATCAATGATTGGGCTTCCCTGGTGGCGCAGTGGTTGAGAGTCCGCCTGCCGATGCAGGGGACACGGGTTCGTGCCCCGGTCTGGGAGGATCCCGCATGCCGCAGAGCGGCTGGGCCCGTGAGCCACGGCTGCTGAGCCTGCGCGTCCGGAGCCTGTGCTCCGCAAAGGGAGAGGCCACAACAGTGAGAGGCCCGCATACCGCAAAAAAAAAAAAAAAAAAAAAAAATCAATGATCACAGATCACCATTAACAAATATGATTAAGTCTGAAATACTGCAAGAATTACCAAAATGTGACACAGTGACATGAAGTGAGCAAATGCTGTTGGAAAAAGGACGATGATGGACTTGCTCGATGCAGGGTTACCACAAGCCTTCCATTTGTAAAAAACGCAGCATCTTTGAAGTGCAATAAAGCAATGTACGATAAAACAAGGTATGCCTGTAATAGTTGCATAGTATGCTATTGAAGATGTACAGTTTATTTAATAAATACCCTATTAAGGGACATGACGACTGTTTCTAATGAATACCTATAGTTGGGGTGAATACCCTGCACAAATATTTTATTCTTTTCCTAGTGTACTTCTGAGCTACATTTCTAGAAGTGAGATTTCTAGGGCAAAGGATGAACACATTAGTTTTCATCTGTTCTGTGGGTACATCTCTCTTCATTTGACTGTAAAAATGTTATAGCAATTATCTTTTCTTCCTCTAATAACTTTGTAAGAATTTCCATCAACAATCCTCTTCTGTTTCTCATGTTTAATTGAGATGGGCACACCTGCTTCTGCAGGAGGACAATCCTGTGTGACAGTGTGCCAGGATAGCTTTCTTAGCTTCATGGCTCTAAGCTCATGCTTCACTGTTACCATGATGTATGTATGTATGCATGTAGGTTTGCATGTGTTTGTGTGTGCATATAAAATCTTTAGTACATTCTGATATCTGCTTTCTCTATTTCCCTCTCCCACAATTATCTGAAAACTTATTTTTCCTTTACCTTTAATGTCCTTGTTCTGCTCAATATGAACTTTACCACTGGTGAATTTTCCTGAGCCAAGGCTTTTGTCTTCGAAGGAACTTTGGCTGGTTAGTTTCTAGAGTTCTTAGGACCCAGGTCATCTCAGAACTACTTAAGTTCCCAAGTGCCCCTGCACTCACCTACAAATTAGAGCCCATCCATATTATTTTCACTTTTGTTATTCTTTATTCATTCTTGCATCTTTCACCATCCTTTTGCCATCTGGGATTATTCTCCTTGTGCCTGAAGAACATCCATTAGAGGAGGTCTGCTAGTAGCAAACTCACTTTTTATCTGAAAATATCTTTTCTTAATTTTTTATTACTTAAGGATATTTCACTGGTTAGAGAATTTTAGTAAGAGGGTTATTTTCTCTCAGGAGAATGTATTGTCCCAATGTCTTCTGGCTTCCATCGTTGTTGTTGAGAAGTTACCTGCCAGTCTAACTCTCAGTCCTTTATAGCTAATGTGCCTTTTGTTTCTCTGGTGGCTTTTAAGAGTTTTTTCTTTGTCTCCAAGATGGTTTGGTCCCATTACCTCTTTTACACCTCTCTTTTGGGTGCAAGTACACAAATGTTAGACATTCTCACTACATTCTCTATACCTCTTGCCCTACTCTCCGTATTTTCTTTTTGTTGCCTGTTTCATTATAGTCTTTTCAGACCCATCTTCCAGTTTATTAATTCTCTTATCAGTTTTATCTAATGTGCTAATAACCCCCTTTACAGCATTCTTAACTGTACTTTTTTTAAAAAAATAAATAAATATTTATTTATTTATTTGGCTGCATTGGGTCTTCGTTGTAGCACACGGGCTTCTCTCTAGTTGCGGCGTGTGGGCTTCTCTCTAGTTGTGGCATGCGGGTTTTCTCCCTCTAGCTGTAGCGTGCAGGATCCAGGGCGTGTGGGCTCTGTAGTTGTGATGCACGGGCTCCAAGTATGTGAGCTCTAGTTTGCAGCACGCGGGCTCTCTGGTTGAGGCGCACGGCCTTAGCTGTCCCACGGCATGTGGGATCTTAGTTCCCCTACCACGGATCTAACCCGCATCCCCTGCATTGCAAGGCATATTCCTTCCAATTAAAACATGGCTTTAATTTTCTTGCATGCTGTATAATTAAACAGAGTTGGCTCACAGTTTGTGACTGATAATTCTAGGATCCATTTCTGTGAGTCTATTTCTTTGGTCATTGTTTGTGATGGTTGGTGCTCAGAGTATCCAGTACATGAAAAGAAACTTAATTTTTATTTACTCCTCCAGTGTCTAGTTATCTTTAAATGTTTTCCAGATGCTATATTTAAAAACTTGTTTGTAGAAATAATTTGAGGCTCAAAATGACATTCTGTTCCTCTAAGAAGTATTGTCACTTGCTTTTGCTAGGTATCTAGAGACACTAGCAATCCAAAAGCATCTGAATCCAAGTTCAAGGCCTGAAAACCCAGAATACAATCTACAAGAAAGCTGATTTATTTCTTGTTCACTCTTACTCCTGGGGTATAGCCCTGCAGGGTCCAAGCTCATGGTGGAAAACTGAACTCTGACTTTTGTCCTCCTAGTCCTGTGATGCTGCCAAAAGCACATTTTCTGTTGCCTCTTCAGAACTGAAATACCATTCAGGGCAAAAACTACCCTAAGTGACAGGCTTACCAACCTGGATTCTGGTCTTCTTTAGTATCTCAGTCCTCAGATAGTACCCCCTATCTTGTTAGGTCTTTGATGATTCTAAGAAATAAACTTATATAATATGTCCAGCTTTTTTTAGTTGTCATCGGTAATGGAAGGCCCAAATTACTTGGTCTGCCATTACTGAAAGAAGTTACTCCGTCACTTTTCATCCCTCTTAACCTACTTCATGTTTCTTCATAGCACTTGTTACTTACTGACATTCACCTCACACCAATATAAATTTTAGATAGATTTAAAAATGTAAAACAAAACAAAAAACAAAAATACCTCCAAAAAATTTAAGTTGGAAGTGCTTTATGACATACACATCATAAAAATACTGAAAGGCAAATGGCAAACCAAAAAAAAAAATAAACAAATATGAAAGACAAAAGGCCAATATTCTTAAAATAGTATGAGCTCTTATATGTAAATAAGAAAAAATTTTTCTATTTTATTTTCTAATTTTGTTTGCTCTCTCACTTTATTCAAGTCCCTGTTCAAATTTCCTGTCCTTGGAAAAGCCTTCCTGATCATGAATCCCATTCCCATCTCTTTCCCCTTAACCTATTCCATTTTTCTGCATAGTATTTATCAGTGTGTGCTTTTTTGATACTGTTTTAATTATCTGTGCCCTCTGACACTAATGTAAGTTCTGAAAGAAAAGAGACTTCATTTTTATTTACTGCTGTATCCTCAGTGCATGGAACAGTATCCGCTCAGTAAGTATTTGTGGAATGGATGAATAAAGTTTTGTATAAACAGAATGCCTTGCTCTAATAATCATGGAAAAATATTTCAAAATACACAAAATAATAAAAGCTAGTATTTATGGAGTACCAAGCATTGTTCTAAATGCTTTAGGTGTATTAACTCATTTAATCCCCAAGAATTCTATGAGTTAGGTTATCATGATACCCATCTTACAGACAGAGCAAACTAGACACAAAGAGATTATGTAGTTTGCCTACGGTCACGCAGATAATAAGCATACACTAAAAAGGATTAACAATCCAGCAAATTCTTGTTGCCCCAGTCAAACTCATCTGTTCCTTTTCATACTTAAAAACTCTTGAATACAAATGAGACTAATTAAATAAAACCATCACCACTATGACCACCATTACTGACTGAATTTTTAGTACATACGTACTAAAGACTGTGCTCAGCATCTTACGTATAAATATCAAACCTAATCCTGACAGCAATTTTATGAAGTAGGTATTATCATCTTTCTTTTATAAAAGAAGAAAACTGAGGCTGAAGGAGGTTAAATTAGTTGTCTAAAGTCTAGATCCACGTGGGGTTCAATTTTAAGTTTCAATCTAAAGTCTGTATTTTTAACTACCAGATTTAGAGACTTGCAATAAAATGTTATTCTTCAAAAGGATAAACAAGTACATTCTCTTAAGGAAAAGAAAAGAAAGCATTACATACTTCCATTTCAGATATATAATCTTCTGGTTTGTCCATAAATACTGCAGAGACTGGAACAGTTGTGTTTTTGGACATCATGCATTTTAAGGGAACTTCATGGAAGATTTGATTTCTCTCTCTCATTGTCATTTTCTTTTGGGGAAGTGGTGAATTAATATAAATTACTTTAACTGGTTTTGAACCTTAACACAGAAAAAGAATGGGAGTGATTTGTTACTAGTAGTCATATTAAAAAAAAAAACAAACCAGGATGTATAACAGAAGAATTACTAAACAAAGAGACACAGGATAGAAACTGGAAGCACATGTCCCATACGTGTGCCTTGAATGAAAAGATTTTTAAAGTCCCTTAGAGATCTAAGGGCAAGAGACTCTTACTGGCAAGAAAAACATGTTCTTTTTCTAACAATTTAAAAAAAGATTTTCTGTTTTTTATTGTTATACTTTTACTGTCATTATTACTCGGTTCCTCTTGGGTTATACTTTCAAAAAGTGATAAAATGTTTACCACGGAGAATATATTACATTTAACTCTAATTTGTAGTTTTGTTTTTAGACATAGTCCTTCATTTACTCCAATTATGTTATTACATACAAGAATATTAATTCTAAAAGATATGAGAAAATTATTAAATATGAACAAAAATAGAAGGGGAATAATATTTGGTACAGAATTTATGTGTAAATATTAATTTTACTGTTAAGAGAGAGACTATCTTATAAGTATAGACTTATTTAAATCTGAATTCCAATAATAGGTAAGTAAATAAACCCTAGAAACTAACACATTTGAGGCTGTCTAATAAAGTATTGCATTCCTTTTATTTCAGTGAAAGACAGAAGAACCTCACCATTTCATGTATCTTTGGCCACCCTAAACTATAATTTTTTCTCTACTTCTCACACACCCAGCATGCATACAGGTCCTGTAAATCTAATAACTCATTTATGAGTGTCAATTGTATACTTAGCACTATATATTAAAAAGTTCTTCTACTGAATGTAATTGTCAAATTTACACCCTCCTTAAATCAAAACTTAGCTTTTTGTATTTGACAAATGACCACCTATAATCAGACTGCTGAAATAGAACTGTTTCAACTCCTCTTTTGAGAGTGTTACTTGACATGGCAAATCACAAACCTGTGACAGGTATTACTTGAATACACACTGGAATTTCCCACTGTTCCTTGTAGCTTGGTCCATGATTATTTAATAAGGTAAATAATGCTTGACTAGTTAGAGCTATCTGAGGGTGATATCTTGCAACAAGCTTCTCTGCATTTGGGTCTTTACTAATGTCCTGAAAAACAACATGAAACTTGTTACTTGATTACACTTATTAGAAACTTCTTTGATTAAATAATGAAAAGAAGGGAGAAATTCAGGAAGGGTACTTTAGAACAACCAGGTTACATGTACTTTATGAGGTACAGAAGATTGCTTAGGAAGATCCAAAACCACTTTACTACTTACATAATGCATAGCTGCAGCTGTTTGTTCTGGTGTTTCAGTGGTGGGTATATCTTTTGACAGCTGCAACTTTGCAGGCATTGAGGGAAATACTGTTTTCACATACTTTACACTGCCCTAAATAAGAAAAAAAAATGAATGTTTTATTGCAGAAATCTTGATGTATTTTTTCCCTGAAGTATCTTTTCATCATATGAAACTTATAACTTAAAATTCTTCATTGTACTAAATGCAAATATCAAATTTACAGACGTCTTAAGACAAGACCTTAATGTTTTTACTTGACAACCACCATATAGTTGCTTTTTAAAGATTTTATTTATTTATTTATTTTTGGTTGCATTGGGTCTTAGCTAGGTCACGTGGGATCTTTCGTTGTGGTGCACAGGCTCTCTAGTTGTGGCACGCGGGCTAAAGAGCGCGTGGGCTCTATAGTTGGGGTGCATGGGCTCTGTAGTTGCAGCATGTGGGCTTAGATGTCCTGTGGCATGTGGGATCTTAGTTCCCCGACCAGGGATCAAATCTGAGTCCCCTGCATTGGAAAGCGGATTCTTAACCACTGTACCACCAGGGAAGTCCCCCATATAGGTTTTTTTTTAAAAAAAGGGTCCAAGATAAGGGTGCCATGAAATCATCCTGTCATTTTAAAATCTAACCTCTCATTTTATGAAGTACAAGTCAGAGCAGGGTATAAGAGAAACTCTAAAATATCTTCTTTACACACACCTACTTCCAACATGATATTGAGTAAAATCCCCTTAAAAGAAAAGCTTTCTGCTTGTATTCAGAAACATAAAAGAGATGGAAACTAAGAAAAGAAAATCAAGAAATAAAGTTGGTAGTGATATTTTTTTTTAACTTTTTATTTTTTCTTTAAATATTTATTTATTTATTTGGCTGCACCAGGTCTTAGCTGGTGGCACGTGGGATCTTCGTTGCGGCATGTGGGGTTTGGTTCCCTGACCAGGGATTGAACCCAGGCCCCCTGCACTGGGAGTGCAGAGTCTTAACCACCGGACCACCAGGGAAGTCCCAGTAGTGATATTTTTAAAAACATCAAGTAATGGTAGTCATACATTAAAAGGGGACACATTTGTATTGCGTATTTTAAAAAGTATATCTTGTTACTGCTCAAAATTTAAACATAAATACTGAAATATGTCTAAATTATGCTTCTGTGTGAAATACAGATGATGTTTCAGACAAAAATCAGTTTACTTTTATTTTCTTATGGTAAACCTTACCAATGCAAGAAGAGTTTTTTCTAACTTTAATCCCATCTCTATTCTGAATGGGAAGAATCCCATTAAGCTGGTGACTTCATGGAGAGTATAGAATTCTGGATACTTTTTCACTTGTTCGATACAAGCTTTTAAAATTTGCTAAAAAATAAAAATTAAGAGAAATTCATTTTTTTGTACTTCTCTAATAATGCAACAAAAATAACTTAGTCACATGTGACTAAATAATTATTCATTTCAAATATGAGCCTCATTTCATTAACCGAACTTCTAACAATCCAGGCACACTGCATATTCCTTACTTGATTTAAACTCTTATTTTTTGTAACAATTCTTTTTAACCTAATTTCTTAAAACATTGATGTTTAATAATACTAAAATTAGCAATTGTATTAAAATTTAAAGTTAGAGAAGACACATCATATTTTCTCTGCTATTTAAGAAACTGTCAAAGAAATAAAGCCACGTGAAAATTTTAACACACTTTATGGGAATAAAAGCAGTTACATGAATGATTAGAAATAAGTAAATTTAATACCCTAAAAAGATCCCCAAGCACAATGAATTAATGAAGTAGTTATCTTACAGGTCATTCTAACCTTCAATTTAAAAAATAAATGAGAAATTTTATAACTACTTCAAATGATGGAGTATTTAGTATTTTCTTCTCTCCAAAATATTCTCAAAATATTAATGACTTACCAGGAAATGTAATGAGGAAGAAAAATTCACAGTTTCACCCAAGCATGTGATAAAATGTAAATAACTCAAAGAAGCACAGCAGTTTTGGAGGGGGTAGGGGAGTTATAAAACCATACATACTACATTATCTTCTAAGATACAGTTGTCCCTCGCGTCTCTGGAATCCCCCATGGATACCAAAATCCAAGGATGCTCAAATCCCTTATTTCAAATGGTATAGTACCGTCAGCCCTCCATATCCACTGATGTAGAACCCACGGATACGGAGGGTCAAATGTATGTGTTTTCTCTTCTTCTCTCAATGAACCTTAATCTGAACCTTTTAGAATATACTTTATATCACAAAAGCTTTTAGCAATAAGCATATATATATATATACATATATATATATGTGTGTGTGTATATATATATATATATATATATTTTTTTTTTTTTTTTGGTACGTGGGCCTCTTGCTGTTGTGGCCTCTCCCGTTGCGGAGCACAGGCTCTGGACGTGCAGGCTCAGCGGCCATGGCTCACGGGCCCAGCTGCTCCGCGGCATGTGGGATCTTCCTGGACCGGGGCACGAACCCATGACCCCTGCATTGGCAGGCGGACTCTCAACCACTGCGCCACCAGGGAAGCCCCAATAAGCATATTTTTATATCTTACACCCTCTTTCCCTTCAGATATTTATAAAGTGTGTCAAGCTACAAATCAATAACATTACTCCACTACATCTTTTTATCTATAGTTTCATATCCTCTTCTTTCTTTAATCCTCACTCTCTATTATCTTTCACATTTCCCCCCTCAATTCTACGCTTTTCAATAATGACCTTGATATTTAATCAGGATATTACTTGCAATTAAGACAGATATAGGTTAATATGAAGAAGTTCTGTTTGCTCTTAAAAACCCTAGTAAACCGCAAGCTCGGATCTGCATAATATCTTTGCTCCTCATTTATAATATTAGTCAACTTTCACCCCTAATATTCCTATCCTATAGAAGTCATTACAAAAATCTAAACATGCAAAGGAAAGCAATATATAAGAACTATGTGACATATAGACTACTCTGATTAGATATTTATCAGCACATCTTTCTTGGTAAAACTATGCTAGATGTTACAGTGCTTTTTAAGTGAGTTTCACTTAACTCAGTAATTATGGCAAGAGAAAAATTCAAGGGAAAATCTAAGACAGTTTTATACCTATACTCAGATACACTACACAGTATTAAAGGTATTTCACAACTGGTAGATATTAAGTAACTAAAGGAGCATTATTTAATATATTTAATTAAAAATTTTAATTAGTAATTTACTTATGTTTGAAAAACTGCTAAGAGTGAACAAAGGAGGTTAAGAGATTCAGGCTGTTCCCCACCACCCACTCCCGAATGTTATTTAACATGCAAAGTATCTTGAAAGTTAAAAACACCAAAAACACATTTATCACTTACAAAGAAAGATGAAAATAACTATGCTCCAGAAAGAGAAAATATAATATGTTTTCATACATGTTTGAAGCTTAAAATTTAACAGATACTGCTTCTGGCAATATGGTAAAGTAGGTACCTTGAAGAACACTCCTATCCAAACCACACTAGATGCTGGATAAATTACAACTAACAATTTTCATGCATTGCTGGGCTTGGTAAAAGCGAGGAGAATCTCCAAGGACCATAAATAAATAAATAAACGCCAAACATCTAGAATGAGGAGAAACAGGAGCTGTGAGCAGTAAGAAAACCCATGAAAGGTGAAGTGGCTTGAGGGCAAATGCCTCAACCAGTTCTAAGATCAGGTAGGGAGCTGAACAGGAGAGCCCTACATTTAAGGCTTGAAAAGCAGAGATTTGAACAGATATCTGTACAACCATGTTCACAGTAGCATTATTCACAACAGCCAAAAGGTGGAAGCAAATCAAATGTCCATCAATGGAAGAATGGATAAACAAAATGTCCATATACATACAATGGAATATTCAGCCTTAAAAAGGAAGGAAATTATGCCACATGCTAGAACATGTATGAATCTTGAAGACATTATGCTAAGTAAAATAAGCGAGTCACAAAAAGACAAATACTATATGATTCCACTTATATGGGGGTACCTACAACAGACAAATTCAGACACAGAAAGTAGCATGGTGAGTGGCACAATAATAAATAAATATTTCCTGTTTGTCCCTGGTTCCTGACACACAGCTCCTAACTTTCTTGGAATCCCCTAAGTGATAAGAATGTCTTTTTTATGCTAATTAGATGACAAAAGGCCCATAGATAGCTAATCACCAGCAGCCAATGATTTAATCAAGCATGCCCACTAAATGAAATCTCCATAAAACTCCCCTTAAGGGCTTCCCTGGTGGCGCAGTGGTTGAGAGTCCGCCTGCCGATGCAGGGGACACAGGTTCGTGCCCCGGTCCGGGAAGATCTCACATGCCACGGAGCGGCTGGGCCCGTGAGCCATGGCCGCTGAGCCTGTGCGTCCGGAGCCTGTGTTCCGCAACGGGAGAGGCCGCAGCAGTGAGAGGTCCGCGTACCGCAAAAAAAAAAAAAAAAAAAAAAAGGTTAAGGGGCTTCCCTTGTGGTGCAGTGGTTAAGAATCCACCTGCCAATGCAGGGGACACAGGTTTGATCCCTGGTCCAGTAAGATTCCTCACACCACGGAACAACTAAGCCTGTGCACCACAACTACCGAGCCTATGCTCTAAAGCCTGTGAGCCACAACTACTGAAGCCCACGTGCCTAGAACCCGTGGTCTGCAAAAAGAGAAGCCATCACAATGAGAAGCCCGCACACCACAACAAAGAGTAGCCCCCGCTAGCCGCAACTAGAGGAAGCCCATGCGCAGCAATAAAGACCCAATGCAGCCATAAATAAATAAATAATAAATAAGTAAATAAAATCTATTAAGAAAATAATAAAAATGGTTAAGACAGTAAATTTTATGTTATGTGTATATTACCATAATTAAAAATTGTTTTTAAAAAAAGGAAGGATATTGACACATGCTATAACATGGGTGAATCTTGAAGACATTATGCTAAGTAAAATAAGCCAATCACAAAAGGACAAATATTGAAATGACTCCACTTATATAAAGTACCTAGTGAAGTTAAATTCATAGAAATAAAAAATAAAATGGTGATTGTCAGGGACTGGGGGGAAGAGGGAATGATGAGTTATTATTTAATGAATACAGAGTTTCAGTTTGGGACAATGGAAAAGTTTGGGAATGGATGATGAAAATCCACTTACAACAGTGCGCAAGTATTTAATGCCATTGAACTATCCTTAAAAATGGTTAAAATGGTAAATTTTATGTTATATATATATTTTACCACACCAAAAAAAGAGAGGGGCCTCCCTGGTGGCGCAGTGGTTGAGAGTCCGCCTGCCGATGCAGGGGACATGAGTTCATGCCCTGGTCCGGGAAGATCCCACATGCTGCGGAGTGACTAAGCCCGTGAGCCATGGCCGCTGAGCCTGCGCCTCCGGAGCCTGTGCTCCGCAACGGGAGAGGCCGCAACAGTGAGAGGCCCGCGTACCGCAAAAAAAAAAAAAGAGAGAGAAATGGAAGACAGACTGAAACCTAGGACGTTTGGGAATTCCAGAGAGAGAGTTGTGAAAACAAAAAAGAAGCAATAATTGAAAATGGCTGAGAATTTTCAAGAACTGATGATGGATTTGAATCTACAGATACAAGACACACAATGAAACAAGTAGAATTTTATTCTAATAAAGTACATTGTAATGAAACTGTAATACACCAAAAATTAAGAGCAGTCAGAAAGAAAAGGCAGATTCCCTAAAAGAAATGACAATTAAACAAACAATACACTTTTCAGTAATAATATGTGAGCCAGAAAAAGTAGAATTATATTATCAAACGCTGAGAAATAAAACAAACTGTCGACTTAGAACTATGTATGGAGCAAAACTATCTTATTAGAATGAGAACAAAATAAAAATATTTCCAGGTAACAAAGAAGAAGATTGTTCATTACCAAGAGACCTTCACCAAAGGAACATCTAGAACATATAACATTTCAGGAAAAATGAAGAGGATTTCAGAATGTAGATTTGAAAAGAGGAGATGGAAAGGCAAAAAAGATCCAAATTTGTAGATAAAAGAAGACAAACATTGTTCATATAAAATAATAATGTACCTAGGTTTTTTTACCTTTAAAAACCTAGGTTTTTAAACCTACGTAGGTTTAAAAAAGAGACAGCATCAAAACAATAATATCAGTGAGGAGGGATGTGATGAAAGTCAAAATGCTCTACGGTCTCTGTAGATGTATAGGTTAATAGAACTAAATAGAGTTGAGAAATTTACCCATAGGTCAGTGGTGACAAGGTAACTCAATAAGGAAAAAATTCATTGTGAAAATTCAAGAGTAACCACTAAGAACAACAACAACATCAAAAATGTATAAATTCCAATCAGTAGAGAGGGAAAAAAGAAGGGGGAAAAAGTCAATCTCCTCAAAAGAAGTCAAAGAAAGAAGTTTAGAAAAAGACAAATAGAAATCATAAACAGGTTTATATACATAAATTATCACAATGAATGTAAATGACTCAACTTTTTAATTAATAGGCAAGAGATGGTCAGATCTTATTTATTAAAAAGGCACTCTAGCTAAACATCATTTTAAGAGGTATTTGTTTCCATAATTAAAAATTATTTCTATAGTTCTATAGAATCTACAGAACTTTAATATAAGTTCTATAGATTCAAAGCAATCCCAATTAAAGTCCCACTTAGTTTTCTTTTAGAAATTTTGATTCCAAAGTAGTTTTTTTCTAGGAATTGACAAGCTGATTCCAAAGTTTTCATGGAAATGCAAAGAACCAATAAAAGCCAAAACAATTTTAAAAAAGCACAAAGTTGTAGGATTTCTACCAGATGGTTTCTTGTAGTCTTCCACTACAAGACACGGTGGTATTGGCATAAAGACAGAGATATAGATTAATGAAATAGATTAGAGTCATGAAATTGACCCACACATCATTGGTGAAAAGGCAATTTAATGAGGGGAAAAAATAGCTTTTTCAACCAATAGCGTGAAACGATTTCTCAACATTGGCACTACTGACGTTTTAGACCAGATAATTCTTTGTGTTGGGGGGGCAACCTTTACATTGCAGGATATTTAACAACATTCTTGGCTCTACCCACTAGATGCCAGAAGCACTCCTTCCTTGGTTATAAGAACCCAAAATATTTCTAGACATTACCATATGTCTGGTAGGAGGCAAAATCACTCTCAGTAGAGAATCACTATGCTTGAACAACGAGATATCCAGATGAAAGGAAAATTAACTTTGACCCAAACCTCACATCTTACACAAAAAAATAACTTGAAATTAACATACACACATTCACATAAAAGTTAAAACTATAAAACCTCTAGATCAGGGTTTCTCAACACAAGCACTACTGACATTTGAAGCTCCATAATTCTTTGCTGTGGGGGATGTTATATACATTGTAGGATGTTTAACAGCATCCCTGGCCTTTAGCCACTAGATACGAGTAATTCTCTGCCAGTTGTGACAATCAAAAGTATCTCCAGACACTGCTGAAGTCCCCTGCGTGGGGAGTGGGCACAAGGGTAAAGGAGTAAAAGTGACCTCGGATAAGAACCACTTGCGGTTGGCAAATATTTCTATGCTAGAACACATACAAGCACCAACCATAAAACACTTGCAAAAATTAGACTTCATTAAAATTAAAATTCTGTTTTTTGAGAGACTATTAAAAAAATTAAAAAGCATGTCACAAACTGGGAGAAAACTATACACACACACACACACACACACACACACACACACACGTATATATAAAACAGGTTTGTATTCAGAATATATAAAGAACTTTCAAAAATCAATAAAAATAAAAACCAATAAAATTAGCAAAAGATGTTAACAGACATTTCACAAAAGCCAATAAAAACACAAAAAAGATGTTCAAACATCACTGCTCTTTGGGGATATGCAAACTAAAGCCATAATGAGACACTACTACACACCATAGGTTGGCTAAAATTTAAAAAGATCAACAATGTTAAGTTTTAGCTAAAGTGTAGAACAACTGGAACTCTTATACATTCACTGTTGGCAGGAGTATAAAATAGTACATCCACTATGGAAAACAGCTTGGCAGTTTCTAATAAAATTTAACTTTGTACACTTGCCAGATGATCTATAAATACTATACCTAGTTATATACCCAAGAAAATGCAAATATATGCCCCCCAAAATCTTGTACAAGAATGTTCTTAATAGCTTTATTCAAAATTGCCCCAAACTGGAAATAACACAACTGCCCATCAACAGTTGAACTGGTAAACCAATTTTGGTATAACCATACAATAAAACAAAAAGGAATAAAAAGGAATACATTATGGATACTTGCATCAATGTGGATGAATCTCAAAAATGCTGACTGAAAGAAGTCAGACACAAAAGAATACACTGTGTGTGATTCAATTTTTATAAAACTCCAGAAAAGGCAAATCTAATCTATGGTGACAGAAAGCAAATCGGTGGTTTCCTAGGGCCATGGATGGAAAGAGGCACAGAGATCTTTTTAGTGTGATAGAAATACTCCATATCAGGACTTCCCTGGTGGCACAGTGGTTAAGAATCCACCTGCCAATGCAGGGGTGTATGGGTTTGATCCCTGGTCTGGGAATACCCCATGTGATACGGAGGAACTAAGCCCATGCGCCACAACTACTGAGCCTGTGCTTTAGAGCCCGCGAGCCACAACTACTGAGTCCGCGCACCACAACTACTGAAGCCCAAGCACCCTACAGCCCACGTGCCATAACTACTGAAGCCCACGTGCCATGACTACTGAAGCCCACGTGCTCTAGGGCCTGCGTGCTGCAACTACTGAAGCCCACGTGCCAAGAGCCCGTGCTCCGCAATGAGAGAAGCCCCCGCTTGCCGCAACAAAGACCCAACACAGCCAAAAATAAATAAAATTTAAAAAAATAGTAATAAAATACATTAAAAAAATAAAATATTATAAAAAAAGAAAAGAGAAAGAAATACTCCATATCATGGCTGGCGTCACGGTTACACAGGAAGACTCACTGACATGCACTTAAAATCGATTCTTATTGTATGTAAATTTTACCTCAGTAAAATTGATTTAAAGTTAAATATAGATTAAAAAGGGAGAGTTTATTCCTAGAAGAGAACATAGGCAAAACATTCTCTGACATAAATTGTACCAATGTTTTCTTAGGTCAGTCTCCCAAGGCAATAGCAATAAAAACAATATAAACAAATGGGACCTAATCAAACCTACAAACTTTTGCACAGCAAAGGAAACCATGAACATAATGAAAAGACAACATACAGAATGGGAGAAAATATTTGCAAACAATGTGACCAACAAGGGCCTAATTTCCAAAATATACAAACAGCTCATACAACTCAACAACAAAAAAACAAACAAGCCAATCCAAAAATGGGCAGAAGACCTAAATAAACATTTCTCCAAAGAAATATAGATGGCCAATAGGCACATGAAAAGATGGACAACACTGCTAATTATAAGAGAAATGCAAATCAAAACTACAATGAGGTACCACCCACACTGGTCAGAAAGGCCATCTTTAAAAAATCTGCAAACAACAAATGCTGGAGAGGGTGTGGAAAAAAGGGAACCCTCCTACACTGCTGGTGGGAATATAAGTTGATGCAGCCACTGTGGAAAACAGTAGGGAGGGACTTCCCTGGTGATCCAATGGGTAAGACTCTGAGCCCCCAATGTGTGGGGGGGCCCAGGTTCGATCCCTGGTCAGGGAACTAGATCCCGCATGCATGCTGCAGCTAAGAGTTCGCATGCCGCAACTAAGAGTCCACATGCTGCAACTAAAAGATTCCACATGCCGCAATGAAGATCCCACGTACCACAACTAAGACTCAGCGCAGCCAAAATAAATAAATAAAGAAAGAAATATCAAAAAAAAAGAAAGAAAGAAAACAGTAGAGAGGTTTCTCAGAAAACTAAAAATAGAATTACCATATCAGCCAGCAATCCCACTTCTGGGCACATATCCAGACAAAACTATAATTCAAAAAGATACATGCATCCCTATATTCATAGCAGCACTATTCACAGTAGCCAAGACACGGAAACAACCTAAATGTCCACCAACAGATGAATGGATAAAGAAGATGTGGTACAGATATACAATGGAATACTACTCAGCCATAAAAAAGAACAAAATAATGCCATTTGCAGCAACATGGATGCAACTAGAGATTATCATACTAAGTGAAGTCAGAAAGAGAAAGACAAATACCATATGATACCACTAATAATGGAATCTAAAATATGACACAAATGAAGCAATCTATGAAACAGAAACAGAATCACAGACATAGAGAACAGAGTGGTGGTTGCCAAGGGGGAGGAGGTTGGGGGAGGGATGGAGTGGGAGGTTGAGGTTAGCAGCTGTAAGCTTTTATATACAGAATGGATAAACAACAAGGTCCTACTGTATAGCATAGAGAACTATATTCAATATCCTATGATAAACCATAATGGAAAATAATATATTAAAAAAAAGAATGTAAAAAATGTATAACTGAATCACTTTGCTGTACAGCAGTTAATTAACAGAACATTGTAAATCAACTATACCTAAAAAAAAAGACAGAGTTTATTTAGTACATAATGGCTACACGTTCTAACAATATAAATGCAGTACTAAAAAAAGTACGGGAGAATGGTGAGAACATATGAAAAAAATTTTTCATGGTGAGAACATATGAAAAAATTTTTTCAAACTATTTTCAGAAATTCTATTGATTGGTGGCAATTGTATTATTCTGAGGCTGTTGTGAGTATAACGTGGGATAAAGCAAATGAGACACGTGGTAATTTTTTCTTTAAATGTACTTTTTCTAGCTCCATCTACTGAAAAAGTCTCATAAACACTGATCAACTCAGGTGCAGTGAGCATCCCCAGTGCCCAGACTGTAGTCTTGAAATGCCATTTCGCACTAAAAGAAACAAAGACTCTAGAAAATGTTTCCAGGGCTGGGATAGGAAATGTACAAAATAAGCCTCAAAGACTCCTAGAGTGACTCAAAAGCCAGTATGAAGACCCCATCACTGGTCAAAGTTGGTATTATCTGAGTTTCAAAAAGGATAATTGTAGCGGACTAAAACCCATCAAATGTGTTTAACTTCATGATTCCATAATAATATTTTTTTTAAAAAGTGATCACCATTGTAAAATAAGAAGGAACCAATTAATTTTGTCAAAACTGGTATATAAAGAATCTAGCACTTTTTCTGCTACATGAAATGGGGAGCCAAAGAGTAGATGAGGAAAAACATATCTTAATAAAATTATTCCAACTAATGAATAAAAATAAATGACGCAATTAGAATTTTACAATTTTTCAAACCCCAGTGAATGAATAAATCTGGCATTAAGCATCAATAGCTACTAACATCACAAAAAACAATCAGACATTATGTGCCACCTGATTAAAGAAAACACTACCATCTATATGTTCAAACCCTTTGGCAAGACTGTAATTCTGATCAAGCTTCTGGATCCAGTTCACAATTTGTAAGAAATAAAGAGGAAAAAAGAACACGTTGAACATCATCATGAATATATAGTTATCAAAATCTAGACCGTGGGAAACTCAAAAGGTCAAATGACCCAGGTTTTTGAAAAGATAAAGTTTAAAGAAAAAAAATATGGAGGGGGATCTTGTAGATTAAAAAAGCTGTTTTATCAAATAAAAGAAAAAACTCCCAATGTAGTCTCCCTTATCCATGGGGGATATATTCCAAGACCCTCAGTGGATGTCTGAAATCGTGGATAAGACTGAATATCATTTCCTATTCATACATACCTATGATAAAGTTTAATTTAAAAATTAGGCACAGTAAGAGATTAGCAACAATAACTAATAATAAAATAAAAACAGAACAATTATAGCAATATTGTAATAAGTTATATGAATGTGGTAACTTTCTCTCTCTCAAAATATCTTACAAATTTAATGTCTTTTCAATCTTAACTAAGCACCTATCATGTGCTGCAGCTGTAACTTTTGCAGTTTGAGGTGTGACAGCAGAACATGAATTTCTTTTTCCTTTGTTATAATTTCATGGATAGAAGATTCGTTCTTACTGCAGATCTTAGTAACTGCAGCATATGATTTTTGTTCTTTCCTTACTAAGTTGAGAACTTTCGCCTTTTCACTGAAAGGAAACACTTTGCGGCTTCTTTTTGGCATACCCAAACTGCCAGCATCGCTACTCTTGCACTTTGGAGCCGATATCAAGTAAAATAAGGGTGACTTGAACACAAGCACTGTGATACCCTGAAAGTCCATCTGATAACCAAGGTGGCTACTAAGAGATTAATGGGTGGGATATACTAGACAGAAGGATAATTCACATTGTGGGTGGGGTAGAGCGGGACTGTGAGAGACTTCATCACACTACTCAGAATGGTGTGTGATGAAGTATTTCTGGAATTTCCATTTGTGGGTAACTGACACGGAGTAAAGCAAAACCAAGATTAAGGGGGGACTACTGTACAACCCATAAAACTTTTGTATTTAGGATATACAAAACCTCCCACATATCAGTAACAAAAAGATGGAAAATCAAGTAGAATAAAGGGCAAAACTTGAACACTCAATTCACAGGAAATGACCAAGAAACATAGGAAAAGGTATAGTCTTATAAATATAGCACCCTATCCTCTAGATTGGTTAAAACTAAAATGACTGTAAGTATCAATTGTTGAGGATATGGAGTAAAAACCTCTCAAACACTGCTGAGTACAATGTAAACTGGCATGACCACTTTGGAAAACAGTCTAACATTATCTATTGAAGTTGAAGATACGCATACTCTATAACCCAACGATTTCATTCCTAGTCATATACCCAGTAGATATGTGTGTACATGTGCAGCAAGAGACATGTATGAGAATTTTCACAGGGGCACTGCTTACAATAGCTCAAAACTGGAAACAGCCCAGATTTTGATCAACAGAATAAACCAGTTTACTTATAGATGTACAGAAATAAAAATGAATGAAATACAACTACACACATACATACATATGAATCTCACAAACATACTATTGAGTAAAGGAAGAATTCTGTTCACATAAAAGAGCAAAAGAATTCACATAAAATTCAAACACAGGCAAAAGAAAACTTGAATTATCAAAAAAAAAATTTTCTTAAAGGCATGGAAATGATCAAACCAAACTTGGCACAGTGATTATTTCTTCAACAAGGGAAAATGTTATTATCTAGGAGGGATACACAGGGGCCTTCTAGGTTACTGGTAATGTTTTATTTCTTGACTTGGAAGAGAGTTACATAGGTGTTCACTATATAATTATTTGTTAAGCTGTACATATTTGTTCTAAATACTTTTGCATAGGTACATTACATTTCATAATATAAAATTAAAATTTTAAAACAATAAAAAGGTTAGAAAAAGATCAGTGAGTCTTTGGGGTAAGATGTAAAGTGTAATAAGACAATGTGCTGCCAAGTCAACCTGGCTTTTTAAAAAGCAAGACCTAATGCTGACTGCTAGCTATCAAATAATGTACTCTGTTCATAAACAGTTTTATATTCACTTAACAAGTAATTATACTGGGCACTTACTGTGTGCCAGGCATTATTCCAGTGACTGGGAACACCCCAGTGCGCAAACAGTACTTACATACAAGTGTTAGGGAGAAAGACAACAAACAAAACATGGTAAAGGAAATGCTGCGGGTGATGCTACTTTTTATGCGGTAATTAGGAGTATCCTCAGTGATAGCTGGCAACTGAACAGAGAGAGACTTAAAGGAATCAAGGAACTAATCCATGCAGGTATCTGGGGAACAGCTTGCCAGAAAGATGGGAACAGCCAAAGAAAGGCCTTAAGGCAGGACCGTGCTTGCTGTATTCAAGAGACACAAAGAGGTCAGGAGGCTGGAACAGAATAACTGAGAGGAACACGCAGGAGATGAAGCAGGCTTGGGGTGGTGGTGGTGAGGAGGCAGGATCATGTAGGGCACTGCAGAACTTTCTAAAGACTGTCTCTTCCTGAGTGAGATGAGAAGCCATTTGAAACCAGCAAAATGAGGGGATGTGATTTATGTTTTAAAACCATCATTGTGGGCTTCCCTGGTGGCACAGTGGTTGAGAATCTGCCTGCCAATGCAAGGGACACAGGTTTGAGCCCTGGCCCGGGAAGATCCCACATGCCGTGGAGCAACTAAGCCCGTGCACCACAAGTACTGAGCCTGCGCTCTAGAGCCTGAGAGCCATGACTACTGAAGCCTGCGCGCCTAGAGCCCATGCTCCACAACAAGAGAAGCCAACACAATGAGAAACCTGCACACTACAACAAAGAGTAGCCCCCACTCACAGCAACTAGAGAAAGCCTGTGCACAGCAATGAAGACCCAACACAGCCAAAAATAAATAAATAAATTTTAAAAATTAAAAAAATAAACCATACATGATAAAATTGATAAATTTGAAATAAATAAATAAATAAAACTACTCACTGTACAAGACAATGTGATATACTTAATAGTATTGAACGCTACACTTAAAAATGGTTAAGATAGGGCTTCCCTGGTGGCACAGTGGTTGAGAGTCCGCCTGCTGATGCAGGGGACACGGCTTCGTGCCCCGGTCCGGGAAGATCCCACATGCCGTGGAGCGGCTGGGCCCGTGAGCCATGGCCGTTGAGCCTGCGCGTCCGGAGCCTGTGCTCCGCAACAGGAGAGGCCACAACAGTGAGAGGCCTGCGTACCGAAGAAAAAAAAAAAGTGTTTGTTTTAAAGTAGAACTTATACCCTCTGCTGTCCTCCAATTTATAATGAGCACTTTTTTAAAAAGCTGTGCTAAAATACCCTTAAAACCTACTATCTTAACCTTTTTGGGTTTTTTTTTTGCGGTACGCGGGCCTCTCACTGTTGCGGCCTCTCCCGTTGCACAGGCTCCGGGCTCAGTGGCCATGGCTCACGGGCCACCAGGGAAGCCCTGACTAGTTTTAAAGGCTTAAAAAAAAAATTCAGACTGGTGTTGGTGTTTCTAGATGAATTCTACTACAACTCTACTATTAAGTTACTATTCAAGTAGTGTACTCTAAATTTTTCCTACGCCCACTACATGATGGGAGGATTTACATGCTTTGCTAATAAATGTGCATGAAACAGATAGTTAGTGGGAAGCATAAAACAGATAGTTGGAAGCATAAAACAGATAGTTAGTGGGAAGCAGCAGCATAGCACAGGGATATCAGCTCCGTGCTTTGCGACAGCCTAGAGGGGTGGGATAGGGAGGGTGGGAGGGAGGCTCAAGAGGGAGGGGATATGGGGATATACGTATGCATATGGCTGATTCACTGTGTTCTACAACAGAAACACACACAGTATTGTGAAGAAATTATACTCCAATAAAGATGCATTAAAAAAATAAATGATAATTGCCCTCAAAAAAAATTAAAAAATAAACCTGCATGAATCATTTAAGTATCAAAAAATTATTTGATGAAATTTATCATCCGGTGGCTGGTTACCATGAAAATAGTGAATATAAATTTATATGACTAGGTTCTAAAGGACCATACAGAATTTTAAGGACCAATATAACTCCTTAAACCCCATTCTCTCGCAAGGGAAATCAGTGCATCAGATCAAACCATCCATATGAGTAAAATATAACTCAAATACAGTAGATCATTAAAAGAAAAAAACATGAATATACTATAGTACCTGATTTTGAGGTGTCAGTATTTCTATTATTTAAATACATGATGAATAAAAGACCTACAGAAATTTGGTCTCTAATTTGACAATATTAACATGTGCTTTTGGAAAATCATCACACATTTTAAAATGCTGCTATTGCATATTACTTGGCTGTTTGAGTAAATGTGATTTTTTTTTTTTTTACCTCTGTGAAGAGACGAGCGTCATCAGAAAGCATATTATAATCCTGTGCACATTTCTTTGCAGAATTCTGCAAAAATTTTAGGAATTCTGTAACTTCTTCATTCACATGTTTTTTCATATCCTGATTTAAAAAAAAAGTAGACATATCTTAGAATAAGAAGCTTGGTTAAAAACAATCACTTCTCAATTGCTGCACTAATAATATGGACTTAAAGTATCATGTCCAAAGCAGAAATCACAAAAAAGTTCATTCCACAAAAAGAGAAAAGCTAATGACTAATGCTACAATATATGATTAGGAATTAATAAGCTCATTTTATAAAATGCTCTTAACATAAAAAGGACAAACACCCAAATGGAAAAATAAGCAAACATATAAATATGCAAGTTACAAAAGAAGAATTAGAAATGGCTTATAAACACATGGAAAATGCTTATTTTCATTAGTAACCACTGTAAGTTAATATAAAACAAGAGATTGCCATTTTTTCCATATCAAATTAGAGGCAAAAAAAATAATGTTCATTGTTAGTGAAGATATTTTGAAAGAAACCTTCTTACAGTACTGGTACATACAAATTGGTTTAAACTTTTTTTCAGAACAATTTACTCGTGTGTAACTGCAGATCAAAGCCTTAAAAACATGTATAGTTTTTGATCTGGTAATTATATTTTTAAGAATTTATCTTAAGGAAACAATCATAGATATGAACAAAGAGTTTGCAACAATGACATTCAGCACAGCATCACTTACCTAATCGAGAATTTGGTAACTACTTAATTAAAGTAATAATTAACAAAAATTTTAAAGTGGTTCAAGGTGCAAGGTAAAGTTCTACTGCTAGTACTTAATATGAACTGGGGTGAAATATACTCAGAACTAGAGCAAAATGCCTCGACTATAATAGAAACAATAGAATTAAAGCACCAATGTTCTGTCAATTAAACTCCTTATAGTTTCCATTTTTATTAATGTGATTGCACCTAAAAACATAAAAGCAAATTTCAAATATTTCCTAACTTTTAAATATTTTTTAACTGACGCTGAAGAAAACAATACATACCAAGTACTGCAAGTATTCATTTTTATTTATTCCAACAGCTTTGGAACTCACAGGGATTTTTGCATATTTAACCAACAAATCCACATAATTCCTCTGCTCTCTCTGTGAGAAACGAGAGAAACGAGGATAAGGAACTCTTGGTTTTGGAAGAAGAACCATTCCAACTGTGGTTTTCACTTTTTCCTTTGCTTGAGTTGCTGAACTAACTGCCGGCTCAGTTTCTACGGAACTTGCTGAGGCATTCAAATTTTCTCCTATACGTCTGGGGAAAAAAAATACAATTTACAAATATGTGCTTTTCACATGAAGATTACTATCATGAAACTTCATGATTCTCAATCACCAGGGAGAATACAGAGTGATTAACAGAGTAAATTCTGGATTATTATCTAACTCTGCCACCTGCATTTTGATGTTTAGCCATTTAGTATAAATTAAGTATTCTGCAGGATAGGATCACATTACAAGTTTACCTTCAATTACCTGATGGAGAGGAAGAGGCAAAATCCTTAGACAAGTTATTCAATTTGGAAGCTTCCTCCCTTTATTGAAGAGGGGTAAATCACTCTTGCTAGTTATATATGCAGGTATTTTGTGTTTACATTTTATTACAATTCAAGTTGTTTTTTAATACCTAAAGTCTTCAATAAGATATATCAGTTAATGCAGTGAACAAAAGCCACTAAGAGCAGGATATGTTGGGGTCACAAACTTGAAGTTCACAAATTCACTGAGATTCTAAATTTTCTGGTTTCCTCTGCTTTAATTATCTCAAGAATTTAAAAGAAAATCCCAACACTCTGTGATATATTTTATGGAAATAACAGTGGTTTTAAAAAAGTTGTATAATCCTCTATCACTCATGCACATGGCTGAGTTTATGGAAATGTCTTTATGTTTTGTATAGATACAAAAGAGAAATCTTGGCACATCTATAATGAAATACACTACAGGAAAAACTGGTGAGTAGCTAGAGAACCTGTTACCCTATCTGTTTATGAAAGCCTACCCCAAATTTGAAAAAAAATCAGCTTACTACCCCAATTAAGGTATATGACACAAATTTCTTATCTTGTAAATAATCTGTCTCTATTGCTGCTATTCAGTGTTATAACCTACATTTTTCATAAGAAAGTCTTAAAGTACACACACACACACACACACACACACACACACACATGAAACTACATTTCCTTAGCCTCTACAACTTCAATTTCCACCACAGTAATGATTTGGTTCCAAACTAAAAAGCGTGAGTTAAGCCCCATCCAAAGCTACCATTAATTTGTTTTAGATCAACGTTAAAATATTAGAATAAATACGATAAAAATTTCAAAATTCTTTAAAAAAAGACTTAGAGCCCTCAAATAAGGCAAAATATTCAACATTACTCTTTTAGAGCTAAACTCTGGATGTAAAACTAACCAAGAGAGCAGGTTAGTAAATGGAAAAAGAATTTTGGAAATTAAAATAAGGATGCTTAGATTGGCTCTGAAAATAATACAGGTGAAAGAAGACATACTTAGCTACTAAAGTTTCTCCAATAACTGCATAAAAATAAGCATATTTTAGGTTAACAAAATGAATATTAACTGCTGATCTTGGGAGAAATGTATTACAGCAAATTGATTTCTCACTAGAAAATGTCTTGAGAGCTATTCAAACCTAACAGTATTGTGTCCGCAATTCTTAACAATACTGCTTCACAGCTGTCTCTCTGAATATGAGAACATGTCTGTCCTTGTGACACAAACTGGCAAATTTAATTAAGCTGCTGCAGCAACAAGATGCTGACTCAGATACGCCAGAGTAGGAATGTCAAGAAATTCTAGCAGTTTAAATTGGCTACATTCAGCAAAGAATGAAACGGCAGCACATCAAGATCATTTCTGTGTGCAGCGCTGTCAAAATCTTCATCAGGGTGCAAGCCAAAAGCATCTGATGGGTTTTTTCTATCCACATTTACAGCATTATATTTTATTTAAGTTGATGGTTTGAAGTTTTCTCCCTTCATTTTGTCAACTCTCCTTTTTTACTTTAAGTCTCTATGAAAAAAAGGCAGAATTCAAAAGTTTTCGTTTCCTATGCTTTAAGTCTCCTGGTTTGGGTAGCTTCTTTAAGTAGCATTTGGAAATGGTACTTCTAGCCTCCATCTAAAGTCTACCTGTACCTCCTGAATTTGATTTACTTATATACATTAAACATGTTAAAATTTCTTCTTTTTCTTCTTTTTTGTGTATTTGAAGCTTCTTTCCCCTTTGTTGGCTTAAAACTCAGTTATAAATATCAATAACCAGAAACTAATTTTTTTTTTTTAATTTTGGCTGCATTGGGTCTTCGTTGCTGCGCACAGGCTTTCTCTAGTTGCAGCGAGCAAGGGCTGTGCAGGCTTCTCATTGCGGTGTCTTCTCTTCGTTGCAGAGCATGGGCTCTAGGCACATGGGCTTCAGTAGTTGTGGCACGCGGGCTCAGCAGTTGTGGCTCATGGGCTCAGCAGTTGTGGCTCATGGGCTCTAGAGCACAAGCTCAGTAGTTGTGGCGCACAGGCTTAGTTGCTCTGCGGCATGTGGGATCTTCCTGGACCAGGGTTCGAACCCCTGTTCCTTGCACTGGCAGGCGGATTCCCAACCACTGCGCCACCAGCGAAGTCCCCAGAAACTAATTTTTAAAAGGCAAATATTTACCTTTCAGTGGAGGGAAAAGGGTTGAATAAAAACCTCATATTGTTGAAAGTAGCATAATTAGAGGTATCAATATTTTCCCAAATATGTTTTTATAGAAAACAAAATACAAAATTAGGGCTAATAAATTTACATTCTTCCGAGTCTTTTTTTGTTTTTTTCTTCCTGGTTTTTTCATCAAGAAAACTGTGGTAATTTAATATAGTCTGAAAATCCATTCTTACTATAATAAAACTAAAGGTTAGCAAAAAAGACTAGAAACATACGAAATCAATGACTTGTGTCTTTATTTCTTCTATGCTAAAAGGTGTATTATACTAACAAATTATTTTGTGCTATATAGAAATCTAAAGAAAAACAAGTGATATTCTAAGAAAAAAAGATTTTAGGTGTTAAGTGTACTCAACTTCCAGTAGGACGTCCTCTCCCTTACAAATTTCAGACTATAATCCACGCTTGGGATATGCTGAATAGAACCGGATTTGAAAAGGACCATAAAATAATTAAGAAGCAGTAGCAAGGGACGTCCCTGGTGGGGCAGTAGTTGAGAATCTGCCTGCCAATGCAGGGGACATGGGTTCGATCCCTGGTCCAGGAAGATTCCACATGCCGCGGAGCAACTAAGCCTGTGCGCCACAACTACTGAGCCTGTGCTCTAGAGCCACAACTACTGAAGCCCGCGTACCTAGAGCCCGTGCTCCACAAGAGAAGCCACCGCAATGAGAAGGCCACGCACCACAACAAAGAGTAGCCCCCATCCGCCACAACTAGAGAAAGCTCACGCGCAGCAACGAAGACCCAATGCAGCCAAAAAAAAAAAAAAGATGCTCATTGTTTCTAACAGTAAAGGAATGGAAACAATCTAAATGAGTATCAGTGGTAGCAATTAATTGATTTCACTAAGAAATACCACTGTCACCAGAAAACTAGGAGGAAAATTAGAGTGAGATATCTCTATGGTCAAGAGCTCATTGCTGATTTTAAGAGGAGCAGTTTTAGTAGCCTAGTGAGGGCAAAAGGCAGATTACAGTGGAATGCTCAGTGAAAGCACGTGCAATGGGATACGCAATAAAGGGAAGGGTTTTTTTTTCCATCCTGTTTTTTTTTTTTTTTTCCGGTACACGGGCCTCTCACTGTTGTGGCCTCTCCCGTTGCGGAGCACAGGCTCCGGATGCACAGGCTCAGCGGCCATGGCTCACGGGGCTAGTCGCTCCGTGGCACGTGGGATCTTCCCGGACCGGGGCACGAACCCGTGTCCCCTGCATCGGCAGACAGTCTCTCAACCACTGCGCCACCAGGGAGCCCCCTCCGTCCCGTTTTTTAAATTGATTCTCCAAATCTGTCTTTTGGCTGGAGAGTTTAATCCATTTAAAGTAATTATTGGGAGGGAGGGACTCAGCAATGTTATTTTGTTAATTGTTTTTGGTATGTCTTATAGATTTTTTGTCCCTCATTTCCTCCCAGCAAGCATATACAAGTATTTAAAGAAGTCTAAGTACAAATGAGAGAAGAGCTAAGAAAGCAACTAGGAGGGAATGTGGAACCCAGGGACTGAGATGGGACAAACTTGAGCATGTTTAAATATTGGTCAAGAGAGAACAAAGAGGGACTTCCCTGGCAGTCCAGTGGTTAGGACTCTGCGCTTCCACTGCAGGGGGCATGGGTTCGATCCCTGGTATGGGAACTAAGATCCCACAAGCTGAGCGGCATGGCTTAAAAAAAAGAGAGACAGGAGTTAAGAGGGGATGCTAATTGACAGAAAGGGTACTGAAAAGGCAGGAAAAGATGGGGTCCCATTCCATGCAGAGGCTACAAGTATGATTCCTCCATTGCAAAAGGAGTGGAGAAAGGATGAAAGTTAAAAATTAAGCTCCCCTAGGGGAGCCCCCCAATTCCTCATTTGGCATATTTTCACTGCTTTCTAGTAAACTTGATTAGTTTTAAGATTCATCCACAATAGAGTTGAAACAGGTAATCACAAAGGAAAGAAGAGCTGTTACAGGCAAGTAAGCAGTGAGAAGGGAAAATCATCACTTAATAGGCATTTTCATACCAGAAAAAAACTCTATGGCAATTTGGTGGTATCTATTAAAATATAAAATGTTTATAGAATCTGCCCAAACAATTCAATTTCTATGAATTTATCTTACAGAAATAATTACAAGAACTTTATAAATGTTACTGTTTAAAATCCCAAAGAAAGAGGAACACAAACATTTTGCAATGTAAAACTAGCTAAAATAATTAAAAGTATCTCTGTATAGTAAAATAATATGCAACCATTAAGAAGACTGAGTTAATGTAGGGGCACAAAATACCCAAACTATTACTTTAAATGAAAAAAGCAAATTGCAAAACAGTTTTATAGTGTTTACAGCATTTTACAGCATTTATGGTGTGATCCCCCACCCCTTCTTTCGGCCATGCCACACGGCTTGTGGGATCTTAGTTCCCTGACCAGGGATTGAACCTGGGCCCTCAGCAGTGAAAGCACAGCGTCCTAACCACAGGTCTGCTAGGGAAGTCCCCCCATTTTTGTTTTAATATGTATCTGTTCATGAGTGGAGAGAAAGGTCTGAAAAGATATATATGCACACCAAAGAGTGGTCACTTTTTGGTACTGAGTTCTTCTATTTTTTAATTTCTACATTTCTATAATTTGAATTTATCATGGTGGATATAGATACATATAAAACTTCAACTATCAGGAAAATAACAATCAAATATGGAAATAAATAACCAAATAAATAAACATATTACCTGCTAGATAAAATACACAGTTCTTTTAAACTTGGAGCCATGGAATGATCTTTATAATTTTCTCGAGAGAAAAATGTCTTAAGGCCATTTTTGGGGGAAACATCCCTGTAAAACAAAGTAATTTACTTGAATTTGACAATTCAAAATTTCATGCTAGATTAACAAGCATAATGGTACAATTGTAATTTAAAACTACCTGTCCCCTACATCCCCTTTCCCAGAAAATCACCTCAATAATTTTAATTCCATGTGTGAGTTTAGATGTTTTACTTCTTGGATAGTTTTTAACCTAGGCCCATTCTGAAATTCTCCAATTCCAACAATCAGCCTTGCTTTTTCCTTTAGTACCCAACTAAATGCCAGAGATACTTGAGAGTTAAAGACAGAACAGACTGAAGTATCATAAAGGGTCTGTCAGGGGCAAGGCTCACCTCAGGCTCTGTGGCATAACATTAAGATGTTTGATTGCTGAAAGAAAATGCTTCTTAACCTATTTTTGTCTCATTCACTATTGTGCTCAGCCAAAAAACACTACAAAGACTGATTATCCAACGTTTTTTGTTAACTTGGCAAATGTGATAAATGGTGTGCCTCTACTAAAACTACTTGCAAGGTCATATATGATTTTCTATACTGTAATTAATTTACAGACTAACATACTATAGTCAATGCTTTCTGTATAGTAAGCATCCAATAAATGCTGGTTGAACGAAAGAATTTAAAAATTAAACACACTGAGAACAATTAATCTAGGGAGAACAAAAATTAGAAGGTCCTTTTCTGTAGAAAAGGACCATTCCAAGGACTGTAATACTGTGCAAAGGCTCTAAACCACGTTTGGTTTCACAATGTCAATGATATAGAAGAGCATCTGTTCTGCATTTGAACACATTTTTTATGGCAAGGAGCATAAATGTGCGTACCTCTTAAAACTTACAACAGAAAAATCTAGTCAAATGGCACCTTTGGCTGGCCCATTACTAAAATGGGAAATTCTCGCATATTTGCTCCATACTCATTTCTTACTGTTTTAAAAGTGTTTATCTAAAAACAATAATTAAGGTATTAATGATAAATCTAAAAAGTCTTATTTGTTATGCACCGGGGTAGTTTCTTAGTACTTGCTATTGTGCTGTATCTGTGACATCTCATTAAATTCTAAAGTTTTTGCATAACATACAAAAACAAAGTCATGGGCCTCAGGAATTGTGAGCTCCTTGGAGGAAACACTGTTTTCAATAAACAAATACTTATTGAACACATATTGGTTGTATTTATTTGATAAACTTGACATGTTACACTTTGTAAATTTAAGGTGTACAGCATGTTACTTTGATAACATTTCTATATTGTAATATGATTGCCACTGAATCAATATTTATCACATTACATAATTATAGACAATATCATTGTCTATATGCATTATACTAGAGGATGTAGTGATTGAATCTTCTGAGTCAGGTACTATTTCAGTCATCTTTGTAATCTCTTGTAACTTTTGTATTCTCCTCCGCTAGCACACTCCTTCGTTAGTAGAGTAGATGCTCACTAAATGTGTGTTAAATTGATCTAAAGCAGCACACACATTAGATTTCTACATAGCCACCATATTACTTAATAAAGTTCTCTATTTGTAAAGTTCTCATACACTTCTAAAATAGTCTATGCACTTATATTATGACTTGATATAGATTCCAATATAACAAAAAGAAGCTTGCCTATTCTTAAAAAAAGGTTCTTGAACGCAGGAAAGTTCCAGCATCTCTCCTTTACTAAGATCAACAATAAATACATGATGGAGTTATACCTAGAAGCAATCTAAGTGCTGAATTGTTATCACTTTAGGAGAGGAAGTGCAGTCAAAGATAACTCAAAAGTGCCAAGCAGGTGTAGATAAGAACGGGTAGGGCTTCCCTGGTGGCGCAGTGGTTGGGAGTCCGCCTGCCGATGCAGGGGACACGGGTTCGTGTCCTGGTTCGGGAAGATCCCGCGTGCCGCGGAGCGGCTGGGCCCGTGAGCCATGGCCGCTGGGCCGGCGCGTTCGGAGCCTGTGCTCCGCAGCGGGAGAGGCCACAGCGGTGAAGGGCCCGCGTACCGAAAAAATAATAATAATTAAAAAAAAAAAAAAAAAAAAAAAGAACGGGGTAGATGAGAATGGGGTAAACTCTAAGCCACTGTACTTATCTTCTTTCTGTTTCCTCCAGATCTCTCCAGGCCAGACACCCTCCTTTCCTAATGCAGCCACCAGACCCACTTCAATCCTCTTTAGGAGATTACAAACAGATGTGACTCACCAGTTCAGCCTTGGTTCACCCATGGCCATCATGGAGCTCATATTCCTAGATTTCTGCTTCACTCTAGTTCACAATTCTGCTGCCTGGCAGTGTAGGCTCCTAAGGAGGCAGGATGTCTCTAGAATTTTCACTCAACTGAGTAAAAAACCAAAGGTCAAGAACAAAAGCAGGTGACTGGCTGGACCAGATACTGTTAACTCAGATGAGTCAAGAACCTGTTCCTAACCACCTCAATCGACACAGACACGTAAAATAGAAAAGGGCAGACAGACGAATATTCCCAAGGTCTTTGAGGCAGAACAGCGAAGCTAACATAGGATCAGTCCTTCTCCATTTAACTTATTCCAGGAACGTCACGAAAGAAGACCGAAACAGAATGGTGTTCTCATTGCTCACATACAAGATCCCAGAATTGGGCTGTATGTCTTGACTCAGTCCCCTGCCCCGACTCCCTTATTGTCAAAATAAATCTTGCTTCCATTTTCCCAACCATACATTATTATGGGGCAGATTCTGGCAAGCAACGAAGGACAAAAGCTATCTGGATGTCAAGAATCTTTCAAAGAGAACCTCACTTTTGGAGGAGACTGAGGGCCAGATAACTTAAGTGACATTTCACGGGATCACTTAGAGGACTCACCAGCACTAGAAATCTGGCTTGCATCTGGCCTGAACGTCAACACTGCATGTTCAGTGCTTCTCCTGCCACCCCGTGCGGATAAAGAGTTTGTGAGCAACGGACAGTCAAACGTAGGAGTCGATCTCTCAGTAGCGGGCGTGCCTCACCTGCTCCCACTTAATCCACCTCCCACGCTTCTGCCCGGTGAGGGGCTGGGGCGGGAGAGCCGATGAAGGCACAAGGAAGGCTGAGGGAAAGGGAACCAAAGGAAAAACAAGGTTCTAGAAATGCTGTAAATCGGTGAGCAAAGACAGGGGAGGGGACCGCGCCAGCACCAGGTTCGAAGGGTCCTGGCCCGGCCTAGGGGCCGCCATGTTCCCTCCTCCCGCCCCTCACAAGCGCGCCCTCCCCGCCGAGTCTCTGCAACAAAGCAGCCTTGCCGCCCACCTCGTGGTCCGCGGCGTCTCCGCCCCGAACCGCGACCTGGACCCTAATGAAACAGCTACACGCCCGTACAACCCACACCTCTCTGTCGCGCGCCTCGGGAAGGCCTTATTTAAAGGACATGGCCGCGCCGCCTCGGCCTTGCGTGGTGACGTCATCAGCGACGCAGCGGGCGGGGCCCGTGCGACTCGAGAGGGCCGTCCCCCGCCTCCCCCTCCTTCCCCCGCCCCCTTCCCGCCTCCTCCCCGCCCCCGGACTCCTGGTAGATTCCGCTGGAAACTGTGAGACAGGGGTTGCTGGAGTTCACCTTGAGGGCTGGGGGGCTATGTATTGTCCTAGAGAGTCCTCGACCTTGAGGAGATCATAAACTGGAAGGAGGACAGTACAGTACAGTACTGGAAAGACCCAGACTTGGTTGTGACCTTAAGTGTCTTAACTGACTCATCAATAAAATGGAGATATCATAAGCACCTACTTAGTAGGGTTTTTTGAAAGGATTAAATGAAATAAGGGATGAAGCTGTGCTCAGCACAGTTACCTGGCACGCAGTAGCATCTCCACTCCATTCTCCTCCCATTTTAGATGTCATTTTCTACCAGCGGTCACTCTGGCTCTTACACTCACTAAGTGTAAGATTTTCACTCACTCAGGAAAGATTTATTGAGCACTTATACTTCGTGCTTGGTGCTGCGTACACATAGGACTCGGAGCCAATACTGGTTTTTCCAAGAGCTTTTGATCATTGGGAATCTAAGATATACACATTAAATAATTACAAAATAAAATACAAAGTGATGAGCTACATAAGAAAGGTATTATAGAAAAGATTGTGTGAGTTCAGGGAGGGAGAGAAATCACTAGTGAGAGAAACAGAAAGCAGCTTTGACTAGCTAAAGACATCTACTGAGCACTTATGTCAGTTACCACTTTGGGCACTTGACATGTCAGCCCATTTGAAGAATTTGAGGTATGTGGATGATGGAAAAGGATGGTTCTAGATAGAGACCAGCACAGGGAGCTGCATAAACCTACTACATGAACAGAGTCCAGTTTGTGTGCTAGCAGGAAAGCATGTTCTAAAGTTTAGAATGATTTGTGATATTGTTTAAAATTATGTTTACATAAAAATCATACGTATGTGAAAAATCTCCCTTGAATACAGGGACCCTTAGGTAATTTACTTTGCTTGCATTACAAGGTCTCTGAAGAGCAGTAGAGGAAAGGGTTTGGAAAATTAGGTTGGGAATAGAACACAGAAGACCTTATAAGCCAGAGTAAGGATCTTGATTTTATTGTATAAGAAATGGGATGCTGAGGGGAGAGAGGAGCTTATAAGGAGAGGAATGACACAATCAGAGCTTCTGTGTTTTAGGAATGTTTATCTGGCAATGTATTGAATGATTTGTAGGGAAGAGGCCACTTAGGAGACAGTGCTTGTGGATGCTTGCAAATCAACTGGTGCAGTGCCCAGCACTGTGGGGCAGCATTTCTTATTAGGTGAGCGATGCTGACTCACGCGCTAGGACAGAGATGGACATCAAGGCAGTGTAGAAGTTTAAGAATTGGGTACTATCTCGCAAAGCATGCAGTCGGAGTTGGGAGTCATGTCCTAGTCTTCAGTAACTGTTCAAGTGAAAGAGCAATACCATATGATATCTCTTACATGTGGAATCTAAAATATGACTCAAATGAACCTATCTACAAAACAGAAGACTCACAGACATAGAGAACAGACTTGTGGTTGCCAAGGGGCAGGGGGCATGGAGGAAGGATGGAGTGGGAGGTTGGGATTACCGGATGTAAACTATTATATAGAGAATGGATAAACAACAAGGTCCTATGGTATAGCACAGGGAACTATATTCAATGTCCTGTGATAAACCATGATGGAAAAGAATATTAAAAAAAAAGTATATATATATATATATATATATATATATATATATGAAACACTTTGCTGTACAGAAGAAATTTACACAACATTGTAAATCAGCTATGCATCAATAAAATAAAAATTAAATATTTCCTTTAAAAAAAAAAAACTGCTCAAGAATTGTTGAAGCACTCATGCTGCTGGGGTGCACCAGCCCATAGTAGTGTGGCATGGTAACGTCACCAGACATGGCCTGTGTTGAGATTACAGATTATCATCAGTTTGCTCTGGTCCAGTGTATCTGAGTGCCAGTGGTTACAAGAAGGAACTTTGGAGATTATGTAGTCCAACTCTCTTGTCTTCCTGATAAGGAGACTGAGGCCCACTTTGTCAAGTGACTTTTCCAACATTTACGTGATCAGTGGTAAAGCTGATACTACAAATCAGGTCTCATAACCTTTGCCATTAAAATGTTAAGTCTACGCATCCTTCCCTCTTTACACGCTACTTTGTAAACCAGAAGCAGTTTAATGAAAAGAACATGGATTTTTGGAGTCCGGCAGATATAGGTTTGTATCTCAGTTTTCCTGCTTACTGGCAGTGTGATCCCAGACATGTTGTGTTGCCTCTTTGGGCCTCAGTTTCCTCATCTGGGTAATGGGTGAGGTAATATCTCACCTACAGGATTGTTGTGAGGATTAGAAGTAACATGTAAAAATTTCACTACAAAGAGTAAATGCTCAACAAGTAGTAGCTATTAGTATACACTTTCATGCCAAAGACAAACAAGCAAATACATTTGACCACTCACGGTGGTGGTGGCATTGTTTAACAAATGATTATAATACAGTATAAACAGGAAATGATATACGCTGCCAACTAAAGAATGTCGCTCTCCATCTGGCTCTACAAGGATTAGGTAATTAGCCACTGTAGCCGTTGAACTGTAACACACCCTGAAAGGAGTTCAGGGCAGAGATCAGGAATGAGACACTCTGTGTTCTGGGTAAACTGGCAGAGCAAGCCTTTAGAGAGTTAGATATTTTCAGAAGAAATTTTTTATGAACCTGGATTCTTGCATCTTCCCATACTTAGAAAATCCCTAAAACCATTACCTAAGCTGTCTGTTCCTTGTGACTGGCAGCAACCTTCTACCGAGACATGTGCTTCATTGCACATACCCCACTTCGACAGAATCACATATATACTGACCTCTCCCCTCACCTCTTTGGAGCAGTTTCTCAGAGCTATCAGAGAGGCTGTGTCCTGGGCTATACTCCTCAGTAAGTCCCTAAATAAAACTGAAACTCATAGCTCTCATGTTGTTTCTATTTCAGTCGACCACACACACACACACACACACACACACACACACACACAATTATAGATTCTATGGGAACACAATGAGGAAGGAACTCATTCTGACAGACAATTTATAGACTACTTCAGAGAAAAAATTTAATTTATATTGGGTCTTGAAGGATGAGTAGGAGTTCACTGGGTTGAGAAGGGGCTGTGGTTTTGGGGGTGTGAAGAGCCCAGAAGTGTGAAACAGTGCTGCGTGTTGCAGGGAGGGGAACAGCTACTGTATTGCCTTGTGGGGGAAGTGGAGGCCATTGGACTGGACAGGGGAGGAGGGGCCTGAGAGGGTCTTCATGCCATGCTAGAGAACTTGGAACTTTGGACTTTATTCTCTGGGTGATAGGGAAACCACTGTGTGTGTGTGTGTGTGTGTGCGCGCGCGCGTGTGTATGTGTGTGTGTCTGTAAAACAGCTTTATTGAGGTGTAATCTATGTGCCATAAAATTCACTCACTTAGTTATCATTCACTAATTTTTAGTACATGTACAGTTGTGCAACCATCAACACTACCAAGTTTTAGCACATTTCCATTGCCTTGAAAAATCCCGTGTGCTCTTTTGTAGTTAATCTCTCTTCCCATCCCCAGCCCCAGGACAAACACTAAACTGCTTGTGATTCTACAGACTTGCCTTTTCTGGACATTTCATGTAAATGAAATCATACAATATATAGTCTTTTGCATCCAGATTCTTTCTCCTAGTAGATTATCCATTTTTGAGGATCATCCACGTAGTAGCAAGCATTAGCAGTTGTTTTGTTGCTGAATAGTAGAATGACATTTATGTATATGCCCCAAGTATTTTATCCCTTCAACACTTGATGGATGTTAGATGGTTTCCACTTTATATATATATAGCTATTATGAGTAATATTGGTATGAACATTTGTATACAAGTCTTTGTGTGAACTTTGTGTTTTCATTTCCCTTGGGCAGATACCTAGGAATAGAATTGTTGGGTTGTATGGTAAATTTGTGTTCAACATTTTAAGACACTGCCAAACTGTTTTCCAAAGTGATTGTTCCATTTTATTCTGTGGATGTTCAAGCAGAAAAAAGATTTGGTTTCCATTTCTTCTAAACTGAGAAATAAACAAACTCCAGAGTTGAATGAGAAGCCAATCTCTTTTTGAAAGAATTGATAACAGTAGTTACTTGAGTTTATGTTTCAGTGGACCACAATTTCAAAAATAACTCTTAAAACTGCAAGCACCTGGCTAAGTGAAGTTATCAGAGTTGTTCTAGATGTGTATTTCTTTAGACCAAATCAAGACAGAGAAATGTGCAAGATCATCTATTTTTTATCAGTACCAAGTTATTTTCCTACCTCTCAGCTGACGAGCTTCCTTTGCTTGATCTGGGGTGAACTTGGCCTTGGAGAGTTTATGGCTGGTAACTACTTCACTCAGGGAATTACTTCATGAATTTACAATCATCCATAAGGCCCTTTCAAAGTGAGAATCCAGAAATAGCCCTCTAGCAAAGAGGTTTCAATCTAGTAATTGATTCAGAAACTAGTGGGGGAAATACTGTTGCCAATAGTAGTTTGTTCAAATCAGGCTTTTCAGCAATAAATGGTATTTCAAGTGGGGAGGAATTATTATTACTCCTGAAAACCAGAAAAATACTGGCTATGCTGTGTTTGGGATATACTGTGTCAGAACAGAACGGCTAAAGTATTCAAATTTTTCTACTCAGAAGATGATAATTTCTATAGTATATTTTGTTGTATTCTGTATAAGATTGTCCCTGGGCTAAAAAAAAACCCAGAAATAACTGTTCATCTGAATGCTGGTCTTCTTTTAAAATTTTTTTAAATAGAAGTATAGTTGATTTATAATGCTGTGTTAGTTTCTGGTGTAAAGCAAAGTGATTCAGTTATAAATAAATAAATATATATATTCTTTTTCATATTCTTTTCCATTGTGGTTTATTACAGATATCGAATATAGTTTCCTGTGCTATTCAGTAGAATCTTATTGTTTATGTATTTTATATACGGTAGTTTGTAATTGCTAATCCCAAACTCCTAATTTATCCCTCCCCCACCCTCTTTCCTCTTTGGTAACCATAAATTTGTCTTCTATGTCTGTGACTCTGTTTCTGTTTTGTAAGTAAGTTCATTTGTATCATATTTTAGATTCCACATATAAGTGACATCATATGGTATTTGTCTTTCTCTGACTTATTTCACTTAATATGATAATCTCTAGGTTCATCCATGTTGCTGCAAATGACATTATTTAATTCTTTTTTATGGCTGAATAGTATTCCATTAGATATATACCACATCTTCTTTATCCATTCATCTGTCAGTGGACATTTAGGTTGCTTCCACGTCTTGGCTATTGTAAATAGTGCTGCTATGAATGTTGGGTTGCATGTATCTTTTTGAATTAGAGTTTCCTCCAGATATATGCCCAGGAGTGGGACTGCTGAATCACATGGCAACTCTATTTTTAGTTTTTTAAGAAACCTCCGTACTGTTTTCCACAGTGGCTGCACCAATTTACATGCTCACCAGTGTAGGAGGGTTTCCTTTTCTCCACACCCTCTTTATGAATGCTGGTCTTTTACAGGTAGCACCTAACTATCCCACAGAGAGAAGGTAATGATAGCAGAAATAATTCCAAGTGGATAACTAAATAATTATTTATATTTGTCTTTACAATAAAGTGTGCATTTTATGGGAGGGGTAAAGAGAGAATGGTAGAGGATGGATGTGAGACTTGTTAGGAGGTGACTATCATAATTAATTGTGAGGCTAAAATTAATTTTTGTTCTCTAAGCACAGAACAATTCATAGTTGAAGCAACTTCCCCCCACAAAGAAATCATTCTGGAATTAAAAATACTGTTTGAGAAGTCTATCAAGCAGATAAACAACAAATGGATTACTGAGACATGACTATACCTTACTAGAGTCAATATCTTCCCTTCAAAGGAGAGAAAAAAATCCAGAATCAAAGTAAACACACAAACACTAGTTTGTTAGCTCCTTACATCATAGATAAATGACATTAGCAAAAAACGGGATTTTTCTCCAGCTCACAACTGGTGGTACAGGGCCAGGATAGAGTGCCTGTTAATCTAGCAAGAGGCTTCTGCCACTCTTGGGACTCTAGGCTTGCCTTCAGAAAAGCTGGGGATCCATCAATGTGATTCACGACATTTGTTATACGCAATGACTTTTGGGATCATTTCAAATATTTATTTTATAAAGTGCAAGAGACGCTTAGGTACTATAGAATGTGGGTGGAGGAAAAGCCCAACTCAGTTGCCTTTGTTCTGACTTCTGAATATTTTATAATTTGAATGTCCTTGAGATTACTTTAGAAATAATTTATGATGAGGTTTTGCATCATTAAAATAGTGTGATATTTAGCTGATGTTAACCCTGTTAGTTTACTCTTATCTGATCTACTCAAGAGAAGGGGGTGGGGCTGGGATGGTACAATGACAGCCCAGTAAAGCCAGATTTTTAAAGTCTTTGGCATCATTAAAGTCTTTGGCATTATTCTGACATTCTATTTTAACGATTTCTAAAGCAAAAATGACAAAGTGTGGTGTGCATTCAGGATTTCTCCCCTTCTGCACTCAGGACAGGTATCACTGATCAGTCATGGCCCTCCTTTAAGAATCCTCAATTCTGCATTTCTGGCAGCTACTATCAATCAATAGACGTTAACTCACAAGTTGAAGTTTCTTTCTCTCCCTTTTCTGATCAAAGGGTAGTTTGATCCTTGTATATGTGTTTTGTCCCCTGCAAAATAGAAATGAATTATATTTTTTAAAGTACTACACTATACACCAGTGCTTCCCAAACCTTAATAAGTAAACCAATCACCTGGGGATCTTGTGAAAATGCACATTCTGATTTAGCAGGTCTGGGGTGGTGCCTAGGATTTTGCATTTCTAACAAGGTCAAGGTCGCGGGTGATGCCAGTGCTACTGGTCTGTGGACCACACTTTGAGTAGCAAGGTTCTACTACTCCATTCTCTGGAGACAAGATGTAAGTTAGAAAACTGTACAATGCAACTCAAGAACCAAGAAAAAAGAAGAAAAACAAGGCAAGTGTTCCATTAGAAGCTGAAATTTTATTATAGGATAACAGTACATAAAGCACATCTAAAATTGATGTGTTCAATGCACTTTTAATAAAGGTAATGTAATATTAAAGGTACAGTTTCTAAGTACAATATAACAACATTCATATTAGAATGAAAATCGGAGTATTTAAAAGACAACATTAAATCTCTCTTTTTTTACAGCTTGTATGTACAAAATGAATCAAAATATTTTTTTTAAATTCAGGACTCAATAAAATAACAAACAGCTGGAAATAAGCAGACTACTGTAAGAGTGAATTGAAAAGAAAACCCAATGTAAGTGAAAAGTTGGATGATCCTCTAATAAAGATCATTAGCAAAGTTTTAGTACAATACTATTTTTAGGATTCCCATAAATGGCTTGCATTTTTAGTGTGGCAGAAAAAGAGTTTTTACATACTGTACACAAAACAGACAGCATATATTTATAGGTACAGTATTACTGTTTCCAAACTTGCATGTATATTTACAGAAGGCTGAGTTTGTTACTCACAGAGTTTTGTGAAATTTGTGTGCTTAATCCTCAAGACCTACACACAATTAGAATCAGCATTTCATGTGGTCTTTTAAAATGTGGCTTTAATACTTAGTTGTAGAAGAAAGTTTTAACCATAAGGCTTGGCATACTTTATAAATTTTCCAAAACAACCCAGGAAAAAAGTCTGAATTGGGGCATACTTTTTGTCATTTAACAATGATCAAATGCTGACATGTTCTGGCCATTGTGCAGACACAAAGAGATACAATCTCTATCCTCAGGAAGCTTAGGATACTAAATGGTGCTTTAAAAAAAAAAAAAAAAAGGTTTCAATTCCTTTCTAAGCGAAGCAATAAGGAATGACGTGATTTGTATTAAAAGAGATTTCTCCCTAAACTGTAGCCAATTCACTTTAAAAGGTTAACTATTAGCATTAGCTCTCATTAACCACATGATTGCATTTATAATTAAGGTAACAGCAACTCTTCCATAAAAATGGAAAATGTCTAGAATTGTGGGTAAATATTCAGTGCATGGAAGCCAATAACCATGGCTTGAGGATTTATCACCTTCAATTACAAAAAGTGCAATAAACAGAAACATTTGCTCTATATTTATAAATTGCTCAAAAATCTTTGCTAAAGATCTTACAAATTCAGTAATATTACAGAACAATTCTAATCAATATTTAATAAGGTTAACTACATCCTTAGTTAGATATTTGATATACTTTGATTTTTTAACAATGCCGATAGGTCTTGGAAGAACAGGTGAAAGAGTTTAACTAAGCTCATTATTAAATGACTTTTAAAATGAAGGTCCTTCACTCAGTTCATGGAACTGGTTGAGGTCATGTTAACACGGAACACCCCTTGTCAAAGTTGCTTTATGGTCAATGTTCTGCCATGATATCGGACGTCTATATACTTCTCATGGCTCAGGTAGGAGGGGAAAGGTTTATTCTGCCATCAAGCCACCAAGGATACTTTATATAAGTGCCTATTATCTATAATAGGAGCTAATACATAACTCTGCCAGGTGCCAATAATAAGGTGCCTTAGTAAGAAAAAAAAAATATTACTCCATTAAACTAGAGTGTTTCTTTAGGACCTTGAAGGCCTGGCAAATTATTTTTCAGCTTAGGAGATATGGTATAAAGCCAAGTAGCAAACATAAAGTAAGTGCTAATACGTTTTTATATATCCATATTTACGAACAAATTCACCCTATAGATGTCAAATATCCATACTAAGGAAGTAATTTTATCCTAATTAAATACACTCTAGAATAATTTATATAATGATATTATGTATTTAAGGAGAAAAGCATGTCCCAAATCCAGCACTCTGATACAGCTGCCAGTTGGGCACAGGTAGAGATATATATATATATATATATATATATATATATATATATATATATATATATATGTATATATATATACAAATATATAGTTATACTCAGTGAAATTAACAAGACCCAAAGGTGGTATTGTCTAGGAATAAAAGGGGTTTTTTTTTTGTTTGTTTGTTCACAAAAGTAACTTATCTAGCACCACACATCAGAAAAACACAAAAATAGCACACTCTAGTTCTAAACAGCTATGTCTAAAATAGATTATATAGTAAAACCAGTATCATACAGCATATTGTGGATTTGATAAACAGATAAATATTTGCACTGAGTAGGCTGTTTATAATATAACATTTTCTTATCTATACAGAATGAAAGCCAAAAAGTTAACTGTATAGAGATGTGCAGAACAACATTAAATATTATGACTCAAAAGCAGGGACGAAGGTAAATTTGAAAGAAGAGTAAGAGAGAAAATGTTTACAGGCCATTACAAGTTCTTAAGTTAATAGTAAATAAGGAATCAATTGCTCAAGTTGAAGAAAGCAGTAAACAAGAGATTGCATTTACATGCAGATGTCTAAAATTTGTATTTTTTTAAGTCTATGCACAGAAGTCATTTGTTTTATTGCTTGACATTCAGTTATGGCTAGATTATTTAACCTATTTTTTTTTTTTTGTACTTTGGAAACAAGAATATTGTTAAAGGTGCCATAAAAATGGACAACATTGAAAACGGTTTGCAAATAAACCACCTAACACTGCAGTTCTTTATACATATTAAAAGCCTTGTCTGGGGTTTGTCGTATGTTAAATATATTTAAACTGGGAAAATATGTTGTAGCTTGAAGCCTCCCATTGGCCCAAACATCCAATACAAAAACACATCTCCACAAAAGGAGCAGGCAGACAATACAGGTACATTTAAAGAAGCAGCCAGCTAATGTCCTAATGTTTAAAAATTTACCACTGTTTTATATGAGATTTCAAACCATTGTGGATAAGGAGAGAGTTTTGGATTCAGGAAGATGTGTACAGTACATACGGATTTTGTGTGTGTGTGTGAAATCAGATTCACTATATTGCTCAAGAATTATCTGCATTTACATATGCAATCTGTTCAATGATAACCAAGTTCCTAGAGATAGTATTCATCCACATTAAAGTAATAACGAGGGAGAACGGAATCACACACGAATACTGCAAAGAATTTAGTTGCTCTTAGAGAACAACATAATGGCACGTGCAGCATGTCAAAGCTAACAGCAAGAGATCTTTCATCAGTTCTTAGAAGGGAAAAAGAAGTGTGATATTACTAATGTGGCAAACACACTAAATGTCAACAGCAAACATGGATTTTCTAGGCATCTACTTAATATTCTCATATTCACCTTCTTAACATAAGACTCCATGTTATGTTGCATTGCTGAAAAAACATTGTTTCTATTTGGACTGAATATTCTGTCATTCATTTATAAATAAATAAATGACTGAATGTATTTATTGCTCTAAGTTCTGAAGGTCTGGTTAAACATGGAGATTCTACCCCCATCTACGATGTCTCCTTGGTATGAAGCCAGGCTTCTGGATTATTTTAAAAGCTGTACTGAGAACCTGACAAAAATGATCACAATTACACAAACAAGCAAACAGACCCAAAAGTGAAACCAACTGCTTTGTAAAGAAATTGCTTGCCAGCCTGCTCTTTTCTTAAGAATAAACAGTAATAGGAAGGTCTCTTTTGTCCAATCTGGTGGAACCTCTTTAACAATACTACTGTTTTGGGAATACAATTAAGATCCATATCACAGACTTTTAGTAACAGATGAAGATTTACTGTTGCAATTGCATTTATAGGCATATAATTTGATCCACAGTATAAAGTTGTTTTTATGGGGTTCTGCTGTGTCATATCTTTGTAAGTAAGAAGTGGCAACCAAATGTTATAATATGTATGTCAATAACGTCTGTGTGTGTATATATAGATAGAGAGATAGAGAGAGAGAGAGAGAGAGAGAGAGAGAGAGAGAGATCTGCCATTTCCCATAGTCTTTATCATAAAACAAAGTGATGGTTTCTGTTTAATCTAAACACATGGAAAGTTATCCCAAATTTTGCTTTTCCATGGTGGTAAGAAAACATGTAAAGCTTCTTCTGAAAGTATATTCTAGGTGTGCAAGAACCAAAGCCAACAATTACAGTGATGTTCATTGACCTTATGGAAAGTAATATATCGAAATATTACTTCCAAAATGTTTCAAAAATGTAAAATGTAACACTAAAAGCTGGCTCACATTGCTGTTACACTGGTGGGTTTTGTTTGTCTTTAAACATTAGCTCTCGTACAGATTACAAATGCGGTAAGTAGAAGAATCGTGTTACATAAAGAGATTTTTTTGGTTTATTTCTAGAGGAGAACATGATGAAAATGGGAGTTATCTGCTGGTATTTGGGGAAAAAAAAACACAATGTTTCATCTTTTACCTCTCTCACTGCACTGATAGGTAGGGCTCTCATTACTGCTTTAAAAAATTTTTATCCATGCTATATAGGTTTTGGAATAATAGTTTTTAACATATAATGCTATAAATATATTTATCAAGAATATTTTAATTATTAGAGAAATGGTAAGTGGAGTAGGCAGGACTGTACTCTGAATGATGCTCTTTGTTGATATATGACCTATTAATTTATCTTTTGAACATACTGGCATCACTTTGTACTGCTTTGGAAGTTATTCAATGTTTTTAAGCATACAAGACTGAAGAACGCATACATTCTGAACAAAACAAAATGAACAACAGTGAAGTTTATACACACGCGCAGTTCTACACAGTTCACTTGTGCCTTGGAGGGATAGTATTATCATTATTATTAACAATACAAAACACAATTTTGTCCCAGTAGTACTGGCCACCCTGTTTTAAGAGTTTTAGAAGATCCCTGAGCACATTGTTTCTGACTCTTAACCCCAACTCCAAAGTGATAGGGCTTCTATTGTTGATATCAAGATGGATTGTCATTCACAGTAAGTCAATTGTAAGGTGCTTATTTACCCTTTTCTTTCACCAATCAGCACAAAGAACTGTCAGAAAATAACTTTTTATTATTATTATCTTCAAATAATAGCACTGGAAGGACACATGATTTAAACAATCAATGTTTGAAACAGTGGCTTTAGGATTATTATCTGGCTGCCCCTCAACAATAACAAGTGATTCAGTCGACATTCCTTAGCCAAAACCAAAAGGCAAAAAACCCACAAAAAACAAAACAAGAAACAAAACCAAAAAAAACTGTACAAATATGTATTTTTCCCTGAGGGATCAAGGTACACCCGCAAGTGCTCTATGTACATATTGCACTAGAGAGGAATGAAGAACATGTGCAAAAAAGCAACAATGAGAGAAGCTTACATCCTACTTAAACCTTTTCATTAAAGATTCTACTAGGTTGTTTTGCAGTTTGGAATGTCGGAACACAAACAGCTATTCCTTAAGTCTAAAACTAAAAACACGTATTTCTACTATGGCACATTCAATGAAATAAAAAGTTTTCCAAAGACAGATAGACAAATTCCATCAAGAAAATAATACAAAGTTTGTTTGTTTGTATTTTTTTTTTTAGAAAATTACATTACTTTCTTTCTTTGTTTCACATTACAAAATCTTTTTTTTTTTCTTTACACAAATCACATTTTATTGCAGGAATATTTCAAGTGCCATCAAATATTTATAGAAGGGTTAAAAAAATAGAAGTCTCTCTAAAGTGGTCCAGACAAGGCTTTGTAGAGAATAAATCTTTTTTTTCCATCTTCTAGTTTTGATTTAAGTATTTTGAATACATTTTCTTTTCCATTGACACTTAGTAGCCTAGAAGCGGTTCGACACACACACACATCATACACACGAAAACCATACACACAGACATAAACACACACACACACACACACACACACACGCTCCCTCCTCATCTGACCCTCAGCCCACCCCCATACACTCACAGAGATCTGAATATCCACACTATAAAGAACAACCAAACTTAGAAGCAGTGTCTTAAGTCATGTTTTCTTTAAGTTAGAAAGGGTGAATTAGGATGCTGAAGACTTAAAAAAAAACCCCACACCTTTAAAGCAAATTGGGATGCTGAACACTTAAAAAAAAAAAAAAAAAATCCGTAGCTTTAACCGCAATTTGCAAACTGCCCCCAAAAGCACTTTCACCTGCACTTTTGATTTCATTGTGACCACGGCCAGTTTCTTCACAATATAATGCAATCATTTGGACACCACTGTAACCGAAGGTATTCAGGCTCTGTGCAAAAGCCTTATTTACCCTATGTTAAAATATTGTATAAAAGGCATTACAGCAGCCGGGATAACAATGATGTGATTCCAATCTTTAAAAGACTATTGGACATTTAAGATTAGGAAATTTTAATTATAAGAACGATTAATAATAATTGTTCTATATCACCAAGTATTTTGTGTCATCACACAGGTGTTTCTATAATAAGGAAGAAAATAAAAATACAAAGTTTTTCACATCCTTCTCTGTACCTCATATTTTTTTCAAGAGATTATTATTTAACTTCAGATCCCAACTTCGATCCGAATAATAGTTGTTCCCTCATTTCACCTAGCACGCCTCTATTACTCTCTACTCTGTTCCTACACTGTCGATGTACTTAGTCTTAAAGTCTCACACCCTGTATTTCTTTCACAAAGACCTAGTAGCAGCATCATGTCAATGTATCTTGGTTTACTCTAAAAGCAATGTCACCATGGTGTGACTATTACTGAGATTAGAGCATTTTTTTTTTTTTTTTTTTTTTTTGCATTAGGTACATGCAAAATCCTTTCTGGGAAAAGGAATTTAAGTTCAACATTGTGTTCTCTCTCACCCTCAGAGAAGTTCAATTAGCTCTCATCATTTCACAAATGGACACTGGAATTAGGTTTAGTTGCTCTTTAATGCGCTAGCACCTGAGGCTGGTCATATTCAGAAAGCTTTGGTTAAAAAGAAGTTAATAGACTTTAATAAAACCATCCCCAAATTTAGTGAATCAGAATGACAAAAAAAAAGAAAAAACAAACCAAAACCAAAATAAAAACACACCATTTCCCCCCAAAGGAGAAACAACAGGAAAAAAAAATGGATAAATAAATAACCGAACTAAGCTTGGTACTCTTTTCAGAGTATAAATACTATTGATCTTTCAAGGAACTATGCTTATTTAAATAAAAAATTTGATTTAACCCTTCTTGCCCAAATATAAATACTATATGCTGATAGTTACCTCTCTATATAAAGTCCCATAAAGTTTTATATGCTTGTAAGAAATTTAAGTAAATATTACTCTCGTCTTCTGTTTATGGTGAAACCCTTACTATATTTTTGAAAAAACAATTTTCTAGATGTCATTTAGGCTTCATACACACTTCGGTGTGAATAATCCCGTCCCTGTTTCCAAGTCCCTCAGGAAACAATTCAGAAAGCCAGTGGAGTTAAAAACAGAGTGGAGGGCTCTGGGAAACTCGTGCTTGATGACCCAGCACGACAGCAGGAGCCGAATTCCTGCAGAAGATTTGGAAGGGACCCTGGTGGTAGGGGAGATGCTTTCTTCGCTGTAACCGGGCTGCTTGGAAACTCCCACCTTTACACTATGGGAAATGTTCTCTTTTCTATACAAACATGGTCTTTGATGGCAGACCAGAAGTTTGAATCCCACTCCGAGTGTGACTAAAATCATCATCTAAATGCCTACATCCCCAAAGGTCACCTATTTTAAAATATGCACACTTGTCTAACAGACTGTTCCTTCTCCCTTCCCCCACTGGGAATTGTTAAAAAAAAAAGCCACAAAATTAAACAAAAACAACTCAATATTTCTCACCTGAACACAAAAGCCAAACAATCTTCTAAAGATTTAATAAAATAAATTACAGTCCACAGTTTTCTAGTGAAGATAAATACAAAAGTAAATGTTTGCAGCTTGCATCGACTTCACTTTAAAGGCTTAAAATATTTAATACTTAAATAAGAGAAACTGGTTCAACATCGCACGCCTCCTTTGCCCTCCTATCCATTGACTATGAAATATGGAGAACAGTGTTCTAGAATGACACCATCTAGAGGCAGTTAGTCTAGAAACCATTCACTCTGAGATAAACTCTCAGGGTTCCTAGATTATACCAAGAACATAAACATTCACAAAGTAAATGCTTCATGTTTTCACATGGGGAGTGTGCATTTGCTCCAGATATAATCTTTGGGTCCTTCTTCTAATAAAAGCTAGATTCTGATAAATATTCTGGTTACTGATCTGTTCTTAAAGCATAAGAACTCCAAGTTGAGGCTGAGTCTATATAACTACGCAGCTGTGCAAAATGAGCCTCCCTTCCCCTGCCTCAATGAGGTGGCATTTTCAAAAGCTTTTAAAAAATACTGTGCGCGAGGGTGTAAGTCCACAGCACCAATCAATCAATCACTCAACTTTGTATGAAGCATAAACACATCTATCCTTAAACTGACCCAAAAGCAAAGTACAATTTAGGGAGAGTTCTGTTTCTAATTCCAAATTCATGTGTAAAAAAAAAAAAATTAATCCAACAGCGTGATTTCTAGATATGACCAGCCAGTCTTTTAAAAGTAATTGTGTAAACAGCAGCATAAATACCTCCCGACGTACCTTCCAAGCCTTCTCAGTTAAACTTGTGTTTCTGGTGCACATGCGACACGACAGTGAACACGCTAGCATTTAATTTAAAGAAAAAAGGTGCAAAATGAAAGTGCCTTATCAATTCAACAGGAAAAGCTACACCAGTAACTACATTTTATATTAATTAAAACAATATATAAACAATATCTCTTTTAGCTATATATAGTCTTCATGCCCATTTACCCTGTAATATATTATAATGCTATTGTTGCTAGTGCTATGGACCCTTTTCGTGCCATCCTGCTGACTGGCAATAATCGGTGAAAAAATAAAAACTTCCTTCATGAGACAAAGAGCAAGTTGTGCAAAGTAATGCCGCAACCTCCGCTATGCACACCAGTCACCGATTAGTGCTGGACTCTCTGTTGTTACCGACAGATGTAGAAAGTCTGTGGGCAGTGAGCTACAAAAAAAAGACATCCTCTGACTTTAGTACCCGCCTTCTGTTGTAAACAGAGGTCAATGATCAAGAAGTCGAGACAGAAAAAGGGTCCATATCTGTAGGCATAATGGAAATCATATGCATGAGAAAAACAAGTTCAACTTTTATTTGTTTTCATTGTTTCCCCTCCTTTGCCTGACCCCGATCACCAAAGGATGTGCAGTGTGTTGGCGCTCCAGGTCTGTGCAGGGCCATATAAAGTGTCTCGGTTAATTTGTTTGTTTGTTTGTTTTTCATTGTTTGGACTTCAGACATTCTAGAAGTGCTTAGGTGATACATTTACCCATCAATCTGCATTGCTGGCTCAAATTCTGAAGTGAACAATTCCTTGTATAATGGAGGAAAATGAAGTCGCACAATGTCTGGGTATATTGCTTTAAACGCCATTAGCTTTTCTGTATGTCGTCCACATAAGGCTCTTAATGTAGACACCTTGCATATTAACTGTAAGTGGAAGAAAGGACATAGGGTCAGGAGAGAAGAGACGTGAGAATCAAAAATCAGGGCATCTGGATCATCTTCAACATTGTTTACAACGGTGAAACACACTTGAAGCAACTTAAACGTCTAGTAATAGAGGAGGGGTAAAAATAAATGATGATATAGTCATATCACAGAATACCAGGTATACATTAAATATGATTTTGAAGACAAATAATTTATAACCCCAAAACATGTTCATAAGCAAAAGAACCCAAGTGTCTCACCTCCTCCTCCTATTCAAACATGCTTTTTGCTCTACCATCCTGAACCCCGCCCTCTAGCACTGGGGAAAAGGAAGACATGTGGTAATAGAGAAGTGGGAAAGGGGACAGCCACCAGTAGGTGAGGTCACTGCAACTAGAGATGATGGCATCCCCTACATATTTTATGCAAAATGAGGACTAGTCGACTCCAGTGACAACAGGTTTCTTCTGGAGAAAGAGCTCTGCCTAGAACAAAGCAATTCTGGGTCTGAGCAAAAGGCCCTGACTGGAAAACAAACAAAAAAAATAGTCAGCAGGCCTGGTGGAAGTCTCAGCATTGACTATTTACCTGTTGAGTATAATAACATGACTTGCAAAAATGCTTTTTAAACTCTAAAGCACTGAACAGCACAAAATATTTATTATCTCCACCCAGAATAATCCTAACAAACATTTTCACCAGAGCATCGATCTTGGCCAGGTGTTAGGTGCTCTCTATAATCAAAGACCCTAATGGTACCCTTGCACTGGGGCAAGAAGATGGAGAAAAGTTCTTTTTCCTTCTCTTTCCCAATCCTGCCTCAGTGTCTCATTTAACAGGGGCAAAATCAAAAACAAAACCGCATTTAACCCCCCAGCTTCCCCTTTCTGACCTAACCTAGCTATCAGGAGAAAAGAAAGAAAACGGACAGGAAGAAAAATCCAAACCTTTCAAATCATCTTCTGGAACAACAGAACACATAAAATAATCCAAGAAAGAATAGGGCTGATTTTTCTAAGACCAAATACATACTACTAGCACTATCACTGAAGGATATTATCATATTTTAAATTGACATCCTAATTATATTTTTATTAAGACAGTAATTAGCAAAAATGAAACCCTATGCTTTGAATACAGGGTAGTAATGAGAAATTGATGAAGAAAATACAAAAGTCATTTACTGTTGATTACTAATGACTTTAATGGAACTAGAACTAGTATTAGAATAGATTAATTCTATTGTTTTAGTTCTTCATAACTTCGTCTTTCTAAAATCAAAGATTTAAATTCTAAATTCTCTAGTTTATATCACGGCAGAACATTAACTCTGCCTTCTGCCCATCTTTGATGGGATAGGTGGAGGATTTTTCAGAATGAATTAATGCTTTAAAAAAACTCTATCATTGCTCTATTATTCCAGGACACTTTATAACCAATGATAATAAATAGAATTTAACCTGAATATTGGCCCAAGATAATTTTTTGAAATGAGGATACTTCTCTCTTCTCAGTAGGCCATTGCTTACTGATACTTTTGGGGTCTGGTGGCATGACTTATAAACGTGGCTGGCGTGATCTGGGCAAGGGATAATTCAGCCTTGTCAGTTGGAAACCTCTGGCTCTCACCTTTGTTAGTATTCCATCTTCTCGGTGATTCTTCTGTAGGACGTGTTGAAGAGCTAGCTGAATTTTCTGTTGCAGCTTTTCAATTTTGACCTTTTCCTGCAGCCATGAGCGATCTAAATATGAAAAACCATACTCCTGAGTATTCTTCCAACATGGTGTCAGAACACCCCAACTCCTCCTGACTCCTAGATACAGATTATTACACCACACTGCAGAGTCAGGGACTAACAGGCCACTTTCACCCCTCTTTCAAAATTTGTTCCTAAAGGAGTGAAAAACTGATCTAGGACAGTTACAAAACAGAGTGTTAAGCCTTTCCATCTTTATTGACACTTGAAAGAAGGAAGGATCCTCCCTTTCCAAAAAGACAGCCATTTAAATCTAAGGCCATGCTCAGACGAGTGCAAATGAAACCACCATGGCCCTTAAGCCTTTCTAATAGTTATGTTTCTGAATGACATACTCATATCAATCCTGCTAAGTCTTTCTGGCAAATATGAAAATTGCCTTATAGTCCAAGGCAACTGAAATTGTCAAGAGAGTGCCAAATGAATTAGGATTGTTAATTTAGGATAAAGTCTTTATGTTTAAGAATTCCAAAACGAAGACAGCAAATTTGCAAAAGTGATTATCACCAAGAGGCAGTACTGGTTGAAAACATATATTAAATTCAGATAAGCTTGTGGATGACATCCAAATGGATTTTCTTTAAAAAGCAGAATGTTTTAAAAACCATGTTATCTTGGAGATTGGTGTTGAAAAGGGCACACCTACTCTACCACAGCATTTCTCTTGGTAGCAGGAGGTTAACTGTAGATGGGATTTTATTCAATTCTCATTTCTTAAGATTTTATCAGAATGGCATGAGGTCTTCTTAGAAGCGTACATGTATATGTATGTGTGTAGCAGGGGACTGTTGTCTGAAAAACTTAAAATTAGACTGAATAAGGTTGGCAGTCCCTCTGAATAGTCTATAACCATTGTAAGTTATGTACTTGTAGAAATTCTTTACCTGGACAATTTAAAAACCATTGTATTTGGTTATCTTACCTGCTGACATCAGGACAAATGCAGAAAACAATGCAATTTCATCTTCAGTCAGGTGCATAGAACATAAACTCTTTCCAAATTCAAATACAAAGCTAATAAAGTCTTCACAACCTGCCAAAATTAAAGACAGGTTAGGAGTTTGGTTATTACCCTAGGAGGAAAATATGGAAGAAGGTGAAGAGGGATCTAGCAGTTGAAGATCAGAGGGAATAGTAATAACATTTCTATAGTTTAATACTTTCAAATGTTAAAAGAAAAATCAGTTTAGCCACCATCACCATTACCACCAACATCGCCACCATCATCATCATCTGCAATAATGAGAGTGAACTTCTGTTGTGTGATTACTGTGATAGGTGCTGCTCTGAGAGGATTCTTTGGCGATTCTACTATTTCACAACAGCCCTATGAGGGAGGTATTATTGTTACTATCCCCATTTTAAAGGCAAGGAAATGGACTTGGAAAGAAAAGGAATGTGCTGAAGATTCCACAAGTAGGAAGTGACAGCCTGAGATTCAAAGCCAGCTACCTGACTTCAGAGCCCACACTCTTAACCAACAGAGTCTAACAGCTATAATCTAACTGAAATGTTAACATCACTCATTTTTTTGTTTTCTACTCTATTCTATGTATAACACGCTTAAAAATGAAAACAAGTGACACATTATGGTGGTAAAACCATTATAATTTTTTTGTTTTTGGCCATGTCACATGGCATGTGGGATCTTACTTCCCTGACCAGGGATTGAACCCATGCCCCCTGCACTGGAAGCACAGAGTCTTCACAACTGGACCGCCAGGGAAGTCCCTATTGTAACTATTACAGAACTGAAAACACAGAATGTGAAAGTCTCGTAAAATAAAAACCCACCCCCACAAAGCTGGTTAAGTTGGGGTCTGTTCTTTCAGATGTCCGTATTATGTACATATAGTTAAATGTCAACAGGCTAGGGACTTCCCTGGTGGCGCAGTGGTTAAGTGGTCCCCCCCCCCCCAATGCAGGGGACATGGGTTTGAGCCCTAGTCTGGGAAGATCCCACATGCCATGGAGCAACTAAGCCCATGCATCACAACTACTGAACCTGTGCCCTCGAGCCTGCGTGCCGCAACTACTGAGCCCGCGTGCTGCAACTACTGAGGTGCGTGCCACAACTACTGAAGCCTGCACGCCTAGAGCCTGTGCTCTGCCACAAGAGAAGCCACTGCAATGAGAAGCCCGCGCATCGTAAGGAAGAGTAGCCCCTGCTCCTCGCAACTAGAGAAAGCCTGAGCACAGCAACGAAGACCCAACGCAGCCAAAAATAAATAAATAAAAAAAAGTGTCAACGGGCTCTTCTCAAGTATACATACCTTCCGTCATTTAATTGTTTTTAAAATCACTTAACAACATATCTTGGATACCGTCCCATTCTTCTTAATGACTTTGTCTTACTTTAAATTACAGAAATCTAAAATAATTTACTTTTAAAGTATATGTCACAGTTTCACTTAGCTATACTTTCTTTCTTTGATATCTCATTAACGGTTGCTATTTAACGGGTATGGAAGGGCAGACTTTTAGCTCCTTCCTTGATTTTATGTAGCAAATCACATCCTCTAGTTTATTGAATAATATATCCCCTGCAAACCTGGTTCTTAAAATCTGGAAGGGAACTGGAAGGATATAGAACATAAATTTCTTCGATTACCAATTAGATAAAATGAAACTCTAGACCCTTACGTGTAACATAGACAAAAAGCATTTGAGCTGTGTACATTTTCTACGGTGATTAACTATAAAGTAACATAGGTATAAAATCCTTTAACTCTTGTGTCCAAAAAACCAATCTCCATTTTGTTCAAGAAGAGCTTTCACCCAACTCCCATCTTTTCCCCTAGTCCTGATTTGAAGACAAAGCACCCAGAGATTTCCTTACCTAAGGATTTGAAGACGTCGGGGCTAGCATATTTCCCATCAAAGTACACGGTATTGTTCTGAGAGTCAAAGGCACGGCACATTCTGATAAATACCACCTCCAGAGAACCTGAGCAAAGGCAGAAACGGGGTGGGTTATTGTCTTGGTGAGTTGATTTTGACCACAGAGACCCCCTTCTGAGTCAATGGGGCTGGGCTTAACTAGCAGGCTCTCAGTCACCTTAGCTCTCTATTTAAAAGAGCAGCGTTCATTAGAGTAATTAAAGACTTGTGCCAAAGCTAAGGCCTGTATTACTGAAGAGAGACTGATTTATGAATTACTTCTTGGGCACTTCTCTGTCCTGCAATAATACAGAATCTCAGAGTTGCAAGAAAAACATGGACTCCTGTTATTAAAACAAACAAAAACCCAGGGATAAAAAACAAAACAAAATAAAAAAAAAACCAGGGATGTCTCTCTGAGTTCCACAAACAGCCTTCTTCCTAACAGCTTACCAAAACCTCCTGAGGACCTGAGGCACAGAAACAAAACACGGGTGATGGTTAAAACTGTGGAATGCAGGTGTCTTTCAAATTAATCTTTTCACCCAGAGGAGAAGCAAAATGGAGGGAATGTTTCCTACAAATAGCTCAAAAACCTTAAAAAAGAAAAAAAAACCTCTCAGTTTCTGCTAAGAGAAACTGAGCTATTATCATTTGGAGAAAAACTGTTCTCGACACCTTCCTTACCAAGCATTTCTTTAATAAGCCGGTGAAAGCAGGTTAGTCGAGATCTCAAAATTCACTTGCAAAGCACATACCTGCTTTGAGAAGCACAATTTGATCGTTTTGACACAGTTCCATAAATCCATCAATGCGTTTGGCAAACTCCACCACATACTGTATAGCTTCTGTAATTTTGATGGCACACAACTGCCACATTACCTCCCGCTGCTGTTGAAGAGGGAAACACATTAACATCCCCATTACCCATACCCTTGACACAGTTGTTTTAACTGTTCCTATCGTGTAAAATCCTTCTTTGGAAATGGATCCAAAAAAGCTAGAGGATTTAAAAATAATCAGTTGGCCAGTTACTCCCGTTATAATGACTGCTTCCAAGTTCTTCCTGGTCTCCTCCAATTCCTCTCTTACCATTTTGGTGGCAAAGGGACGGGGGAAGATGTTATGAGCATACATGCAGCAGAAGATGAAAACGGGAGTCAAGAAAGCAACTCACGCCACTGATTTAACCCTGGGCCATGGAGAGTAGCAAAGTAGAATCTCCTTGTAAGCAATTATTCTGCCTTGGGGAATTTCACACCACTTTACTGGGGCAAGGGAAGAAAAGGGGAGTCAGTTATATTTACTGTGCACCTGCTATGAGCTGGGTGCTTTATGACATCCTTGTCTCATTTCATTTGCACAAGAATGTTTTTCCATTCCCCATAAACGGACACAAATGCTCACAGAGGTTTCCCAGCTAAGAGGTATTGGAGGTGGGATTCAAATCCCAGCATTTCTGACTCTGAATCCCATTTCACACACCTTGCTGCTGTTTACTGCTTTCTTGCTTCCCTTTGTAATTCTGGCGGCTGGTGCTACCTGCTATCTCAAAGGTAAACAAGGTGATGCGCTGCTATTCCCCCAACCTGTCCTGTTTAATTCCTTTTATATACCCACTCTCCAATTTAGTTACAGGCTAACCTGGATCCATCTTGTTGCTCACTTATTTCCCCAATCTTAGCTTAAGACTGTTTCTACCAATACAACAGGATGGAAGAAACACTGAATTAGGAACCAGGACTCATGGTCTAGTCCTGATGTTTTCACTCTCAGCCATGTGCCAAGGGATGGTCGTTTCCTCATATGTAAAATGAAGGGGAGGATTAACCTTGATAATCTCTACGGTACTTCCTAAGCCTGAATTTCTATGATTATTGGGGAAAATCACAGCATTTTCTTTTACTAAAGGCAGAATGGAAAATTAAAAGTCCTCCTTCTCCAGCCCTGCCCTCCCATTTAGGTAATTTGTTGATCAGACTGTTTTATAGAAAAAGGTAACTGGCAGTACTACTTGTCAGCCTCATGTTGCTAGATTCAGACTGGAATTAGAATCATAGCTTCCAAACTTTTTTCTACACATATTCTCTAAACTCCTCCTTTTTAACTTCGGAACCATGAGGCTGAGATTATTTTACATCAACTTCTGGACCGTGAAATCTTCCATTGTGGTATCGGGAAAAATCGCAATTCTTTGAGCCTTTTGGAAGCTCCTTAATCTAGCTCCCTGTTGACAAATGATAGGACATATGTGTATAGTTATAGGAACAATAGAATCTGTGTGCTATTTCTGAAATTTTGCACACTGACATCTCAATAAGGTGGTAAAGCCCCAAGAACGTGATCAGCTCTGGAAAAAAGATTTTTAAATAGAAATCTGCTATCTGATGAAAAACATTCATTCTTTGGTCTGTTTGTATTCAAACCTCCTGCACAAACACCCTTCCCAACATTGCCTCAATCTTAGGTAAAATTCTTCAGTCTACCTTGTTTTGGTAATTCTCAATCTCCTCCTGCAGAAAGGTCTGCCACGTTATCTGCTGGAGCTCTTCTCTCAAGTATTGGCAAGTTTCCAGATGTGATTTAGATATATTCTGTGCAAGGTGTTCTAAGGAGAAAACAGGAGATCACAACATGAAAAGCCAAGTTCTTCAGGGTTTTCCCTACTTAATATTTGATTTAAAAAGTAACAAGTATAAAGCAACATGGCTGAACCAGTTTTAATGATCTCGACATATTTAAGTAAGCAATTTGGAACTATTCTATATTTGGGGACATGAGGATAAAGGACAGGCAAAGCCAACATTTAGCAATAAGGCTTGGCATCTTCAAAGACTCTCCTGACCTGACCTTCTCTGTGCCTTTACACCAGCGTCTGGGAGTGAATGTTGGAGTTGAAAATATTGACCTAGAGAAGTGTGAAAAATGACTGACACGACCTGTACTTGGTGTTTTTATGAAGACAGATCTGCCATATACATTGACTGGTGGAGGATTACTCTTGAAAAATTAGAAAATGGTATTTTTGGGGGGACAACAACTACGTGTTTCTTTTGTTTTTCCTGCAAAAATGGCAGAACAAGCATTACTGAAGCCTACTATGTCACTATATATACATACATATATATATATGGTGTGGTGGTTAAGAGATGAGATGGACTCTGGACCCAGACTGCTTGGGTTTGAATCTCAGCTCTGCTACTTAGTAGCTATGTGACCTTGGGTAAGTTACTTAACCTCTCTGCGCTTCGGTCTCTTTATTTGTAAAGTGAGGAAAATAGTACTTAATTTCCTGTTTATCATAGGGCATCTGTGAAAATTAAGTGAGTTGAGCACTTAGAATAGAGAGGATAACATAGCATCTGCTACATAAACATTTGTTCTTATTATCCTGAAGTGTACCGGATTTGAAGATATTAAAAGAAATAGATGGCAAATAAGTTTCTCTAGGGACTTATAACCTGGTGAACATGTACATACATGCTGAAAGGACAATTCAAGACACTAGACAATAAAGCATGAAGTTGAATTCTACTAGGAGAGAAAGAAAAATAAAAACATAATAGGTGCTGTCAGAGAGATGAGGGGAGTTAGGGGATGCTTCCTGACAGAAGAGGAACATTTGGGTTGGCCCCTGAAGGAAGGGGAGGATTTGGTAGGCAGAGGCCAGTGTGTGAGGCAGTGGACCAGTTCCACGTTCAAGGGATGGTAGATGAAAGAATGGATATGGCATCCACAGGAGACAGGAAGATGTGATAAAGTGATGGTGTCAAAACAGAAATATGGGTAGAGAAGAGTCCACATCCTGAAGGATCCTGAATGTTGAGACTGAGAGTATGGACTTGATTAACAAAAGGAGTCAGCAGGAGTCTCAAGAGGGAGCTGACATGCTGAACACTGTATTTGGGGAAACAGAACAAGCAGTTTTGTCATTGGTGGACTGGAGGCAGGAGGATCAATTAGAAGGCTGCTGAAATCTAGATGTAAGGGACTAAGAGCTTGAAATAGGTTGCTAATAATTGTTATGGAAGGGAAGGACAACTCAAGAAGTATTTTAAAAGAAGAACTGACAAGACTCCAAGAATACAAAGCCATACCCCAAAGTGATGCCCCTCCCAGGGTCTTGAATATATAATAGGAAAGTTATTTAAAACAGTGGTGCTGAGGGCAAACTTAGCAACACTAGTAAGAGTGTCTGTTTGGAAATTTGTTACTGCTTACGTCAAACAGAATCAGATTTGTTTGTGTGAAAACAGAGCAGGTTCACCTAAACAAAGCTCGAGACTAGAACCTCCTCAGAGATTCTGAAACACTAAAGCACAATAAACCTTAACAGCTCTACTTGGCAACACACAGACATGAAAACAACATAAGTAAATATCATAAAAAATAAAACATAAACAAAAGAAAAAAATTAAAGGAGACAGAAACTGAGAGAGAGAAATTATGTGTATGTCTTAGAATCAGTGACGTGTGTGAAGAGAAGAGGGGAATAAAGACAAAATAATGGGGAATCAGAAACAAGAAAATAAGTGTGTACATAGTAAATTCAATTTTTGTAAATATGAAAGAAATGATGAAGGCAAAGTGTTCACAGGGAAGCTGGGAGAATCCTAGGAAGGGAAGAATGGGAAGAAGCTCACAGTATTCTCTTCCAGATAATGCTCTGTTTCCAGTTAATATGGTCAGCATCTTCTTGTTTCACTTCATCCTAAAAATTGTCCCCACCCATCCCTACCTATTTGAGTCCAGCTTTTAGAAGCGACAACAAATGATGCAATGTCTAATGACCAGTAGAGGGCAGTGGCTGCATTCTCACCAGCTGCCTTTGATCAAAATTCATACTTGATTTGGCAAGTGTAAGATTTTAGACTCTGTGCTGTTTTTAAGTCTCCATTTCAGCAAAGGAGAATATGGTCAGACTGAGTAAAAGCTAAGAAGTTAGTGTGGTCTCTCAGACAAACAGTCTGGAATAGTGAAATACCTTGGAACTAGGAGTTAGGAGACCTGGTTTCTGGTCTGAGCTCAGTTGGGTAACTCACTTTGTGACAGGCAAATCAGTTCACCTCCTCAACTATGATGGCTTCATCAGGACAGCCAAGGTCTAGATACTTCAGATGGAAAATCCTGTCTTCTGAGAAAGTCACAGATTTTCACAGTGGTATGGAACTTTAGGTATCATCTGGGCCAAACTCTCATCACTTTGTAGATAATAACATGAGCAATGATGATAAAAGTTAACACTTGGGTAGAGGTTACTATGTAAACTCTATATAACATAGACTCATATAACACACTAATATAATATACCTACCTACATCTATATATATACATTTTCTATATATATATATATATATATATACTGTGTATATATACAAATATTTTTTCTTAATCTTCACGACAACTCTAGGGGGAAGATACTAGTATTATCTCCATTTTACAGATGAAAAAACCAAGCCACAGTGAGGTTAAGTGACTTTTCAAGGTGTCATAGCTGGCAAGTGGGCAGTGATTCAAACATATACAATTTGGCTCCAGAGTCTATGCTCTGAATCTTTATAGTCCATGGGTAGGGAGACTGCAGGTTGCAGAGGTAACATGACTTATACTAGGTTGTACAACCTACAGCAAAGCTAGGACCACAACCCAGAGAAGCTGACTTCTTGTCTCATGCTTTGCCCAACATATCTGTTATCTCTTATGTACAAGGCTTTAGTTATTAATTATAGTCATAAATGCAGTTAGCTTTTTTATTTTTTATTCCTTTTGGCTGTGCAGCTCGGCTTGTGGGATCTTAGTTCCCCGACCAGGGATGGAACCTGGGCCCATGGCAGTGAAAGCACTGAGTCCTAACACTGGACCGCCAGGGAATTCCCCAGTTAGCTTTTTTTTAAAAAGGAACCTAGGTAGTTTATCTGGAATGTATAATTCAGGTACTAAGTGTACATCAAGGGCAAAATTTCATAGCCAGGAATGCAGATGTATTTCCACTAACAGTAATGGATTAGTAGGTACTATTGTTGAAAGATAGAACTGAGCTTAGGATATGTTAATTTACAAGTTATTTTCCAATTGCACAAATGGTTTCATTTGTTTCAAATCTGATGATAAAATTTAGCCTAAAATGAAGTCAAGTTAGTTAAAGAAAAGAGTCGGACTTAAGCCCCCAAGGAAATGTCAGGGAACTTCAGAGAGCTTTGAAGAAGTAGCAGCAAGGTCTCTGGCTGCTTTTACGCTACTCTTAGCTCCTCAAACCATTTTGCACCTCTAAGTGGGACAGAAAATCAGAGCTCCATTATATCCCTTTCAACGAAATTCTTGTTTAGTTTTGGGTTTGGGGCAAATCCTAGCGATGAGTTAGTTTTATTCATCGTGGAAAAAAATGCCACAATTACGTGTGAAAAATCCGTAGTTTAGGAGAACATGGAGAATGGATGAGGGCACAGGGCTCTAGGACTCACTGGGAGGTGACAGCTGTAGAAGAGGAAAGGGATTTGCGGGTGAAGGAGGGGCTGGGGAAATCGGCTGACTTCTGGCTCCACTCAGGTATCAGTGCACATTTAGCCCAAGTGCCATGTTCAAGGGACACACTTAGGCCAAGCGGTGTGAGTTTATTTCTGGGTTGAACATTCGACAAGCAAATGGCATAGATTCACTAGTATGTATGATAAAGTAGAAGCAAACCTAAAGCAAGCTAGGTCATTTTTCACTGTATCATGTCAGTTTTCAATCAAATCCTTATTCATTTCTGAAAATTTTACTTTCATTACAGCTCTGCTTAAGGCTCAGTCAACCAAGATCTCACGACAAAAACGGAAGGTTTTTGTTCTAGTTCAAGAAAAAAAAAAAAAAAAAATCAAGCCTAGCTCTGGCTCAGCTTGGCTTCTAGTTCAGAGGTTTCTCTGTTAATCAAAAGAGCTGTGATACACCTTTAATGCTGTTCAGTGGTTAAAGACCAGGCTTAAAATGTCCCTGCTCCTGAGGATTTAAATTTAGACCCATAAAGAGGTGCTTGTGTAAAAACCGTAAAGAACATTCAATTTGTTCTATTTGGAGAAAGATTTTACTGGAAATATAAATTTCACTTTAAAAATGTTTTATGGGGTACAGAGGTGGAGAAACCGTCTAAAGAACACAACCGTTATTTCTGTGAACTAAGGACGTCTGTGCTCAAGTCAGAACCTGCTGGTTCTTTTCCATGTGAAGTCTTCCTTCTCTCTTCGTCTTAACTTAGTCATCTTCATAGCAACTAATTGAAATATCCCAAAGGATTATAACCTTGTGTGAGGAACCATGGGGAGGAGTAGATCAAATTCTCAAACAGTAAAGGTCCTTATCAAAGTTTCTCTAATAATAGTGCTGTACTTAAAAATCGATTAAATATAACAGAGGATGTTATAACACAACTTCCTTGAAATGAAAAGTTTTCCATTGTCTGTGTTAACATTTCTAGGTCACATCTCCCAAGAAGCACCAATGTCACAGGAATAAGGAAATGACAGGTTTTTGTGGGGTTTTTTTTGGCATGGTGAGTCTTCTATGACATACATCAGTTTTGCATTAATATCCATCACCAAAACATTTTGGCAAATAAAGAAGCCAATTTCCCTTTAACGATTATAGAATGTGTCAGAGTTGCAAAACTTAGATGCATACGGGGACTGGGCAGTGATATAAATGCCGAGAGTGGGATGGGCCCATTTCAAGGCGTTAGGCCCTAAGTGGCACCAGTTGGTTGTTGCCATTCCCAAATGCTGGTCCAGTGTAACTAGATCATGTTTTTTTTCCTTCCACAAGAAACTGAAAATCTGAACTTTCAGGTGGAATTGTCCAGGTTTAAAATTTTAGCAACCAATTCAAAAATTGTAAAGCTCTGCACTGGTCAAAAACCCATGTCTATGTGCCAGGTTAAGTCTGTGGGTTGCTATTTTTATAACTTTTGGTATAAAGCAATACTTAGAACATAACTAAATCAGTGGAGTTAATGGGGCCATTCCCTGAACTTACAGTTTTCTGTGGAATTTAAAGATTGCTTTACGTTCATATTGTCTCAGCTCTGATGCTGAGAGGTCACTGAGTTTCTTGGATATATGATGGGAAACAGTGGACAGTCAAAACCAAGGGGGCAGGTTGGAATTATGAAGTGGTCCAAATGGTAAAGGTGACTCGCCCTTCTAGATGCATCATTTTAATAACATAACTCATTAAAGGAAAGTCAGACAAATCCCATTTCCTTCAAATGGCACAAGTAGTCCATCCCAAAGGAAACACGGAAGCCATTACCTAGTTCTGCCATGGACACAGTTGGGGACGTCTCTCCATTGGTGAAAGAGCAGTAGGGAAAGAAGCCTGATGCTGGTGTGTAGTCACATATTGGTTCTGGTTTGATTCCGTTGATATCAAGACCTGACTGGTCCGGGGAAGGCTGTATGTCCAGGTAGAAGCTGCTGACGGCAGAGTCTGCCTTGCTGCCCTCGGGGGTGTGCCCGTCAATGTAGCTGCTGAGGTCGTCGTGAAGCTCCGTAAGCCCGTTGGCCGAGATGCTGTAGGTGGGAGTCAGCGGCTCGGCCTCTCCAGGCTGCTGTTGGTGGTCTCGCTGCTGCTGCTGCATCCGGTGTTTCTGTACTTCTGCGTACAAGCTGTCTCGTTGCTTTTTCGACATGCGGCCAAATTTTACAGCTGGAAGAAAAAAGCCAAGGCACACCATATACAACACGCTTTTCTCCATGATCCTCTCCAGCATGCTTTAGGAGTTGCTTTGAAGTTGCAGACAATTCCATCAAAAACTACACAACCACAAAATAAAGATGTGATCCTGAGGTGAAAATAAATGGTCCCACCTCACACAGCCTTGTTCCACATCCCAAACAGCAAAGACACATCCCAGAGGAGCTGCGTTTCAGAAACAGACCCAGGGCTGGTACAAGAGACCCAGAGCAATGACCACCTACGTTTTTGTGCTGTCACACAACTCCAGGCTCAGTAGGAGCTACTGAAATGCGACTTAATGGGCTTGTTCCCTCTCTACCCAGGTAGATGGTCTAGATGTTTCTTTTCCCAGTGTTCAGACCAGAGCACAGGGACAGACAGACTCACGGAGGTGTTATTGGGGCACAAGTGCTCAAACCTCAACTTGCACTCATTTCACTAATCCGTATGCTCACATGAGTTTCTTCCTGATCAAACAGCCAAATCTGGGGCTTCCTTGAGAAAGCTCAAAAGACTGGACGAAGCATTTGCAATTCCATGAATTACATCTCTTGAGTCTATGCCCTCTGTTGCTCCTGGGTCTTGAGGTCCCTGTGAGACCCTTGGACCTGTCTTTTTAAAATTATTATTATTCTTTTAACATCTTTATTGGAGTATAATTGCTTTACAATGGTGTGTTAGTTTCTGCTGTATCACAAAGTAAATCAGCTATATGTATACATATATCCCCATGTCTCCTCCCTCTTGCATCTCCCTCCCACCATCCCTACCCCACCCCTCTAGGTGGTCACAAAGCACTGAGCTGATCTCCCTGTGCTATGCAGCTGCTTCCCACTAGCTATCTATTTTACATTTGGTAGTGTATATATGTCCATGCCACTCTCTCACTTCGTCCCAGCTTACCCTTCCCCCTCCCCGTGTCCTCAAGTCCATTCTCTATGTCTGTGTCTTTATTCCTGTCCTGCCCCTAGGTTCTTCAGAACCTTTTTTTTTTTTTTTTAGATTCCATATATATGTGTTAGCATACGGTATTTGTTTTTCTCTTTCTGACTTACTTCACTCTGTATGAGAGACTCTAGGTCCATCCACCTCACTACAAATAACAATTTCGTTTCTTTTAATGGCTGAGTAATATTCCATTGCACGTATGTGCCACATCCATTCATCTGTCGATGGACACTTAGGTTGCTTCCATGCCTTGGAGCCATCTTTAAAGGACACTTTCTGCTGTACTCATTCAGCCTCAAGTAAAAAGAATATCAGAATTTTGGAAAGGGCAGACTCTGTGGAAGATCCCCATCGGGAGAATTTGTGTGTGCAGCCCTTCTCCGTGAGATGTGTCCCTATATTTAAAGTGGAACAGTGACTGGAGTAATTTTCCAGTTCATTTAGAATCCCAAATGATTTCTCCTAAAACACCCAGATAATTGAGAAAAAAAATCCTATGATTTCCTGGTCTGAACCCCCCACTAACCCATTTATTTCTCAGCCTGACTCTGTATGTGTAGATAAAGCCGCTGCTGGAGGGATTAAAACCTCCTAATTGATTATGGTTAAATTGATATCTGACCAGGTGGATGAATTCACCCATCTGACCATCAACATAATTCTATGAGTCTTGGGGCAGGAGGCAGGAAAGATGGAAGTGAAGTTGGGAATCAGGGCCCACTGTCCAGGCCAGCTGGTGGATCTTTTTCCTGCCAAGGAGGATGTGCTTTCATTTTGCACAGAGGAAACAAGTGAGCTGGATTCTGGTCAATTTCCAGTTTCCACAACTCAGGTGACAAACTTGGGTGGGGCTGGTTAGATAGCAGTCAGGCTGATGTAGGCTCTGAATTTCAGGCCTATAATTGTATAAGTCCCCAGATTCACTCCAAGTCCACAACAAAGTGTGCTGTCACTTATACGAGAAATCTCCACAAGGCATACTGAAGGTACTTAATTTTTTTTGAGAAGAATACTCTGGAACCCCCAAGGGGATTAATACCCATAGGGGAAACTTGTTCTGCTATGACTCTGAATTGCGTTTTAACTCTTTTCTTAATATTAACAACAGTGATCATACTATCCCATAAGGGAAATGAATGGATCAGGTTTTTTTTGTTTTTGGCTGTGCTGTGCGTCTTGTGGGATCTTTGTTCCCTGACCAGGGATCGAACCCACGCCCCCGGCAGTGGAAGCCCAGAGCCCTAACCACAGGACTGCCAGGGAAGTCCCTGGATTGGGTCTTGAGAAAATACACACACAACTTGTGATTTTTAACTTACAGATTCATGAGATATACCTAATTTTGTGAGTTTAGTGCCATTGGAAGATGAAATCTGCAGAGCTGCATATCACAGGATTTCTGAGAATACAGTGTAAGTTCTGTGAATTGCATCTTCCAATCCCCAAAACTTCACTTTGGTCCTACAAATTCTAAGAGGTCACCCTGTGTACAACTTGTGCCTGGGTGGGTCCACAGGCCCCAAGAACGTCTGATTATGGGGAAAGGAGACCTTCAGAATGCCTGCCCAGCAGTCTGAAGTTATTTTTCCACAGGCTGAAACTCCACTGGAAGAGATGTTTCCTTCAAAGAGATCTCTCAAGAGAACCAGCCAGCCAGTATATTTGCAAAAGTCCTTAAAATGTATCCACTACACTAACTGCCCAATTTCCTTATATAAGAATAGTCTTGAAATCTGGTGTTGATTATTCCGTGCACTTAAGACAGTCTTCCAGGAAGATCCTGAACTGTTTTGCAAATGAATGGTAGATGGTCTCTAGTTCTTAGAATAGCTTCTCTTAATGAAAAGAACATTTGTCACTTGGGCATGCTTTGCACTATTTTCACACATACTGTATGTACAAATGTTTGACTTTGGATCCAGTTAGCATAAAAGCTAATTCGTCCCAACTGCCAATAACCTTACTAGTGTAAGACATGTAACAATTAGCTCTGGCTTGTGTTTTCTGTGGGGAAAAATGCTTCTAGAAGGTATCCTTTTTAAGACCCTAAGGTTACACTTACCTTCCATCAATTCATCCACATGTAATGTTTTAAACCAGTAGTGTTCCCTAACCTTTCTGGCACCAGGGACTGGTTTCATAGAAGAAAATTTTTCCACGGATGGGGGAGGGGGGAGATCAGGCGGGAATACGAGCGATGAGGGAGCGGCAGATAAAGCTTCACTAGCTTGCTGGCCTGCCGCTCACCTCCTGCTGTGCGGCCCAGTTCCTAACTGGTAATGGTCCATGGCCTGGGGGTTGGGGACCCTTTTTTTTTTTTTTGCGGTACACGGGCCTCTCACTGTTGCGGCCTCTCCCGTTGCGGAGCACAGGCTCCAGACGCGCAGGCTCAGCGGCCATGGCTCACGGGCCCAGCCGCTCCGCGGCATGTGGGATCCTTCCGGACCGGGGCACGAACCCGTGTCCCCTGCATCGGCAGGCGGACTCTCAACCACTGCGCCACCAGGGAAGCCCAAGGGACCCCTGTTTTAAACGTCAAAAATCTGAAGGTGTTCTGACCACACAGGCAACTCTCCTCCATGCCACCCCCGCCCCCCCAGCCCCCCATCAGCCAGTGAACTGACTGGAATGGTTTATGGAGGAGAAGTAACTGCTGTGACACCCACAAAGCCGCCAGAGGAGGGAGGGGTGGAGGGGACATATTCTGGCAGATCTGGGTCCAGGCTTCCGAGGGCACTTTCACAACCCCGTGCTACTGTACAACGCAGGCTGCGGGTGCTCACCATCTCGAGACATCCCCACGGCAAGGCATTTCTGTAATCGACAGTGTTGGCAGCGGTTTCTACTGGTTCGATCAATCAGACAGTTCTTCTGACGAGGACACGAGTAGGTGGCATTGCTTTGCTGACTTCTCCTGAAAAAGCCCTGTGATTCAGTTATGAAATAGAAAACAGGTTAGTGTCAGCTGGAGCTGAATGATACTAAAGGCAAGAAACGGAGCGCCACGCAGCATGCACATTTAATGGAGAATTAAACTGGTAGCACAATCATCCTGGAGACCATTAATGAAATTAAAGTCACTTCTTTTTCCTCGAGTCAAATTGATCCCCAGAGCCCAATCCTGTGTCCCTTACACATGCAAAGCTCTCTTTAACTGCAGCAGACAGCTGCCTGTGTAGAAGGCACAGGGTTGGGCCCTCTTCTTGGTCTCTGATGATCAAAAGCTGTGTGCTTAATGAAACGGTACCAAGGCACTTACCTTTAACCTTTATCTCCAAAACATTTTTAGTAGAATACACACAAAACACCCTTCTGGGATGTCCAGATATAAGAAGATGCAGCCTCACCATAACCCAGGTGGCTGCAATCCTGGTACACTGTGCTCATCTCAACCAGACCACGTAAATCCACCATCTTTTAGGCGTCTTCCATTCCTCAAGTCAGAATCTACTGCCCCAAGAAGTTAAGTGACACTTGGAAGGATTATCTTGGCAGATCAATCAGACTGGGAATACTCTACCCTTGACAGTTTGGAAATACCATGTGTTTAGAATCATGGCCTTGAAGATTGAACAAATCCAATCTGATGTTCATCAAGTTCCACTTATTAAGCACTGTTTTGGAAATAAGGACCTGTACTAAGATGCGTAAGGAGTACTGACCTCAAGGATTTCACGAATTCATTCACTCATTGATTCATTCATTTTTGCTAATTTCTTGAGCTGAATTCTTAGTGGCTCATTAATTTTCACTGCTGTTTCTTTTCTTAAAGCTGCAAGGGTTCCTTTTAGTTACGTTTTGGTAGCAACCCACAAGTTCTGCTATGTAGTATTTTCATGATTATTCAACCTGAAATATGCTCTAGTTTTCAACAGCTTTCTTCTTTAATCCATATGTTCTTGAGAAGCACATTTTTAAAAGTTGAAGTATAGTTGATTTACAATGTTGTATTAGTTTCTGGTGTACAGCAAAGTGATTCAGTTACATATATATGTATATGTGTGTGTGTGTGTTTATATATATATATATATATATATATATATATATATATATAGTTCCCTCTTCTATACAGTAGGATATTGTTGTTTATCTATACAAGCACAGTTCTTAATTTCCAAACATATGGGGGGTTTGTTTCTGGTTATCTTTTGATTGTTTACTTATCTCTCAGTGGTTTTCCAAACTAGGGATGTGCTCTGAAAAAAAAAAAAGAAGGTAACCAGAGTCATTTCTATGAAGCAGAGCCATGGAAGGTACACAAGAGTAGAGTCACCTTCAAATCTTTAATGGCAAAGACAGATGATCCCAACCAAGGGGACACTAGTGGAGAAGGTAAGGTAAAATCCTGAAGAACTAACAGAGTGACAGAGTGCTGGGCAAACTGATAAGAGCACTCTCTCACCAGAAGATTTTTCTGCAGGCCAACTTGGCAGTTCTATCAAACTCCTTAAAAACATGCCTATCCATTGAACCAGTAATTACCCTTTAAGGAATATATTTTAAAGGAATGTTAAGAATGGTACAGAGATTTACCTACATGGATGTTCATCACAGCACTATCGGTAAGGGAAAAAAAAAATTAGAAAGACGCTAAATGTCCAACAGTAGTGAATTGGAAGAGTCATACTGGATATCTATACATTCAGCAACCTTTAAAAACGGTGTTTTAGAAATACAATTATTGACATAAAAAGGTTATTAAAAATATACTTCTGAATTAAAAAAACAGCTAAAGAACTAAACAACATAATCCAATTCTGTAGGGAAAATCCATATATTGAACATGGAAGAAACTTTGGAAAATTATGCCCTCGAGTGAAAAGAACAGCTGGCACTGGTTGGCGGGGGCATGAGTGATCTTAATTTTCTTTCTGTTCATCTGTGCTTTCTGATTTTTCTACAGTATGTGGGTAGAAAGGTATGTGAGCTACTCAGGAAGAACTATTCAGTACATCTGCTTTCTTCTGTGATGGCTGGGGACTTGGTGGATTAAGTCACGGTTACGATGGATATGACCTCAGTTCCCAGTTCTTTCCTTTTGGAAAACAACTTAGGATGGGAGGGACAGGCACTGACCTCTTACCACCTCTCTGCCAGGCTGCTCACTGACCAACATGGGCAAGGCTGGGGGCCCAGGGTCTCAGACTGTCTCTCTATTGTACTTCAAACCTCCCTGATATCAAGTCTGGCCTCTTCTGTGAGGCAATCTCTCTCTTCTCAAAATATCTAAAAAGCTGTGGGTTTTTTTTTTCCTCTCCTCTGTTGACAAGAAAGTGAGAAGTAAAGCTTTCTTTGGGGCTTAGTGGAGAGAATTCAAGAAAATATAAATGGTAACAGAGGCAGATAATCCTTAGAAAGAGATACCAAGAGGTCACCTGTCTAGGTATTCAGTTGAGTCGGAGACACATAATCTCTGTCAAGGCTGAAAGGTGTTTATTACCTTCTTGAGACTCCACCACCTTCAGACCCTCCATGTTTGCTGTCACTGCAGGTGCCTAGGATCAGGAATTATTTGCTTTTCCTTTAGCTGACGCTGAATTTTTCTTTTCCTTTAACTGAGGCTGAATGAGCCTGCTCCATTTCGTTCTCTAATTGTCGAATATGGAGAATGTCTACACAATCTCTCTTTTTTCTTTAAATGGAACCAGTACTTGCAGGCTGCCAAGTTATCTCCCAGTACCTTGTCTGTAGACCGAATCACAGCATCTGTCACCTTTCTTTCTAGGTTCTTTTGTACCTTTAGTATTTCTTCTTAGGATCCTTTCCAGTTTCTCCACTTTCTTAAAAAATCTGAAATCCAGGACTAGACACAGCTCTTTTTTTTTTTTTTTTTTTTTTGCGATACGCGGGCCTCTCACTGTTGTGGCCTCTCCCGTTGCAGAGCACAGGCTCCGGACGCGCAGGCTCAGCGGCCACGGCTCACGGGCCCAGCTGCTCCGTGGCATGTGGGATCTTCCCGGACCGGGGCACGAACCCGTGTCCCCTGCATCAGCAGGCGGACTCTCAACCACTGCGCCACCAGGGAAGCCCCTAGACACAGCTCTTGAATAATGCTTGGATCATTATCAAAGGAAAAAAAAAGGCTACTCTTTAGTTTTCACATACTAAACTCAAGTTAACATCAAACCACCACTAATGAAATTCCAGGATGTTAGCACAGACGCTATATACAACCACTAGTTTGCTCAGCTACAAGAGAATTCTGGGAGGGCATAACAATAATGATAATGATGATGATGATAAGAGAGATCTTAACGAGTGTCTGTATTAATCATATCTTTTTATTCTGTATTTTTAATGCTTTGACATCTTGAGGTCTTGATAACCCAGGAGCAAATGACCCAGGAGAGATTATGCTTCCCAGGACTACCTAATTCCTAGAAATAGCAAACAACTTGCCTGGGAGCACACCTTTTACATGCAGACCAACCGATCCAGAGCCCTAACATCCAGCCACCTCCTCCGATGTTTCCCCCTCATTCCATCTGCCTCCTGACTGACCCTGGTGCTTTCCACTGTGGTCCTCTGTGTGGCATGCTGTGCCTCCTGTTTCAAGGGACCTATGTTACAACCAACTTCTCTTTTTAAAAATTTTTATTTTATAGTGGAGTATAGTTGATTAACAATGTTGTATTAGTTTCAGGTGTACAGCAAAGTGATTCAGTTATACATATGCATGTATCTATTCTTTTTCCAATTCTTTTCCCATTTAAGTTGTTACATAATATTGAGCAGAGTTCCTTGTGCTATACAGTAGGTCCTTGTTGGTTATCCATTTTAAATATAGCAGTGTGTACATGTCAATCCCAAACTCCCAATCTATCCCCCCCAACCCTTCTCCCTTGGTAACCACAAACTCACTCTCTAAGTCTGTGAATCTGACAAACTTCCCTCTTCACAGCAGTCATTCTTTGTCTATATGTCTCACCTACTGGATTAAAACCAATCCCAGGAATCGTTAAAACAGAGCTTATTATTTGCTAGGCACCTTGTGCTTTACACGGATTTCATCACATAACCTTGACAAGAGCAACACGAGGCAGTTGCTATCATTTTCCTGGTTTTTAGGTCAAAGAACCTGAGGCTTAGAGAGAGAGGCACTAGCTCAGAACCCCCCCACCCCCTTCCCCCCTACCCCCCTGCATGGGGGTAAAGCCAGGATCTGAATTTAGGTGGTTTAATTCCAGAACTCACACGTTTATCCCTTTTGTTATTTTTCTGCTTCCTTTGGGTGTCAGAAGGATTCCCACTTGGGGGTTCTCATAGAAGGCAATCCTGAAAGGAGGCAGTGTCAAGACACAAGGTATGCATGACAAAAGAGCGAGACTGATCTGCTCTGAAATTAGCGTTTTCCTTCAGGTTAGCCCCTTTGGCTGGCCACGGCGCCAATGCCCAGGCATTTTACAGATTCCTCTTCTACTGCCACCTCCTGATGTGGGTTATTCACATGAGGAAACCAGTCTCACGATTACGTGATTTTTCCCTCATTTCTGACTGGGAGGATTATGTCCCCATTTATTCAAGTTACTTTTACTCTGGCTTGTTTAGAAAACAAACAAAACAATAACAACAACAAACTCACTTCAAGGACACACAATCACTATCGTTAAAGACGTCTGAGAAATGCCATCAGTTGCAAGGCAAATCAACGAAGTTTTCCACATGCTCTTGGAGCGACAGCACTGAGGCTGGGACCAACGTTTGGAAAAGGACTACACTTCTTCGGATGCCTCAGCTTTGTTTTTTGTTTGTTTTTTATTGATGTACAGTGGATTCACGATGTTGTGTTAATTTCTGCTGTACAGCAAAGTGACTCAGTTTTACATATATATATATATTCTTTATTTAAATATTCTTTTCCATTATGGTTTATCACAGGATATTGAATATAGTTTCCTGTTCATGGATGCTTCACCTTACTCTTTAAAACACCATTTATTTCTCACTGAGTCATTTGAGCAAATGACTGTGGAAAGTTCAGAGAATGGCAGTGCTAAGAACCAGAGAAGAGACTTTTCTTTTGGATTAAGTCGACAGAGTCATGCCCACAAGGCTAGCTATCAAATACCAAGTGGGAGGGGTCAGGTGGGGTTATAAGGTGAGAGCTGTGAAGGGAGAAAGAGGGTAAGTAAGCCTGGGTGACTCAGATACACTAAACTTTGCATTTCAGACAGAATGAGGCTGGTCTTCCTTTCCTGCCCCCTTTCTTCCCTTAAAAACAAACAAACAAAAAAACTTTTCATTTCAGTATTCCTTGGGGTTTCTCAGAGGATTTGGGCAGTTAAACTGATAAAGTATTTAAAGCTGATGAATACCTAAGAGGAGAAGGATTAGAAGAGCAAGAAAGAAGAGGAAGAAAGGGAGAAAGTATGGTAGGTACCTTCCTTCCTCAAGGGAGAAGTATGCTCATAAATGTAGAAGCAGGATCTTGATTGACTGGGGAGCAATCCTGGAGAGGGTCACACTGAGAAATGAGTAAGCTGAGACACCAGTTCTAGGGGTGGGAAGCTTGAGGCCACACAGAGAGCAGTGACAGCACAAGGCAGCACTTGGAGTTTTGGGGTGGAACTGAGGAGGTATACATAAAGAAGAAAGTGCTGAAGCTGTGAGTCAGCTGGGAAAGATATTAAGTACACAATTTTGGAGTTTTATTTCTAAAAGCTGAGCTAATGAATGACTTCTTTGGCTTTCTTAAAAGTTCACTTTTTATGGATGTCAAGATACATGGAGATGTGCCATTATAAACATGGTGGGCTTGAGCAGAGAGGGCCACCATGATGAATTGCAGGGTAAGATACAGTACTTGGTGTGACTGCGGCACACTACCACCACCTAGTGGCAGCATACTCACATGCAGTTGTTGCAATACATTAGAATAATACAAACAGGCCTTTAGAGATGAAATGAAGTAGGATTATCAGATTCAGTAGTTCTCAAACTGACGGGGTATGAGAATCACCCATGGAGCTTTTATAAAATACACATGAGATCTATTGAACTACAACCTTTGGGAGTATAGTCGCAGGCATACAAACTAGTTTGAACAATGTGAAAGCACCATTTTTATAGGTCAAAAAAGAAGAAATGTCATTTTGTATGGCAAACATTTTAACAAAGCTTTCCGAAGACTCTGCTGCCTTCCCTTGTTAAGGTCTAGTTTTCTGATTTTGCAGATAACAAAAATGAAGCTCAGAATGGTAAGTGACTTGTCCAAGACTCTCCCATGGCTACGTGTTAGTGCTGGGACTCAAACTCCAGTGCCCTAATTTTAAGTGCAGTGTCCTCCCACGTAAGCATCTCTCCTGCAGTGCTAGGCTAACAAAACCGATGTCACACAGTCTTGATTTCCTCACATGTCAGCCTTCTGCCCCCATTCCTGCTGCCTCAAAGAGAACTCTCAAGTTTATCTCCCCTTATTTCACCAAGTCTTTCAAAGTGCCTTTCCTTGAGTTTTATTTCTGATTTCTGCCTCTATTCTCTGGAAAAAAAATTTTTTTTAAATAAATAAATAAATTTATTTATTTATTTCTGGCTGCATTGGGTCTTTGCTGCTGCGCGTGGGCTTTCTCTAGTTGCAGCGAGTGGGGGCTACTCTTCCTTGCGGTGCGCGGGCTTCTCATTGCGGTGGCTTCTCCTGTTGCAGAGCATAGGCTCTAGGCGCGCAGGCTTCGGTAGTTGTGGCACGCAGGCTTCAGTAGTTGTGGCTTGCGGGCTTTAGAGTGCAGGCTCAGTAGTTGTGGTGCACAGGCTTAGTTGCTCTGCAGCATGTGGGATCTTCCCGGACCAGGGCTCGAACCCGAGTCCCCTGCATTGGCAGGCGGATTCCTTAACCACTGTGCCACCAGGGAAGCCCTGGAAAATTTTATTTCCTAATTAAAAAAAAAAAACAATTTGGACGTATGCTATGAAATTTTTCATCGATTCCACTAGATTGGAGCTCCCCAGGACAGGGACTGAGGCCATGGGTGTGGGAGAAGGCTGATACCACGTTGCAAGAGCTGAATGTTAACATTTCAGGAATTTCGTGAACCAACTGTTAAACATCACCATTATTAAACGCTAACTTATTATTTTATTACTATTTTGCTACTGTCCCTGTTTTTGAGGTTATTTACATCAATTATATCTGAATGGTAGCTCACTGTATAACGGTGTGCTACTGTGCGCCTTTTCCTTATCCTGCTTGCAGTGAGATGTCATGTGGGGAGGTTTGAAATTGACCAGGTGCTGAGAGTATTCACGCCACAGAAACTGACAAGTGCTGTGGATCAGGGCTTGATTTATGGCTCTGCTTACCGTCTAGATTTAAAAAGTGATGAAGATAAATTAGGAGTTTGGGATTCACATATACACACTACTATATAAAAATAGATAACCAACAATGACCTACTGTATAGCACAGGGAACTCTACTCGATACACTGTAATAACCTATATGAGAAAATAATCTGAAAAAGAATAGATATATGTACATGTATATATAACTGAATCACTTTGTTGTACACCTGAAACTAACACATTGTAAATCAACTATAATTCAATAAAAATTTTTAAAAAGTGATGAAGAAAATGATAATGATGTGGGTTCAATTTAAAAATATGTCATGTCTGTAGCCATCACATTGTGAAGAGCACAAGAAAGAATGTAAAGAAATATTCTTCCAGTTTTTAAAAACCATTATCTGATTCAGCAAAGAAGTTGTTCAAGTCATCACTGACGAATGAGTGAAGTTCCAAAACATGTTTTTCCTTGTTTCACTTTCCTCTTATTCATTAATGTAAACGAAAAATCACGTTGCTGCTACAGTCTTTCGTCAGCTGCAACCACAGGTATGGATGCGAGAGTTCAGCAAAAATCAATGTGCACATTCCGTGAGAATTGGCCGTCTATATATATACTATATAGTGTGTGTGTGTATATATATATATATACACACACTATATACTATATTCTCTGTTTATAATATTGTCGATTTTACTATTTATAAAATGTATGAAATTACATCAGTGACATATACACTAAAGTTATGCACATACATATAGACACTGTTGGCTGCTAAAAACTGACCAGCACGTGACTGGACTGAGCCCAGTCCTTGCTGGACTCCTCGCTTCTCACCAGGCTGTCTGAGTGGCTCCCCTGTATTCTGGACAGGCACAAACCCAAAGTTGTGGTCTGGCCTTCTATAGCCTTGTCACCCCCATCACCAACACACACATACACACACACTCTCCAGAAACTTCAGCTGAATGGCTTTATTATTCTTTTTAATTGAAGTAGAGTTGATTTACAATGTTGTGTTAATTTCTGCTGTACAGCAAAGTGATTCAGCTATATATATTATATATATATATATATATATATATATATATATATATATATATATACCTTCTTTTTAAATATTCTTTTCCATTATGGTTCATCATAGAATACTGCAGAGTTTTTCTCTGTGCTATACAGTAAGACCTTGTTGTTTACCCATTCAATACATACTGAATGGCTTGATCTTCATTCTGAACAGAACATTTCCCGACCCACTGACCATTTTCCCAGCCTCTTCTCCTCCAGTGTTTTCTTGTTCAGTCAAGGGCACCACCATCACCCAGATAGTCAAGGCACAAAGGTGGGCTACCCGGCCTCCTCGCCACCCACATCCATGCACTCACTAAGTTAGGCTGTTTCTGGTCACCTTCATGTTTCCCCAATCCATCTACCTTTCTCCATCTTTACTGCAATTTTCTCAGGTTCCCACATCTACCATCTCCTGAATGGGTTATTATTACACAGCCTCCCCACTGCTCCCTGCTTCCATCCTCCCTCCCTCCAATCCATCCTCACACAATCACCGAAGATGTTCTGTTTCTAAAAACAGAACCCTGATCAAGTCCCTTCCCTGCTTACGAGCCCTCAATGGCTCCTCACTGATGACCTGGCTATGACCACCTGTCCAGGCAGCTCTCTCCTCTTCTCGAAGTCACACTCTGGCCAAGCCTAAACCACTGTGTCCACAGTTCCTCAAAGGATTCCACACACACCCCCACCCCGGCCCCGCAACCATCCTGGAAGTTCTCTTCTCTTGAGTATTCACTTTCTCTGACCTTGCCCTTCCCAAGGCTGGTTGAGGGGTCCCTCCCATGTACACCCCTAGAGCCCTGCAGCTATCCCCCTCATAGCCCTTAACTTGCTGTATTACTAATTTGTCTCCCTCACTGACAGCTTTGTTTCTTTGTTTCCAGTAGCTAACTTAGTACTTGGAGCAGTCAACAAACACTTGTGAAATGAATGACCAGAGGAAAAATGATGCCAGTGATAAAAACAGTGGTGACAATCACATGCTTAGCTCCTATTCTATACCAGGCACCGTGGAGGACACTTCGCAAACACGATTTATTTGCAGTTCACAACAACATTGCAAAGTTGCAAACAACAACATTGCGAAGTTTTTATATCTGTTTACAGATAAGAAAACGACACTTCAGAGAGGTTAAACCATGTATCCAAAGTCACACAGCAGGTAAGGAGAGGAGCCAGGATTTGAATCCCTGAACCCTGGGTGCATCTTAACCCAAAGGCCAGAGACTTCTTAATACACTATCCAAAAGTCATCCAGACAAACATGTGGGGCAGACCAAACAGAAACAGAAAAACAACAAAACAGACAAGTAAAAATGCCCCACTTTTCAGCTGTACAAAGTTCCATGTAATGGTTCAAACACAAGGTGAGGGAGATGGCATTTTATAGGGTATCGAATACCAGGCTTACACAAGTAGGAAAACACTCTCCTTTGCTAGGTCTCCTTGATAAAAAGCTTTGAAACAGACATGGTATTCCCTATTGGGGTTATTAACCGTTTTGCCCCCAAGAGGGCGTTGGCTGCACAGAGACCTGTGGGTGTGGCTGGAAAGGTGCTGGGGTGGAATGGGGTGTAGCTCTGAGGGGCTCCCCTCCGGCTCAGGGCTCCTTCCCAGTGAGGCACAGGCTGAAATGCTGATCTGATGTTTGGTCTTTTGACAATTTTCACTTAATGAATTGATTCCTACAGTTCATTAACATACCCACTTCCACTTCTGTATACACATATGTCTTAATTAGCTGCTCATTGGCTGTTTAATTACAAGAAAACAGCTGACAGCTGCCTTGCTGAATTCTAATGGCAGACGCGTTGGAACGGCTACACATTTGCTTTTGACAACCAAGATTTATTCATAACTCTATGATTTATGGTGAATGCTCATATGCCTGAGCGGATTATTGTATTTTCCAATCCAACGGAAATGTTGGTATTTGGGGGACTATGGACGTGGGAATCCCTCTCATTCCATTTCTGTGGCTGAGATGAGCTGAGAATCCTAGTTGGAGAGGCATGAACTCTGTTTCAATTTTTTTTATTTTGGGAAGTTTCTGTTGGAATGTTCGGAAGTATGGGGGTGAGGAACAAGAAATATCTTTGGATAAACGTGGGCAGAAAGTTAAGGATTTAAAGTTAAGAGAGAAGATAACTGGCAACTTAATTTTATTGAGGGGGAAAGAGAGGGCATGCACGGATTAAAATCAGAGAGAGGAAGAGGCAGAAGAAATGATAAAATTAAAATGGGGGGAGGAGACAGGAATAACAGTCCCCAAGGAAGCAAATAAGAAGGAAATTTGTTCTTTAGAAAAAAAAAAAAACAAACAGGAAACCTCATTCTCCAAAGTGAGCTGGTATGGTCCCACACTCAGGCATCGGGCAGCAATAAGTCATGGAAGTGTGGATCTCCTCAACTACTTTCCTGTTCAGTAGTGACTGGCCTCCCCGTAGAACTGTATATGCAAATGACCTCTGATTAAAGCTGACCTCGTGTGTTCTGTCTGGTAAGTGGAGATGTCTGCTTTGCCATACGGTGATGTGCCGCCCTCAGATCCAATCCAGTGGGCACATTCAGCAACAGTGATTCCCAAGCAAGCATGAGGCCCTACTCTGAGCCAGACACCATGTTAGACCCTATCTATGACAAGGCCAGAAGCCCAGCATCTTTTGTGAGCTGAGGCACAATTAAGACCAAACCAAAGAAACCAGGAAAATACAAAAAAAAAAAAAAAAAAAAAACCCTCAAATCATCTTGATGCAAACTGGGGTTTAACACATCCTACCACTTGTGTGTTTATTTCATCACAGGCCTGGAAGATTTTGCTAAATAAAAAATTTGTTCTTATCACCTGTATATAACAAAAGTGAAACTCTGATGTCACAGGATGTAATAAAAGCCAAGTCTAATTTTCATTTTAAGTGGCTAGCTCTAATACTGGGGCCAAGTGTTATAAAATATTAAAGTAAAAATGTAGAGCATGAATGTACCGATGCTGAAAAGTGGACAAGTTGATCCAGGGCTACTGATATTTTACAACTGAAATAAAAATATTAGAATCCTTTAAAAAACCATTTGGGCCTAAAAGGAACATTTATGGGTATGGTTTTTAACCTAATACATAAAAAGCTCCAGAAAATGCTTTAACTCTTTCAGGAAAAAAAAAAGTACCAATTATACATGCTGGATATCTTTGAAAAGACTTTTTATTGTTAATTTCAGAGAGCATATTTGTTAATGTGACGAAACTATTCCAAGTTCTCCCTTTCCTGGGTGGAAGAGGAAGCTTTGTATAAGACAACATCTTAAGTGTATTAATTGATGAATAAATATTTGACACATGAATGGACTCTATTCTTAGACTTATCACGAGGCAAAGGGTCTTAGATGTAATCAGAAATCGATTCACTAACTTCAATACTCAACTGTACATTATTATTTAAGAAGCTATATTTGAATGATAATCATAGCTAACACTGCTTTATGATATAAAGGAAAGCTACTACAAGAGTAGATCCTAATTTGACTCCCGCCAAACTTAACTACTAATAGTCTACAGTTGACCGGAAATCTTACTGATAACATAAACAGTTGATTAACAAAAATTTTGTATGTTGTATGTGCTATATACCAAAATACTACAATAAAGTAAGCTAGAGAAAAGAAAATGTTATTAAAAAAATCATAAGGAAGAGAAAATACACTGACAGTACTGTAGTGTATTTATCAATACCGTAAGTTTATGTCCTTTGTTTTCAAGGTGAATTGTCTGTCAGTGTCTACATCCATATTGTCATATACGATAAAGGAGATGTTATATGTATTACCAACATTAGACATCAAAAATGAAAAGATAATGTTAAAAAGAAATTCATATTTATTTATGATTTTTTTCCAATAAAAAATCCATGTGAGTATAAGTAAGTGGACCTATGCAGTTCAAACCCATGTTGTTCAAGGGTCAACTGTGCATGAGAAGATGGATGCCAGCTGAAACTACTGTGGTAATCATTTCACAAGATATGTAAATCAAACCGTCATGCTGAATGCCTTCAACATATACAGTAACGTATGTCAATTATTTCTCAACAAAACTGGGGAAAAAAGTTATGGTAGAGGCCCAAAGTCTAAATAGATATGGATTAAAAATTCTGTGTGTGTTTTTTTTTTAATCTTGAGATAAATTTTTCATCCTCCTCCTCTAAGCAGCCACTGTATCTAATACTGAAGCTAGGAAGTGAAGTTGAATGATAAACAGAACCATTTCTCGAAATGAAAGCCTCCACCAGTCGTCGTTTTCCTATAAGCACTTCAGCATTTGTATTCACTTTGAAGATCGAACCTTAACCCTAACATCTGCCGCCTTTCATTTTATTTCTGGCCTTTTCTGCTGTCTCCGTGCTCCATGACCGGGCCCCTCCTCCCTGGCAGGCCTACCCAGCTTACCTTACACCCCCTGCTAATGCTCACCCAGGGCTGGGACTAAATTCTGTTCCAAGGGCTCAGGAACGTCTTTACTGACAGCACTAAGCCCTTGCAGGCCTGGATTCAACGGTCTTCTGAAATGCAATATTCAGGGCTGGCCCAGTGCTCGTACACTGTTCCTTCATGATCTCCAAAGAACAAGGAAAATAATTTTACAATGAAAACCTTGGCATAACAGAGCTCTTAAAAATTTGGGACTGGCACATCTGTCTATCCTTATCTTCCACTATCTGCAGAAAGTGACTCTCTGCTCCAGTCAGACCGGGTTATACAATCAAGACTTCCCCATTTTTAGGCTCTGGCTGCCTAGTGGATGCGTGCTTCTTGGGTCACATCATGGACCGCGGCCTTACTCTAGTATTTAGTTCTTTATTTGCTATGAAGGCCTCATCTCTACAACTACACTGTAAGCTGCTCGAGGGAAGGATTCGGTCTTCTATGTCTTTGGACTCCTAATAGTGCTTAGAGAACACCCAAGGGGGTGCTCACATTTTCGTTGTTTTTAGTGGCAGAGTCTACATTACAGATCACAAACGGTCACAAAATCAAGACTGGACCCACAGATATCCTGGAAATAGTGTCTGACTCTACACAGCACATCACTCAGACATGAGGAGTTTGCCCAGGAATGATAATAACAAGAGCCAACACTCAATGTGTGCTTGTTACATGCCTGGCACTCGTGTAAGTGCTTTACCTATATGCACGTGATAACCATATGAAGTAACTACAATTACTATCCTCATTTTACAGATGAGGAAACAGAGGCACAGAGAGGCTGGGTATTTGCTCAAATTGGTAAATAGCAGAACTGGAGTTTGAACCCAGGCAGTCTGGCTCCAGAGTCAGGGCATAAGCCTGACACTATACCGTCTCTCTACACGTGGCCAAAGGGACTTGGAGGGGGTGAGCTGGGAATACTCAGGAGCCAGAAAAAGAGCTACCAAAACGTCCACCACTTTTGCTGTTCATGTGCAATGCTTATTTGAGCAAGTATGTGGTGAAAGAGAAGCATTTCAGCAATTAAATAGGTTCTCCGGTTTCTTGTGGTTTCAGGTTGTTGATTTTAAAATGCAATTTAAAATAGATTCACAAAGCGATTAGCTCAGAAAATGACCGAGTCACTTTTGCTCTCTCATTAGATTTCTATTTATATATCTAATCAGAAATTTTCCTTAAGTCTAATGATACTATTACAGAGACAAATTATTTATAATTTGTCATGATACAATCACCTTCACCTGGTTAGAACATGATAAATCATTAACATCAGTGGCAAAAGAAGTCTCTTGACTTCACTGCACCTAGAGATAAAAATGTGAGTTGTAATGTACACACTACTATATATAAAATAGATAAGCAACAAGGACCTACTGTATAGCACAGGGAACTCTACCCATTATTTTGTAATAACCTGTAAGGGAAAAGAATCTGAAAAAGATTCTGAATCACTGTGCTGTACACCTGAAACTACCATGACGTTGTAAATCAACTATACTTCAATAAAAAAAAAAAAATGTTAGTTGTAGCAGAAACTATGACGCAGGGCAAATACTGTATGCATCGAATATAAACACATGCTACCGTACAGGTCCAAGGCTGGGTACAGGCCCAATCTGTTAATAAAATGAAGCTTTAATTGATTGTTTTTGTGATTTCCATTGTATAAAGTCAATAGGAAAGAGAAGCAGAACTGCAGATGACCGAAAAACACACTGGCACCGAGGCTGTACAAGATCTGGAAGGGAATCTAGAAAACTGACAACAGTGAAATAATAGCTGCCCTTTGTTTTCTTACTGCTTTTATTTCTGTCATAAATAAACATTGTGTTAAAAAGAAAACACACATTGTTTATGCCTCAGTAAACACAGTGGTACTCAGAGAATTCAGATTTTATTGAATAGCGTGTTGTTAATTAATCTTCTGAATTGTTGAGGCGCTTCCTATGAAGTAGCCCCCATCTTCTCCCTGGTCCTGCCCTGCGCACCATTCCTAGGTATCGTATTCAATTTGCCACATAATACTACATGTGGCATTACTGAGAGACACAGAGAGAGCGATCAGTTTCGTGAACAGCATGATGGTACACACGTGGTTAATTCCTGGGACCCAGACCACTTAAGAAAATACCTAGGTGATAGGCAATGCACAAAAATCAAGTCTGCTTAGAACTCCTGGTAGGGGAGCACTGCTGTCTATACACCCTTCAGCAAGAAGGACCATGCCATCCTCTACCAGTGATAAGAAGGTGCGTACACAGAGTGGGTGAGGGTGAAGTGTGACGGGCCCAGCCACATCAGCCGAATTAACCCCCCCCCAATCAATGGAGGGACAGTTGTCACAGGCAGGTACCTCTCTTGCTTACATCTTGGGATAACATAGGCCAGGCCGTTGATTTTATTTTGTTTAATTTTAATTCATTAATTAATTTGGAGGGAGGACGAATTGAGGAAATAATTTTTTCCCTTGGTAATACAGAACCTTGAGGTCTTGAGGGTACCATAGAGATGAATAATTCAAAATCCCCTTTGAGTAGAAAGCTCTCTATTCCTAAAGGTGGGTGAATTTTTGTTTTTTTTAATTTTGTTAAACTGTTTAATTTGAAATAATTTTAAATTTAGTAATAAGTTGCAAAGATTGCACAGACATTTCCATTATACCCTTCATCCAGCATCCCTTGATGTTAACACCTTATGTAATTATGCTATATTTATTAAAACTAAGAAATTAACACCGGTGCAGTGCTACTAACTAAACCACCGACTTTATTTGGATTTCATCAGTTTTTCTGATAATGTCCTTTTTCTGTTCCGAGATGGATTTCTGAATAATGGAGTATGGTAGGTGGTGTGCAAAAATCTCAAGCTTCCCCGAGATAGGATCAATATGAAGCATTTGCATATGCACAAAGTGGCAAGTGCTATGATGATTAACAGTAAAACAAAGACATAAGGAAACTACAAGGCAAATTTCCCTGAAGTCTCCCAGGAGTTATTTGTGTCTGAAGGTGGTTTTGTATTTTCTGACATTGTATTTTTCTAATTTCACTAAAGGAAAGCTAACCAAATTTGTGGATTTTACTTTTTGCTTTAGCCTTCAAATGCTTTAGGGCTAATTCAGGCCTGGTTCAGTGGCACACAACTGTCTCAGAGGCCTCATGCATGTCTAAATAGCTTCTCTCCTGTTTATTTTGCACTGTTTTATCCTATAAGCTGTCTCAAGGCCCTTCCAAGATAAGCAGGAGGATTTAAATCTTAATAAATTGAAATTTGAATAACGGAGGCAATCTAGGTTCGGGGGTCTTGAATGATTAGGATAAACATCTCTATTTTCCACTCCCACATTATGCATGTGCTGTCCATGTTGCCCTGAGATCAGCATCAGCAATAATTAAAATAGTAACAACAGCAATAAGACTATTAGATTTAAATAGCACTTTTCAGTTTATAAGGACTTTTATTCACAGTTATTATTTCTATTCTTGGAATAGTTCTAAAAGGTAGGAAGAATGCCACTTTACAGATGAAGAAACAGAGTCACTAAAAGATGAAGACATGCCCAAAACAATAGGGACAAAGGGCGGCCCCAGGACCAGAACTCAGTGCTTTCTAAAAACCTTGCCATGATTTGGCCAGACGTGTCAACATCTGTGAGCCAGCAATAAGACTTTCAATCACATTCCCATTAAACTTCTTGGAAACGCCTTCTTATAAAGCTTATAACAGGGACCTTACAGAAGTCTAGAGTCATCTCTTTTTTGAAAAAAGATAACCCAAGAGACTTTTTTCATCAGTTCAATCAATTCTGGGATTGGAAGTGACAAACAAGCCATGCTCGAATACTATTCTCCAGCCTCTCATTATTGTGATGGGAGGCATAAAAATATATATAACTTCCTTGATTGTAATGAACATTCAAATATTTATTCTGTCCTGTCGTTTCTCGTCACTCAAAATGCCAAGGAGCTGAATTTTTAGGCATAGTAGAAGTAAAGAATAGAAGTCACAAAGATACATCCTAACGTTAATAGAAACAACAACAACAATTAAAAAGGCTTACCTTGCAGCCTTCACATGTAATGACACCATAATGGATTCCTGATGATTTGTCTCCACAGATCTTGCATGGAATAATTTCAATTTGAGCTGCAACAGAAGCACGCAACCAGTTAATTACATTTTATTTTAAACACCTTATAAAAGCGTTCCCTGATCAGCATTTGTATAGTGAAAACTAATAACCTGCTAAACATTATACTGCATTAACTATTCATTGCTGAACTGTGAGGGTCCCCCTAGAGCCCTGGACTAAATTATGGCTGCTCGTTATATAATAGCTTTCGGGTTATTAAAATGGGTCATTTGAGGAGGTGTTTAAGAACCCACAAGAAGACTGGAATCAGCATTTCAAAGCCTTCAAGAACTGGAGAGTTCACAGTTTAGGCCTCAGAGCAAAGCAGATACTAAAATGTTTCCTCCGATCTCATTTTCCATCATTATTTTAAAAGGTCATAAACCTGTCTGGGCTGAGCATTGTAGCTCGGCTGGTGGAGAAAAACAGACTCCAAAAAGCCAAAACTACTTAGGAAAATGATTCAACTCTAAATATTAATAAGTTACATATGATGGGAAGAATTCCTTACTCATCTCTTTTTAATTAATGTACCTCCCATGTGTTAAAAATTAGTCGACTTGTGTACAATCAAAACCTTTCAACCATAAAGTTCATATCCTATTTGAATTTAAAAATGATGAATCTGGACAAATAGAATATGTAGCTTCAGAGTTCTTTACATTGGAAATTGATTTCCTGGTACAGCGTGCGTGTGTTTCTATCTAACTGATTATTTACAGTTGCCTCATACTGGAAGAATAACCAAGTAATTCATACATATTACATCGAAGTTCTCAAATATGTTAAAGCACGTTTCTAAGATAACACATTATATCTTGAGCAGAGTTGGAAAGAGTATAATTAAGGATTAAAAAACCCCCTAAGGAATAGAATAATTAGGCAAAACAAAGTACTTGGACCACCTATTAAATACAATTTATATGTGAAATAAAGAACCAACACTGAGCTGCATATACAGGATGACAAGTTTCACCCGTTTACCTGGCATGCTCCATTACACTAAATTTATTTTCCATGGTTATCACTACTGGATATCATGTCAGATTACCTACTAAGTCACACACACAAAGGCAGTTGCAAGTGCCCAAGTATATTTCATTTTCATAAAGCCCCTACCTAGTGCCATGCCTCACACAAAGCAATGACTAGTCTAACGAACGTATCGCACGATGTAAGTAACACACATACACAGAGCCCACCCTTTCTTCCAATGTGATCTCATATCCTGGGGTAATTTCCACAGCCACCTACTCTGGATTTGATACAATATTGTATTCAATACTTCAAAAGAGGACACATTAAATTACTGGACTTAACCTCATTATAAACCATGTGTCCCTGCTAACATCCTTTCAAGGGGACCAGAAGTACTGCAGTGCCTTTAGTGAGTCCTTTGCCTACCAGTCACTTTTAGTGTTGACATCCTGAGTTTCACTATCCAGAGTTAGAAACTGTTCAAAATCTCACCTCCAATAAATGTGCCATAATCCTCAAGCCTTCTAATACCCCAATAGTGGCATCTTTGTACACTATCTAAATGTCTATTCTGAGTTATGCAACTTAATATAAGATCACGCTTAACAAAAACCGTCATCTTCAAGTCGGCCTCCTCGTCTTAGAGACTAGCTTGATTTCTTCAAGGAAAATTCTTTATGAAATCTAAACTCTAATAATGTTTCACACTTAGGCTCCTCCAATATATATATATATTTTGCGGTACGCGGGCCTCTCACTGTTGTGGCCTCTCCCATTGCGGAGCACAGGCTCCGGACGCACAGGCTCAGCGGCCATGGCTCACGGGGCCCAGGCGCTCTGCGGCATGTGGGATCTTCCCGAACCAGGGCACGAACCCATGTTTCCTGCATCCGCAGGCAGACTCTCAACCACTGTGCCACCAGGGAAGCCCTCCTCCAATATTTTTAATACATAGTTAAGGCAAAGTTTTGTGCCACAGATTGTCTGCAGCTCTCCAGAGAGATGGTTGTGCCTCACATTTTTCAGAGACTCATAAAAGCCAAGTGGTAGTAAAGAAATTCTGAAAGGTGATATCAGCTGAAACCTCTAACCCTAACCCCAACCCCAACCCCTAAGGAAGAGAAGAATTAGACAACACAAAGTACTTGGACCACCTATTAAATAAAACTCATACAAGAAATAAAGAAGACAGACACTGAGCTGCTTCTGCTTATGTCTCACCTCAAGTTGTAGTCACAGAAATTAGACAAACCTCATTAGGCCCTATAGTTTAAGTCAGCATCAAAACTAAAAGTAACACTAAACTCGGGCCTCTCAAGAGTTATTTTCATTCCATCTTAGTAATGGAGAGATTAAGCAAATCTGTTTAGTCCTTTATAAGATAGGAAAGCTCTGGGCAGGCCAGACAGGGAACACTGAGTAAAACTGTATGTATCTGGATCAAATGGAAAATGGTGTATTGCTGTTCACTCTGCCTGGGCTCCTAGTGGATGACCCATGAGCAGTGACATCATGATCTTTAAGGCAGTGACCAAAATGCCTACTAAAAGCTCCTGTAACATTGCAAGTGATCTGGAGGTCTGGCAGGGAGGGGTCTGATCATGATGGGGGTGCCCCTGGGATTGACATCCTGGCCCAGCACTTCCACCCTTGGAATGGCTCTCAGCTGGCTGGGGAGAGGGTGGGAGTGAGGGTTGGGAAAGTCACTGTAGTATAAATCCAGAGTTTGGTGCCACTACTGCATAGGAACACTGGCCTGAGCCAGGCTCCTAAACTCTTGGTCTTCAATTCAGCCTTCCTTCAGCTCTCAGGGTCTTTCAGATCTGCAGGGCACTCAAGCTGAGGCATATTTTACGAGACTTCATGGAGGCCAAGATGCTTAGTATGAATGGACTCACTGTAGACTGACCTGTATTTTCAAGCAAGGGGCCATTTGCCTAGAACTTTGCCCCCTGCCGCACTGTGTTTGTGCTTGGCTCCAGTGGGCAATGCTGGTCAAAGATTCCAAATTAGTTAGAACAAGCTTCCCTAGGGATCTCATGGTGAGGTGATGGGAGGGTTCTCCAAAGCCAGGTTCCAATATTATGATTGGCTGGATTAAACTATTCTACTAGCCTACCCCCTTGGGTGGCTCTCTTAACTCAGAAGACAATTTCAGGTGCAAGTGCTCTTTAGGAAATGACTAAAATCCACTTGCTCTAAAAAGCAAATTCTCTGAAAGTGATCTATCACATGTGTTGATCTTTCCAGAAAGTAAACATTTGCTGATCGGAGCAGGGCACTTACTCAATCTTCCATTTCATCCAACAATGCACAAAATCCACCTCCCTTCACCTTTTAGTTAATTTACAGAATTCAAATGTATCAAGGAGAAGAAAAATAGTCAATGCCTTACAAATTTTTCAAAAGGAAAGCAGTTTAGTTTCACAAATTTGAGTTTTCAGACCAGTAAGAGGGAACAGGACAAAAATCCCCTTGCCCTTTGCTTTCTATCCCTCAGGCTTTTCCATTTTCTGACAGGCAGTATTGTGTCTTTTCAAAATAATCTTCTTGTAACAAAAATTATGAGTCTTGGCCCATATATATACTGCACACATTGACTCAGTCAGTATTTCAAAGGATGAAATCTGTCAGACACCACAACTGTCACAAGTATATTGATTAAATTAGTCCACATCCATATTCATTGCAGCAAAGAGGTTTATTCTGTAGCGGAATATCTGAAGCAAGATGCACGCACACATATAATCACGAATTGGCTTAACAATGAACAATCTCGCTATGAAAAATTCTAATTTGCCTACATTTTCAGCTCTATTGCCTAAATAATTTGCTCTTTCATGCACCCTAAGTAATTCAAGCAGGCTCTCCACACCTGCACAGGCAAATTTCTGCAGTTTCAAGGAGCTGACAACAAGTGGCGGCGGGGCAGCAGGAAATCCTGGAAAGCAGGTGTGCTAATTAGCCGAGTGGTCCTTAGGCTGGGCGGGCATTTACCGTTGTACCTCTGTAAAAAAGTTTGCTTTTTACTTTTCATTATAAAAGGTAACAAGACACTGGCGTTCTTAACACCTCACTTGCTCCTCAGGACCTATTTCTGGATTTATCGTGGTCCAGAGAAAAATGCCCATTCTGCCCAAGTATTAAAAAATATAATTGCACAAGAGTTGTACCCATCACTTCATTCTGTGGGTGAAGAGTGATGTCTCGATGATAATCTAAATAGATTGATAATAATCAATACTATTGAACATGTATTTGGGCTTATAAAGTCTCAGGCATTATCTAATTTGCTGCTCCAACAACTCTATGAGGTAGGTGGTATTATCATTATCATCATTATCTGCATTTGTTGTAGATGAGAAAACTGAAGCTCAGAAAGGCTAAATAACTTGCCCAAAGTCAGAGAGCTTGGAAGAAGTAAGGTTGGAATTTGGACACATTTTGGTCTTTTTCTCTTAACTCAAAAGCTTATTCCCTCTCCACCCTACCCCCCTTCTCATCATACTGAATAGCCGAGCTAAATCACTCCAATACAAACATCGGGAATATACTGCTCTTGGTAGGAAACCATTACCCAAGGATCAAAAGACATCTCACAAGTAATCTGGTTAAACTTAATACTACTCAGAACTGATGTCAAGATGTCTTTCTGGGAGTTACTTGACTAGTTCATAACTGGAAATAACCATCAACCTTCTAAGACCATTCTTCTCAATTTTATAAAATTCCGAGTTTTTGACCTTAGGCTGACCAATATGAATGTTTAACGATTCTTAAGGCTGGGAAAATTACTTCACCTACCTCTCTGAGTCTCAGTTTTCTATTTCAAGATTCAATGATATAATGTATAAATGACACAGCACATATGATTATTTTATACATGTATTCTATATATATGCACATCACACACAATCCTTAGAAAGAGTTGGCACTCAAAACACAGTTATTATTATTGTTATTGTTGATAAGAAATCCTGCCTTATAGCGAAATGAAATTCTTTTCTGCAGACTTTAAGCTCTTTCCAAAGCGGGGATAGAGAAAAGCGGCTTAGCCTCTAGCTAATATGACAGGCAGTTCATACCAGCTACCACAGCGATCCTTTACAACGTTGGCACTTAACTGCTACAACATAGCAGCATGTTGTAATCAGTGTGGGATGTGTCACAAGGCATTTGTTGCTAATAATAGTAAAAAAAAATAAAGTTTTTTACTGGTTCATATAAAAAAATAAACTAACATGGACCTAAGATCATCCCCATAAGATCTTTCACTCTAGCTCACTTGCACAACCATATGCTTTCTCAAATTGGACGGAACAGGGTGGGGTTACTGCTGGCTTGCCAGGAAACGGCCAAACTTTGGGTACACCCATGACACTATGTCACACATATGAATGCCAAGCAATTTTGTGTGTCTTGCAAAAACTGTCAAGAACTGCTGCTATAAACAAACAAACAAAAACCAAAAAAACCCCTATCTTTATACCAATCTGCTGACCGTGTTTTTCCTGGAAGGCTGAGAATATGGAGGACTTTTCACCTGCTATGTTACATATTTCTCTAACGTTTGAATTTTTTACAACCAGCATGTATTACTTTTGTAAGCAGAAAAACCAATAAAGATTAAAAAGAAAAACCCTAAGGCATTTGATTTTATTTTCGGCAAAATGGCTTGAGTCCTTTATGGATTAGTCATTTTATTTTATCCCCTGTTTAAAACTGCTGGGGTATTAAAGGCTTCTGCAGCTGCCTGGATGGCAGTCTGGCCTGTATGTCAAGGCCAGCTGGGGGCGGCGGGGGGGGGTAGGGAGTCTTCACCTGGTTTCCTGGAGGGACTCCGGCAACTCCTGACTTCTAGAGTTTTGTAGCCCCTCTGGGTCTGGCCACCTCTAGTTCCAGGGTCTCCAAGGACTCTGCCCCATGGGGATCAGCCAAGGGGGCAAAAATAGGGGCTGAAATTCGCCTGCCTGTGAGCCCTGCTGCAGAGTGGCTGGAACAGCTTGGAGGGAGGGAGCCTTTTTCTCTCTCTACTCTCTCAGCGCTGCTGCTGGAGGCCCCAGGCCACCATCAGGGTTTGCAGAGAGCTTGCAATACATCTTCATGGTGGAAGAACAGACTGTGGGCTTCAAACAGTTTGGCACACTCTGTCCCTGGACCTAAGGCCTGGAGTATAACATGGATTTGTTTCACAGTGCAGGCATGTTCAATAGGCATCCTGGGTGGGGAGGGCTGAGTTCCAGCTACACACTCTGCAAACTAAAAATCAACTTGTTCAGCCATTTTTTCTACTAAATATATACTAAATATAATACTGGTATGTGTCCCCGGTACAGTCTTTTCTTCTACTGATTTTGCAATTTTTTTCATGATAGTACTTGATCCTAGTGGAACATCACCAAAGCAGTTAGCCCCCTAATTAGAAAAGTCCTACCCCTTTGGTAGAGCAGTCTTGTGGTCATTTCTGGCAACAACAGTAATGCTTGATATTTACAGAGCTCTGTAACGGTTTTCCAAGTTTTTGTCCTCACTAGCTTGTTTTGATTTTGGTGTTCACAACAACTCTGAAGTAGGCAGGTGGGTCTTATTAGCCCCATTCTATTGATGTGGAAAGTGAACCTCAGGAGGGTTAAATGGCTTCTTCTCTAGGTCTAGGTTTCCCGGGGTTTAACTGTAGAGGCAGCCACCAAAGAAAAAAAAAAGACAGACTTGGTGTCTCTTTTTGCTCAGGATTATTTGATGACTTTAGATTTATGTTATCATCAATCTGGGGCTCTTAAGGGGAAATGCCATGAGAGAGAAAGAGCTGGAGGTTGATCCAGCTAAAAAGTGGAGTTGGCACTCCTGCGTTTCCCTCTGACCCTCAACTCCTTGAGTGGCCTCAAGCAAGTCACTTACACCTCCACTCCCTCCACCTATAAAATGGGAATAACTCCTATCTCCCAGGCAGGTGGTGGTAAACGAATGCTCAGAAAGCTCTTTGAAGACGAAAAGACCTATATAGATGGGAAGCTTTAGGAAGCTTGGCATATCATTCTTGGCAAGGACCAGGACGCTGTGCCCTCACCACCCACTACAGGCTCTGCCACCAAGAGAATAAAGAAAAATCCACAGAACTGTAATCTTCATCTGCTAACTAGACTCAAACTTTTTTTTCAATTGTTGGTTTCCAAAATGCCTTCCTGAGGGACTCATGGGTCCAGAGGTTACTATCTTTGTCTCAGCTTCAGAGAAAAAGCACATAGATGGAGAAGTCACCTCTCTGTAACAGCCGTCACAAGCAAAGTCACTGAACTTAAGCCCTTCACCAGGGCTTCAGTTGTCTTGCAGAAGTATCCTGGAAATGGTATGATTCCCACTTGTTATACACAATAAACACACAGGTTGCCCTCCGACATTCTGACCCTTGGTATTAAGTTCATGTCTGACTCAAAGGACCCTGTCAAATTATAGCCATCCAAAAACAGGTCCTGTACCTTACTCTGCCTCCCCCCGACCAAAGTCCTACACTTTACATACTGTTTAAAGCCACTTCTTAAAAGCTTTAACTGGATTGTGGCTTCTGCTGAAAATGTAACAGCTTTTTAAAATCATTTTTTAAAATAAAAAGTGTTACATATACTTGCCGAATACATACACATAAACACACCTCAAACTCTTCAAGAGATCAAGCATTTGCACACTAAAGCTAAAATATGACAAAACTAGATTTTTGAAACTTTATTTCCTTCAGGCTTTACACATGTAAGACTTAGGAGCCTAGGAGTTAAAGCCCATATGAATTCAGAGAAAGCTGAGCTGTGTACGCAGGAAATATCTGAAGAATGAGGAAGACAAGTATGTGCTGTCATGTGGCTTTCTGTGAATATGCAGGTAGTTCTGACAATGGGAACTGAATATTAATCCTTTGTAATATGTTTCAATCTCTACTGGATTAAGCTTTCCAGAGAAACTGACTCGCACTCCCTGATGCACATGTATCTCTGCTAAAAGCCAAATCCAAATGAGTACTTTTGTCCCTAGATGGGGAAATTCTGTCAAATCAGAGAAGAAACAGATTTTTCATATAGAGGAACAGTGGATGGCTTTGATTTTTAGATCCAGTTCTCTCTAGAATTCTCCTACGACACAGTCATGCACAGAAGACCTCAATTTATCTCTTTTGATAATTACCTGGTGACCAATTAGACCTTGAATAAAATAATTGAACAGCAAGAGAAGCTGCTTCCTCATACTCCACTTTACTTATCCAGTAGGTCAAATACTGAAGAAATTCTCACCCAACAAAAGATGATGCCATTAAGATCAGCAATACAAATACTTTTCTTTTTTTTTTTTTTTTTGGTCTTTCCTAATCTAATCTCTATCACTTTTGTGAACAACGGAGCATCCTTGTTGTTGAGGATTTCTGGGGTTATGTGAAATCAGGGACTAAGACAAAGGTAACTGGCCATTCAGCCAATTATTCTCAATTATTCTCAAGGTCCTTCTAAGATTCTAGAATTAACTACATTTTTTCAATATGAAGTTCTTGCAGATTTTCTTGGACCTTGAAATCAGAAATGTCTAATCAAAATCCTTCTCTTGAATCTCTCAGGGTGGGTTAAGCCATTTCATATCAGCAGGAAAAAGAATCCATCTTATCTTACTAAGTTGTTAGATTATGATCAAGAGAGTTTCTTAAAAACTTCTTTTCCAACAATAGGTATGTGTCCCTTATATAATTCTGGATAATACTAGACCCAAAAAAATGTCATCTGACTCACAGAACTGCAGCTAATCTTTTCTAGCGATCAACCTCACTCTAGATACCAATTCCTTTTTTTCCCTTAACAAGAGCAATTGTGCCACATTTAGGTTACGTCTTCCTTTGCTCACAGTTGAGAGCAATGGGGTCACCTCTTTGCTTTCATCATTCAAAGTCTGTTTTTCACAACAACAGAAAAGAACATCTTTAAAACCAAACCAAATCTGGAGATCTTATCTAGTTTCTGCTTTACCAAAAACATCAAAATTACTCTTACTGCGTTTTATGAAATAACCTTACTTTACACCATTACCCCCAAATTCTCACACCTAAGCCCAAGAGATAAGCACTCCATTTTACAGCCCTCTTAACTTTGCACCTGCCTATGCACACCTCAACTTATAGGTATTGTATGATCTTGGTACTTCAATTTACAAGATTGTATTTTTTCAATAGATACACAGAATGTTACAAAAAGAAACAAACCTGGTGATTCAATTACAAAGTCCAAAGACAGAAAAATCCATTGACACAGAAATGGGTCTTAAAACAAGTAGGATATCTGTTTAAATCTATTTGTTCTATGGCTTCCTATGAGTCTGGTCCATTGTATGCTTAGCACATAGCATCATACTTCACTGAATAAATCAATCCAAATATTCTGTTTGTCTCAGAATCCTCTTTAAAGGGCCAAAGTCTCCTGCCTAAAAAGTCAGCTACTGATTGCTAATTCTAACTGCACCATTTCTAGACTCCTTAACGGTGCCATCACCTGCTGAAGATGTGCAGAAGTGGGTCAAAATAACAAGAATCCAGGTTAAGTCATCATAGCTCACCAGGCAAAGGAACCTATTGTTTCTTTCCATTAGCTTAGGTAGTTTTTGTGAAGATCAATTACTGTTCATTGAATATTAGACCATGTCATTTAAGAAATATTCCCTAACCAAACTGTTTGGATTCATGGCAAAAAAAAAACCTGGAAATAACTTGTAACTTTAAACCTTGAAAATACATTTGCTTTCCTCTATGTTAAGCCATTGAGAACTAAGATGACAACACATCCATAGCCACAGGAACACAGACTGGTGATACCAAAAATTTCCTGGTCCACAGATCATTTTAGTGGGTGAGGATTATCTCACAGCCCAGATCCCCATTCTACCTTTGTGCTGTTTCCCAATTCACAAAGTCTCCCTAGAATTAATAGGGAGAATGGAACTCTGGGCAAGAGACCAGGGAAAGGTCTGTTTTTTATTAAAAAATCACAAGCAAATTATTTAGACTTGCCAGAAGCAGAAGTGTACACGTTGTCACACTAATTGTTTTAAGATTCTAAGATCTTGAAGGATGAGTGACCAATTCCTAGAAGACAAATTCTACTAGGTTCTCCACCTCCAATTTCCAGGACATAGCCAATGATATCTGAACAACAGATATGGCAAGTTCTCAGCCTTCGAAAACATCAGTCATGTATTTCTGGACTGCAGGTCAATGGTAATTAAAAATCTCTTTTATAATGCTTTTCTAAGACAACCAGTTCAGCTGGACACAGGAATGACCAGACAAGTGCCCGAAGGAGTTTTTTCTGACTATCTAAACACGTGTTCTTTAAACTTGCTTATTAAAGAAATGTTTCCATATTTAGTTATAATATATAACATCAACTAGACAGTGGATAACAATATGGGCTGATAGCTGAAGTAGAGTTGTTTTCTATGTCTATTCCCAAGGGGGGAAAGCAGGAGCTTCTAGCTATTTCTTCACTGGAAAGGCAAATACAGAAAAAGGCAGCAGAGCCTTGAGGATATTAAGTAGTTGTGAGACAGGAGGAGAGGGGATGCTCTGGACCGAGCTTAGAGATTGTCAGATTTATTTTAAGAAGGTCTGACATCTAAGCATCAATTCCCAGACGGTAACACCTAATGAATGTCATTCTTCCCTACAACAGAAAATGTATATCTTGGGGGTTTACCTTGAAACTATCTATCTTTATGTAAGTCATGCACTAGGGGTGGGGTAAGAACGCCACAGCCATGGAAAGATAGCAAAATAAGGTTCACAACCCTGTCCTTCCTCTTCCATTTTCAGTTTCTGCTCCTCCAATCTGAGGAGCTCCTTTTGCCTGCAGACAAACATTTCAGATGACATTTTATGACTGTCCTGCACATACGCCTATCAGCTAGCCAGCACTTGGCAATGTGTGTCTTTGTCACTTAAAGAGAGCTTGAGTGAGTGTGACACTATCACTGGCATAAGTGAATCTTTCTAATTTGCAGTAAAAGTGCACCATTCACACACTTTGGTACTTCAGGACGGCGACGTTTTGAAATCCACTTCACAAGTGATGGCGGCACATTTCACATCAGATGGAAACACACTCTGATTGCTAACAGCTGCTACAGGCACATCTTACTGGCTCACACAGGTCTCTCCAGCTGTAAGTCCTACCACCACTTGCTGGTAACCTGCACGACTAGGCACCAGGGATGACAAGAGGGTACACAGAACCCACTGGCCCACGTCATCTTGTTATATTAGCTTCACTGTATGTGAATTACGGATGATAGTGGACACTTTTTTTAAAGAAGAAAGAAAAGTACAACCTTGAAGTAAAGTGGAGAGGCTCACTTTGCAAGCGCTAGAGGCTGCGGTTGAATCCCTGCCCTGTCACTTACTAGCTATGTGAACTTGGACAGCTTTCTTAATCTCTGTGCCTTATTTTCCTAGCCTTTAAAATAACCCCTATGTCCTTATTATAGGGTAACCAAGTGCTTATAGAATCAGTGCATAGCACATAGTAAGGGGACAATAAATATTAGGTATCATCATCATCACCAACACCACCTATCTTTCAAGGACAGTAGTATTTGGCAAGAGCTGCTACTGGAGTTGTGGGAATGAGCAAGAAGGTTGATGAGGGATAGGTCATTATATTCCTTTCAGATAAAGACATGGAGTTCAGTGGCTTTCTTTTTTAAATTTTTTAAAAGTAGTTTATTTTTTAAAATTTATTTTATTTTTGGCTGTGTTGGGGCTTCATTGCGCGGGTTTTCTCTAGCAGCGGGGGCTACTTTTAGTTGCGGTGCGCAGGCTTCTCACTGTGGTGGCTTCTCTTGTTGCGGAGCACAGGCTCAAGGCACAAAGGCTCAGTAGTTGTGGCTCGCGGGCTCTAGAGTGCAGGCTCAGTAGTTTTGGCGCACGGGCTTAGTTGCTCCGCGGCATGGGGGATCTTCCCGGACCAGGGCTTGAACCTGTGTCCACTGCATTGGCAGGTGGATTCTTAACCAGTGCACCACCAGGGAAGACCCAGCGGCTTTGTTTCTAATGCAGAGGCCTAATATGAGAAGTAACACTAAGCAGGTACAAAGCATGACGGAAAGAAACCACTGGGTATTAAGCAGCTCCCCACTTTCTAAGTAAAGCCTACAGCAAGGCTGGCAACTTGAAGAGGTGGTAAGCAGAGGAAGTGGGAGCCAGGCTTCTAAAAGCTGTGTGGTGAAGTAGGGAAGGGACTCAGCTGCAGGGTTCCGAAGCTTCTAAAACTACCTGCTAGCAAGTGAAATTTACCAGACATGTGTGAAACTTTGTGACCTTCTTTCTCCAGGGCTCAGCTTCCCTCTTAGGGAATACTGTAGCTACTCCCTGCCCCTCGGTGTAGTGTTGCACCAGATAAACTGTCAGATCCGGTCCTGCTATGTTACACGGTGATATGATGATTGTGAGTGAGTTGAACAGTCATTTCCCCAACAGTTGGGATCTCTTCAATGGCGAAACCCACCAGGGATCACTAGTCAGGAAAAGTAGTCATAGACTGTGATAGAGAAGCCCATCTGGCAACCACTCTGTCCATTTTAATTGCATTTTGGTTTAGACAAGGGAACACACTGAAATGTTCTCGTCAAGGTCCAGAGTAAAAGCTCCGGCATAATACCCATTGGAGCTAGAACACTCTGTTTCTACACACCTGTCCCCTCCCTTTTTTGGCCTTACTAAAAAAAAAAAATAGTGTTTATTACTGTCAAAGAGAATTCCTTTCAATACCATACCCTGCCATATATTGACAGAAGAGACAGGGCAGCACAATGGTAACATGGTGTGAATGGAAAATAAAGTATTTGGTTTTCCTTTCAAGGTAAACAATTTCAATTGACGGTTCTGGGACCGAATCAGGTGGGGTTTTTTTTACATATTTATTTATTTATTTGGTTGTGCAGGGGCTTGGTGCTTTTTATTTGTCGAAGCCCACAATAGGTACGTTTTGCTTTAAATCCACAGAGGCAAAGCCCTTGGCAGGTAGCATCAGTAATGCAAATCTATTTCCCATTGATATGTGTTTTTCAAAACAAAACCATCGCCACCAATGAAGCATTTTGGGCCCTCAAGCTACATGGTTCCCAGCTATAACTGTCTAAGGCATTAAATGTCAAGGATCAAGTCCAAGGCCATGTCAGGGACCATTAGGACATAGAGAAGTAAACTCTGAAGCAAGGTCTGGTGGTAACACCAAAATGTACTCATCAGACAAGAGCCTTCCCTGTGAGATGTTGAGGAACCAATGCCCAGAGGGGTGAGTGGAGTCATTCCAGTGCTCCAGGAAAATCAACCTAACTACTCACCATGACCTGCCCTGATCTTGCGTTTCCTGTTATTTAAAGGGAAACCAAACCAGTCAATGAAAGCAATTCCAAAAAATGGAGCTCAAAAAAAAATTAAGGCTTAGAAAAAAATAAGTTGAATAAGTGTACAGACTCTCAAATTGAAATTCTGAATGGAACAGGATTTTTTTAGGTGCATAACCTTGGTAGGTTTGTTTAAAAAATCAGTCACACCTCAAACACACCCACCAACAATCAGAAGGATGACTTATGAGGAATTATTATTCATTTAAAACATCCTTTAAAATAAGTCAGGAGAGTAAGCTTGACCGGGTCCTTACCCATCCCCACCCTCTAAAATAAACAAATAGTATTTCTATTGAAGCCAATCTCCTGTTCCTGGAATCAGCTTTTTGAGTTGTCAGTTAGACAAGATGAACTGATTACTTTACCATAAAATTTACCAAAGCAGGTAACTCTACCAGAGAAATATCAGTCCATTTCAAAATGTTTCTTGAGAGTGAATTACTTCATCTATGAAAGAGAAATCCCTTCCCCTCTTCTGGTCTGTCGAGCTAAATGGTGCTCAAGAGATACACTTCATTGCCCAATTAGACAGTACAGTTCATTTTAAAGTGAATTTATTATTTCCCTTTCTTCACTTCCTTCCTTTCTTTCTTGACTAATTCATTTCGAAGAATGTTTTCTTCGGGCATAATTTTACAAATATTCTTTGAGAACCTATACCAAAGTTCAGGGCACTTTGCAAAAACATAATTGCATCAGTAAGGTAGGGAGTTCTCAGGCATAGAGAGTGCAATGATTTAAAAAGGTCTGTGTCTATACTACAAAGCTACAGTAATCAAGACAGTACGGTACTGGCACAAAAACAGAAATATAGATCAATGGAACAGGACAGAAAGCCCAGAGATAAACCCATGCACATATGGTCACCTTATGTTTGATACAGGAGGCAAGAATATACAGTGGAGAAAAGACAGGCTCCTCAATAAGTGGTGCTACATGTAAGACAACTACATGTAAAAGAATGAAATTACAACACTCCCTAACACCATACACAAAAATAAACTCCAAATGGATTAAAGACCTAAATGTAAGGCCAGACACTATCAAACTCTTAGAGGAAAACACAGGCAAAAACGGTCTATGACATAAATCACAGCAAGATCCTTTTCGACCCACCTAGAGAAATGGAAATAAAAACAAAAACAAATGGGACCTAATGAAATTTAAAAGCTTTTGCACAGCAAAGGAAACCATAACAAGATGAAAAGACAACCCTCAGAATGGGAGAAAATATTTGCAAATGAAGCAAGTGACAAAGGATTAATCTCCAAAATTTACAAGCAGCTCATGCAGCTCAATATCAAAAAAACAAACAACCCAATCCAAAAATAGGCAGAAGACCTAAATAGACATTTCTCCAAAGAAGATGTACAGATTGCCAACAAACACATGAAAGAATGCTCAACATCGTTAATCTTTACAGAAATGCAAATCAAAACTACAATGAGATATCCTCTCACACTTGCCAGAATGGCCATCATCAAAAAATCTACAAACAATAAATGCTGGAGAGGGTGTGGTGAAAAGGGAACCCTCTTTCACTGTTGGTGGGAATGTAAATTGATACAGCCACTATGGAGAACAGTACGGAGGCTCCTTAAAAAACTAAAAATAGAACTACCATATGACCCAGCAATCCCACTACTGGGCATATACCCTGAGAAAACCATAATTCAAAAAGAGTCATGTACCAAAATGTTCATTGCAGCTCTATTTACAATAGCCAGGACATGGAAGCAACCTAAGTGTCCATCAACAGATGAATGGATAAAGAAGATGTGGCACATATATACAGTGGAATATTACTCAGCCATAAAAAGAAACAAAATTGAGTTATTTGTAGTGAGGTGGATGGACCTAGGGTCTGTCATACAGAGTGAAGTAAGTCAGAAAGAGAAAAACAAATACCATATGCTAACACATATATATGGAACCTGAAAAAAAAAAAAAAAAAGGTCATGAAGAACCTAAGGGCAAGATGGGAATAAAGACACAGACTTACTAGAGAATGGACTTGAGGATATGGGGAGGGGGAAGGGTAAGCTGGGACAAAGTGAGAGAGTGGCATGGACTCTCTCTATATATATACTCTTTGGTATATACACTACCAAACGTAAAATAGATAGCTAGTGGGAAGCAGCCACATAGCACAGGGAGATCAGCTCCGTGCTTTGTGACCACCTAGAGGGGTGGGATAGGGAGGGTGGGAGGGAGGGAGATGCAAGAGGGAAGAGATATGGGAACATATGTATATGTATAACTGATTCACTTTGTTATAAAGCAGAAACTAACACACCATTGTAAAGCAATTATACTCCAATAAAGATGTTTAAAAAAAAAAAAGGTCTGTGTGACTTTTATATTGCGTCATTCCAGGGGCTTTCCTTAAAGGGGCTTTCAGGAAGAGATTAAAATGGAGAAAACCAAAATTTGAAAGTGGTGATCAGGCTGCCTTTAGTCTAACGTACGTCAAGGGGTCAAAGGGCTGGAGAGCCTTCACCCCACCGGATACCACGTTTCTTCACTCCTCGTCTAACCTCATAAACAGCTGTGTGGTTTCTCCATCCCTGCTGACTTTATCAGGCCCACGTTCTATTCAACTACAATCGCGAGACAGGGAGGAAGAAAGGATGATATAGGAGAAAGCTAAAAACCCCGACGGTTTTAGTTCCTAAACGAATGACGTATTTTAATAATCTAGGAATTTAAATTCATATTAATTGTTATTTCAATTAATGTTTGGTCAGCCTATGGAGAGAGTAATTGCTAAACTGGGGGAGATTAGCCACAAAGACTTTAGCAGTGGGCCTAGTGAGCCAAGGGGTTTGAGATCATGAGGGGCAGATGTAAGAATGCTTCCTCCAGGACTCTGCTGCCGTTCCCTTCACTCCCGTGTGGTTGTTTTCCTCCATCTGCAACAAGTCAAAACAACCCCTGCGAGAAAGGCATAGGGACAAGAAGATAGGTAGCAGTTCTGCATATCATCCAGCAGCATTTCACAGACATTAAAAGAAAGGAAACTTTAAGAAAGCCCATCTTTATACACCCAAACACATCAAACTGCAAAACAGGATAAAACATGGGTAGTTCCAAAGTACTTCTCATGGAGAAAACTTCAATGCCACAACTCACGTTTCCATCGAATTCCCCAGGGTGCCCTTGTCTTGAACCCTGCCGAGTAGGTGAGGTTCACCCAGCCCGGAACCATGGAACTCTGTGTTGACTGCAGTAAAAGCATCAAGCTGCCCCACAACCAAACCCTGCTTCATCTTAGTGATTTCTCAACTGGTGGCTGCAGTCAGAATTCTCCTGTGACCACCATCAGATTATGACCATGAAAGTCACCATTCCATGGTCCTCCTGGGCAGGAGTTTCCCTTTTGTTTTTCCTCCATTCGACTCCCCACCCTTGACACTTGCTGTACAATTTTGTTAGTCAGGGGAATAGTAATTCTGACACAACCGAAAACATGTACGATCAGGGTAAGGTCGTCTGGATCCTGGACACATACTGGATGTGTGGAGGTGCTCCTGTGCTGTGGCAGAGGATGGCCTTTGACCATCCTTTGTTTCTGTTGTGGCCATTATCTACCATATTAATATTCTGGAGGAAGAAAATTAGTGGCCAGTATTTTCTTCCAGCAAAATCACTGGCACCAGCCTCTACCCCAGAATAAGCATTGATCTTCAAAGTAGTGATGTTGTCATTGCCACAGGACTACTCTGAGTCCCTTCTTTGGCAACTGCTCTCAGTGCCAATGAGATGAGAGGAGAAAGACACCTTTGTCGCTTTAGAGTCATTTTTTTTTTTTTTTAAAGGAAAACAGCCTGGCTTGGTTTCTTCTCTTTATTCATCGCAGTAACTGTTGGTTGTTTTCAAAAATCAAATTCACTTTTTCAGAGGAACAGTGGTCACTATGGAGAACACTAAAACTTTGCTAAAGGAGTTGAAAGCAGTTCCAGAAGAGAAATCACGTATTAGTTTTGGGGCCGTGACAGTGTTTTAGGTACAGAGGTTTAGCCTCTCCGGTTGACTGCTTTGACAGGGCAATGTTCCCGTGGAAGCATACCTTCTAGTACATTTGTTAAACTAAAATCAGCCTCCTTACCTAATAATGTAAATGACTTTGAGAGGAACCTCTGAGTCTCCCGTTTCCTCCTCCTTATGTTACTGTTCAATTCGAGCAGATTCTGTGGAAATTCTGACTTCATGACCCATCACTGCTGCATTAAAATGTGCTTTCTGATGTCATGCTCTGAAATAAACTAAGTTGTTTGCTACAACTACCTACACACAAATTAGAAAATTATACGACACGCAGTTCAATACAGCCTGCAGCTGGGACCCAGGTTATTACTGGAAGTCGCCGTCGGCATGGTTTCTGGTTTCGCAGTAAAAGAAGATGACTTGAAAGGACTCGGTGGTTTTGATGCTCTTCTGAAATGAAAACATTCGGTGAGCGCACAGCCCTGGGTTGTCATTAATGTCAGCCACGCGCAAACACTGTTTTCATGAGTGCAGCAGTCACTCCCCGTCCAGACCACGACTTTCCCACTCTCTGGTATTTCGGGCACCGTGCTGGCACTTTTCCAAAAGAGAACCTCTGGGCAATCCATTCTAGGTACTCCAATAAATACAACACTCTTCAATGAACAGGTGGCCTGAATTTGCTAATGTTAGCCAATAATTTCCACAAGAGAACGTGTTCCTTTCTGAGGAATACCGCAAGTGAATGACGAAATCCTCAAACTTTGAAAGGCAAGAAGTATGAATACTACATTTAAAGGTACAGAGAGTTGGTTCAAAAATAATGTAGTGGGGCTTCCCTGGTGGCGCAGTGGCTGAGAGTCCCCCTGCCGATGCAGGGGACGCGGGTTCGTGCCCCGGTCCAGGGGGATCCCACATGCCGCGGAGCGGCTGGGCCCATGAGCCGCGGCCGCTAAGCCTGCGCGTCCAGAGCCTGTGCTCCGCAACGGGAGAGGCCACAGCAGTGAGAGGCCCGCGTACCGCCAAAAAAAAAAAAAAAAAAAAGTAGTGGATAAAAATATTACAACAGCAGAGTAGCTTTACACTGCTCCCCTTGAACTTCTTGATATGAACAGTGGAAAAGCCTTATTGATGAAAGCAGAACTCTCTGGCATTCCTGATATGTTTGATGATATGTAGCACCTTTTATGTACGGTGTCTGTTGCCTGACTATACTGTAAACAAGCAACAAAACATTATACTTAATCCCAAAGGTATGAAGAATGAGGAATTAAGCATATTGGGTTGGGAGGGAATTAACAGCACATTAAAAAACAGCTGCCATCTATTCTTTTGCTCTATGCAATCAAGCTGGGCACCAGAGAGAAGCAAATAAAGCTACTGTCTTAGGTTGCTAGTGTTAGGAAGTGGTATTTGCTACCATATCATCAGTGTATTTTGCTTTCTTTATTTTCCTCCCGCCATGCATTGCCCATGAATTAATTTAAGAAACAAGCAAAGCATCAGGGAATAGGTGAAATGTAAAACAGTATTTGCTATATTCCTTGGTTGCAAAACTCTAAGAGCGAGGTACCAAACTTTGGATAAGAAGATGTTTTGCAATTTCCCGGGATATCACATATGTGTTGTACTGGCTAAAGTGGTAGTATACTATTTTTAATATCACTTTTTAATTGCAATGAGTTTTAAACAGCCAAGGTGAATTCTCACAGATCGCCTGGGTGTTGGAGGCAGGGTGGGTGGCAAAATGGTGATACTTTTATGGTAATCTTTTTATATCACTTATTTTCTATGCTTTCTTTCAAATTATAAATTCAAACTACAGTGTCACTCTCCATCCTCTCCCATGTCCTTTCTAATCTACAAACCAAACAAAAATTTATATTTTATCACTTGTATTATGAAACAGCCAGAAATAGGACTCCAGGGTTTTGCAAGTTTTGCTTTATACAAAGTGTCTGATTTTCTTCCAGCCATGAATGAACTCACAAGGACAACGTAGATCACTTTATAAAACAAAATATAGCTGATATTTGAAACCTAAATGACCAAAGGACATAACTGTTTATATGTGAGCTGCTTTTGACCTAGTAAAAAGTATAGGCAAGGAACATCTAAGGCTTGAAATCTGGATGGGCATTTTAAAGTTTCAAAATTCACAACATATTCATTTCAAAAAATGTTTAAAGGCTAAGAATTTATAATTATGTATCAATGGTTTCTTCCTTTAGTGCTCACCAAAAAGGAATTTTTTTTTTTTTTTTTTGCTATAGAATCATTTCTGCAAAACATCAATGGAAGTGTTATCAGTTACCAATCCTCTTCATTTGGACATTAAGGAGATTAAAGTTATTGTCAGTGTATAATAAGCTTTCATTGGAAAAGGATTAATCTTTTTCTTGACATTGTTTTTCTCAAGGACAGTCAGCAAAAGATGTAAATGGAGGTATATATTATCAGGTAAATGGTGACTCTCAAAAGAGATGAAGAAGGAATCTAAATAATGCTGCTTTAATTCTAAAACAGTAACAGTTCAAGCAATGAATGACTGGATTAACACCTCAATATTACACCAAACACAGGCTTACAGAAATAAGTTTTCAGTTGTGTGAAATCATTACCACACTTACAGAAAACAAGAGGAGCACTCTGCAGAACCACACTGGTTTTGCTGCTCTTCCTGCTAATTTAGTTTGAGCAGAAGATGCTCTGTGTGGACCACTTGTTCTTTAACACACTAAACCAACACTTTTAGAAGAAGACAAGACAGCTATGAATTACGTTGCATCTTTTCATCTTTCAGATTTCTCCAAGGAGATGTCTCAGGATTCCATAAGTGCTATCAATTGAGTGATAATTATAGCTATACAAGGCATACGCAACACATTGATATACCCATGTAGACTAGATCCACGATGCATTTATCTTCAGCATTTGGAAATTACTGGTAAGAGGGATTCAGTGCCCTTGCCTGTTGTCTTGATAATCTCATATCTTTTAGGCAAAAGGAAACGTATACTGCATAAGGGCTTTACCACTCTGATCTCAATGTGGAGTACAATGACAGACACCAAGGAAGGAGAAGCTGGTCACTTACACAAGTAAGTGATTTTGATGCTTTGGCTCATTCTGGCCTCTGCTCAGTTCCCACATCTTGGTCAGCAGATGTGGCAGACTTAATTAAAACCTGCTATTTCCAAGGTTTAATATATTAAACATAGTTTGGGTATATGAAGAGTCATCTCGGTTCTCATTTCATTAACAATCTCAATAAGATTCCATCACACTGACTGTTCTCAGGAAGGGAAGTTAGAAAACCTCGAATAATTTCTCCTACTGCCCTTGCAATGATACTTGCTGGCCCCCTTCCTTGTCTGAAACTCCTTCTCTGGGTTAGACAATAAAGGTATGATTCGCCTCTTGTGAATCATAGCTTTTGTTTTGTTTAGTGTGTTCTAAAGAGCTAAACCTAACGTTTCAGATTACAGAATTCCAGGCGGTGAAGACCTCTGAGATCACCCAATCACACGCCTGACTTTTTAGCCAAGACAACTGGGGCTCGGAGAGGTACCGAGATTACCAAGTTGGTGGGAAACCCAGGAGAGATTTCCACCCACATGTGCTCACTCTCCTGTCATCTTTCCAACTAGGTTTACCCCAACCTCCCCATTTCACAGATGAAAGAACAGAACCAATGTCAACAGAAATCACTCACTTGGGAGGAGTGAGCAGAGGTTAATTTATCAGTGTGGCTAGTCAAGGGCTTGGCAGCCGCAGGGGGCCTGACTTTGATGACACAAAACACAGGACAGTTCATGGTTCACCGTGGTGGTGGTAGGGAGACACAAAGAGCTTTGGCATCACAGACACAATGCTGGGCAGCTGAGGGTGGAGAGAGCTATCAGGGAGATAAGGTCCCGGCAGATTGAAAAAATGATGGTGGTACCAAAGAGGAAGATTATATCGAAATAAAACTGTGTCCACTGGACATTTTCCCCCAGTCTCGGTCCTGGCCACTGTGCACTGCAGACACATCTAGAGATACAGAAGCTTAACTTGCCTTTTAAAGTCTCCCTTAATATTTGTGCTAGGATCCACAGGAAATAAAAAACCAGAGGCATTCCTAGCCTTCTACCCCCAAGTCATCTACCATTATACTACTTGGATTCATTCTTCATAGCATTTATCACTCCCTGGAATGCTACATAATTATTAGCTGTCTCCACACGTTGAGAATGGAAGGGGTACAGAGCAGGGATGAGTCTTTTTTCCTTATCCAATATCCCCAGTGCCTAGTTCAGTGCCTGACACACAGCAGGGGCTCCAAAAAAATGAATAAATTAGAGATTCTATCACCTGCTTCTAGCATGTACTCTCTGGTACCCTAGAGGGGATGAAAGGGTTGTTAAAGCTATCCTAGACAGTCCTAGGCATTTCCTTCTAGCAATGGAAAACATGGCGAGAACCAAAATAAATGAAAGGATTCCTAATTTATCATAAAAGATGAAACAAAATCACTTGGGGCAAGCATTCTTTTCGGAACTACATTTACTAGAACCTCACAGGATTGAAAGAAAAAAGGCTGGGGCTGGGGGTGGAGGCAGGGGGGAGTCTCAGGATGAGAAATGTAGGAATATTCTTCTGACATCGAGGGCTGGTCCACAAGTGGTCAGCACATGGATACCCTGTGTGGGCTGTCAGATGGCAAGGAGTAGCTTTAGAGATAGAGAGACCTGGGTCCGAAAGCTGAGCTGGCCACTTCTTAGCTCAGTGATCACGGGCAAGTTATTTAACTTCATGGTAATTTGTACCATGGAGGTAATAGTAACGATTTCACAGGGTTGTTAGGAGGCTCAATGCAAGAAGACATCTAAACAACTAGCTCAGTTCCTGGCACACAATGGTAGCCCCATTAACTATTATTGTATGAGCTATTGGTATTTTTATCTGATCTCAGATAATACTCAATAATCAAAGTTAATCTCCATCTGCTTTTCTGAACCAGGCATTACTGCTTTATCCTGGGATTACTATAAGGTCAAGGTGGCAAGTGGGTTTCAGCTCATTTTCCAAGTCAGATGGATTTCTAGTGGATCCCTGAGATGTTGGTTGTGATGCACTGTGCTGTGGTTGACTGTGATGTCTGCCAAGGGTATGGGGCCACGCTCACTGGTGCTAATATTAGAATTGGTAAGCCTCTTCTAGTGTCACAGAGACCAACAGCTATGTTAATATTATATAACAAGGCACAAAGAAACGGAAAGAAGGGGCTAAGGGTCAGGTGGTCTGGGTTCTAACTCTAGCTCTGTAACTAACTGGCTAAAGTGATTTTCTTCCAGCCACTTCTTCTCCATAAAATCACTTTCTATTCAAATCCTGTGATTTACCAATCTTGATTTTAAAAACATAAGTGAAAAAATACATAAGGCAGGGCCTGGCCTACAGGAAGTCCTTGATGGTTATCTGCTGAGATCATCTGAAAGAAAAATAAAAGCCCAAGGCTGTCATGCAGAAGTGTAACAGCTCAATATTTTCTGTCCTCCTTCAAAATGTTTGACTCTTCCTACCCATGAAGAATATATTTGAAAGGAGAAAAAAAAATTACCATATTTTTGGCACTAAAAAAAGGGAAAGATCAGCTAATGCTTAGGGATGCTTCAAGAAAGACAAGGCTGTTGAGAATATGGCAGCTCTTTTAATAACCAAGGCACCATTTAAAAATAGCTGGAATTAATTACAGGGCTAATGACCCATTGAAAGCCTTATTTAAATACCAAAGCCAGCACTGAACAATCATGGAAAATATGGTTTAAAAGGGTTTTAGAGAGCAGAAACCAGGAACAGCAATTGAAACAAAAACCACATTATCTGAGGACACTAGCTAGCTTGGTGAGAAACATTCAGGATGTGAACATCTCAGGGGAGTTCTCAGCCTGGGTAAGAGAAGCCACTAGGATCAAGAGAAAGACAAGAAGATGCCACGTACAGTCACCTACTTGGAAAAAGAAAGGCCTCTATTCAGCATTCACCCCAAGAGCAGAGCCCTTTAAAAACAGAGTAAAGTAAGTCAGAAAGAGAAAGACAATACCGTATGCTAACACATATATATGGAATTTAAGAAAAAAAAATGTCATCAAGAACCTAGGGGTAAGACAGGAATAAAGACACAGACCTACTGGAGAATGGACTTGAGGATATGGAGAGGGGGAAGGGTGAGCTGTGACAAAGCGAGAGAGAGGCATGGACATATATACACTACCAAATGTAAAATAGACAGCTAGTGGGAAGCAGCCGCATAGCACAGGGAGATCAGCTCCGTGCTTTGTGACCACCTAGAGGGGTGGGATAGGGAGGGTGGGAGGGAGGGAGACGCAAGAGGGAAGAGATATGGGGACACATGTATATGTATAGCTGACTCACTTTGTTATAAAGCAGAAACTAGCACACCATTGTAGAGCAATTATACGCCAATAAAGATGTTAAAAAAAAAAAAAAGGCAAAAAAAACCCCAGCTCCCTCCGTCACCCTGGCTTTCTCCCACCCCCATCCCAGCCCCACCCCCTACTTTCCTGACATCCCTACCCATCTTTCCTGTGGCATAGGATAAAATGAGAATTTCCACAGAGAGGAAAACAGATATTTTAATAAGTCTCTGTGGCTATTTGAGAGCTGTATTATCTCCACGAGTTTCCGCAGTGGACATGCCTCAGTCCTCTGTGCCTTGCAGTCACACCATCATCAGCCAAAGAGGAGGCGATAATCTTCTTCGGTGTGCCCTACTTGCCAGGCAAAAGTGATACCACTGCACTTCTTAGCTTCTCTCTGTACCAAAATGGTCTTTCTGCATGCCAGTACCCTGGGAGCATGCCGGGTGGCCAGAGCTGGAAGAGTTTCATTACTTCATTCATGCCCGTTTATTAAATGCATCACTCTTACCCTTGTTCACTACAGCCCAGATGTGCCCTGTAGTTGCCTTGCTGAGTTAAAAGTGCAATGGAATCAAAAGCTTCCAAAGCCCTTGAGATCTCAAGGTGGAGACGTGGGGGTGGGAGCAAGGCACTCTTGACGTATATTGGTTTCAAGGAGCAAATATGAATTTTAGTAAAAATTGCTGCTCACAATACCGCTTTTAAACCCGCAATTATTTATACTGTACTACTCAAGGAACCCTATAATTATTCCAAAAGCGCTTGCCAACGTCTGCCCTGTTTCATAATTGCCAACACAGCCTTGTTCAAAAGGATTAGTGGCTGTGTTTAAATTGTTTGGTATTAGGTTACTGTTTCAAACAAGATGTGATTGCACGACTTTGCGATATCTAAGCAGAACGGGGCCAATAAAGGACAAAGGAATTGTTTTGTGTTCACAGGTGGGAAGAGAGGGAAGGTTGGGAGAACACTCACATTGCTTGACATTTTCTTCTGCTTCTTTTCTGAGAAATACTGTCGTCTGATGAGCAAAATGACTTGAAGGAAACTTTAAAAAAATGTTTCAAGTAGTAGTTACTTGAAAGAAGAATGATAACCCACTTCTCCATATTCCCCTCTCCCACCTGCCCAGAGAATATTTTTCCACTTCCGGCCTTTACTTTAAGTGAATCTGGGTAGTGACTCTGGAACCACAGCTTACACATCTCAAAGCACCCATCTGTGTGGGTCACTTGACTCTGTTGACCTATTTTCTGCTATTTCTTTCTGTTACACAAATCTCCCCCACTTGAAAGAGGGGTCCACCTATGTGCCCAAGAAGCACAGACAACAGAGGGGTTTCGCATTATCTGTAATGAACGCTTTTAGAGCATCTGGCACCTCAGGTGAGTGTTTAGGGGAAAAAAAATGGGATACCTCTTGGGTGTCTCTCATCTTTATTTCATGCTCTCTCTCCTTTAGATGCATCCAATTGTGCGTGGGAGGCCCTCTGTTCCCTCACCATCTCCAAATGAAATCTATCCTCAAAACTGAAGGTGCTATGGATAGTTTCATGAATAGGAACAGGGAGGAAAAAAATCTGGCCTAAGTAACAACTTCTGAATTTATACCATTGATCCTCACCTCTTCCCATGCCCCTCTTATTTCACGAGCACATCATGTAAAAATAGAGAACTAGGGGCTTCCCTGTTGGCACAGTGGTTAAGAAGCCACCCGCCAATGCAGGAGACACAGGTTCGAGCCCGGGTCTGGGAAGGTCCCACATGCCACGGAGCAAGTAAGCCCGTGCGCCACAACTACTGAGCCTGCGTTCTAGAGCCCGCGAGCCACAACTACTGAGCCCGTGTCCCACAACTACTGAAGCCTGCGTGCCTAGAGCCCATGCTCCGCAATAAGAGAAGCCACCGCAATGAGAAGCCCGCGCACCGCAACAAAGAGTAGCCCCCGCTCACCACAACTAGAGAAAGCCTGCACACAGCAACAAAGATCCAACGCAGCCAAAAATAAATTTAAAAAAAAAAATAGAGAATTAAGGCAGTTATCTGAAAACAAGTTCTGTATTACTCCTCTAAATATTTTAGGGAAATGTTTTTCCTACTCTGAGGATCCAGGCTATCTTCTTGGTTCCATTTACTCTGTAGGTGAAGACAGTGCCATTGACTACTCCCCACACTCTGAGTAGGTGGGGTAGGAGAAAGTGCTGTGGGCCAAGTCAGCATCTGCAAATCCACTGGCCACTAATGAGGTCCTCTATGCCTAGAAGTTCATGGGTTCCCCTCTCTACCCATCATTTCGGGTTCTACCATAGGCTATGTTTGATTCAAACCTTACTTCCTCCTGAAAGTCTTGTAAAATGAAGAAACCTTGCAAATTACAACAGATGTTTCCCACCACCATTCATGAAGCCAGTGTGAACTTCCTTATCCTACTTTTGCGAACGTGTTGCCTTCCCACCTTACCCCCAGGAACATTTGTATGTCCACCCTAATTCAATGATAAACGACAAGGAGCAGATTTATCGGAGCATATATTTCTGTATCATCTCCAAATGAACATCCCCAAATGCTTGAACAGCAATAAGTACCCCATAAATACCCTTTAAATAGCCAATTCCGACGACTCTCTGATTTACTTCCACTGTCACTGGATGTCTTTTTCTCCTTTTATCTAAAGAAATTCCTCCTCCTCCTTCTCCTTGCTGGCAGGAATAATTTTTTTGCTACCAAAAAAAGTATTCTTTCTGGCCAGTACTCTTTGATTCTGGGAAGGCTGAAGTTCAAGTTGCCATGGAAGAATTTGCATTGTTCCTCTATAGTCATATCTAAAATTAACCCACTTTCTTAATTAAGTAAGATCTAAATTGCACACAACCGTTATGGTAACCACCTGGGAACTAGAGAGTGGGGCTTTTTGGCCCTAGAAGAGAATGTGTAAGATGTGGTTTGGCCTTCACTTGGAAGCAGCGAAAATCACAGAGGTCGTGGTTACATGACAGGAAGGGCCAGGGTAGTGAACACTGTGTTTTGGCTAAGTAACTAACTTTGTACTATTATGTAATGAAGTACAAGCTCAGCCTTGCTTGAGTTTAAATAACCAGAGTCAACTGTTAAAACTCTGGGATGGGAGGATAAACACATGAAATTCTGTCCTCCATCCTCCAGTCTGTCAAGCCCACCATTCAACGGGAGCATATTTCCTTGGGCTACAAGAGAAACATCTTGCAAATTGGAAACAAGTAGTCATTTTCTACATAGTTCTCTCTAAGAATTCAACGAAGTAAATTCTCCTACCTGCAGAAAACTTCTGTGAACATTATGTGTTTTAGAGCATCACCAGAGCAAACGGCAATGAATCTCAGCTGATTAGAGCTCTACTAAGTAAAGCTAAATTTTCTCATAGCTGGAGTTTTATCCAAGCAAGCACATCAAAACAAAGGGGGTAGTTATCGTAAATCTTTTTTATGGAATATTTCTAAAATCATGATATATTTTTCTTCTTCTTAGAGTATTTGGAACATAATTTACTCTTTCTTGATGATGAAGTAGTATTTCAAAACTTATTTTTAAAACTTATTAGAAACTTATCAAAACAGTACGAGATAGAAACTTATCAAAACAGCACAGAATTATTTTATATGCTGTAATACTCTGAGGGCCTTCTAAGGTTTATATGACATTTTGCCCCAAAGCTAAATGCCCTAGTCTCTTGTCCCTTTTACAGTTTTTTCCCCTTTACCAGTTGTTTTCCTTCCATCTGTAGCCATATGCTACATGTCATGAGGCCCTCTTTCTTATAACTAATATTTCATCTTAGAATCTGCTATGTGCTTGGAACCCAGCCAGACACCCAAACTTTATATAGAGGACCTGTATAAAGACCAATTATAAATAGGATGTATCGGGTCTACAGGGATTTCCTCTGAGTCAAGTACATGAGCTGTTGTGCCTGAAATTTGGGACTCTTTTTTGGCAACCCAAAGGCCTGTTTGCTTACTGCTTAAGTCCTCAGATGGTTCCGATAAAAGAGGTCGCAAGAGGACAGATTTATCATAGGTGAAGTATTGCTACCGTAGGAAGGCAAACAGAGTGACTGTAAGACCATGTTCTTCAAGATACCCAGAGAAAGTGTGTGCAGAGAGTATGACACTCACCTTTCTGTTATTGGCATTAGGGCTTGATAATTATCGAAAGCACATTAAGTTTGAGAAAGTTTCTCAGATCCTTCTCAATGCCTTCAAGTAGATATGTTTTAAGGAACAGCAAATTGATTCGCTATTACTTTAGCAAGACAAATTTTATGATTCCCCCCCAAATATTCCAAGCCAAATATATAGACTTGATAAATTCTGGCTACTGTCTTTTTTATTTTGTTACAGATAGTCAAAAGTTACTATAGTTGATTTTTCTTAAGGGGTTAAGTTATAACAAGATGTCTGTGAATGACCTGAATGTGTGGTCTGAGTTCATTTCGGACCCCGCCAACCAATCATGTGTCATTCATATCTGGCAAAGCAATAAGTTTGTCAGAGCAAGTCTTTATTATGTTTCCTATGAGACTGTATTAATTTTAAATCTCTCTAGAGAATTTGACTCACTTCTTAAGGAGATTTAGGTTGAAAATGATTATACAGCCACGAAATGCGCTCTGGCTATATGTTATGATGTATGTCACTTAAAAAACACCAAGTAACAAGAGTGCTTAAATTTTTTTTTTTTTTTTTCTCTTCTTTTGCTTTTCTTTTTGTTTCCAAGAGTGCTTTCTGAAACAATAAAAAATCATGTGACCCAACCAGGGTCAACTTGCCCCAGCCACACCCTTTATATTTTGTTAACACAGGAACTGAGCTGCCATTCCATTTTTTTAATATTTGTGCTTAATAACTAGATTCAAGTAGTTATCCTCCCTCTAATGTGGCTGCTTAGACAATTTGTTGATTTGCCCTTAGCAGCAGCTGCTAATATTTAACTGTAATTTTAGGCTAAATATTCTTTCTGTTTAAAAGTTACACAGGCTTATTGGACAGAATTTAGAAAATAAAAGTATAAAAAATATGTTTTCACAGTCTTCACTCCTAGAGATAATCGAAGTTTTAAATATGTACATGCCTTTATACATACATCTTCACACATGTTTTAAAACATTTAATGTTTTAAAATACAAGTGCTTCCATACACAGGATTTTAATTTGTACTATTTTAATATTAGAAAATGCAAATATTTATAAATAATTGAGACATAATTGCAATTGTGATAAAAAAGTAATACAGAAAAATTTAAACTCTTTAACTTTGAAATGAACACAAGAATTTCACCCAGTGCTGTAGATGCAGGAAAACTTAAGGAAGATGCTTTAACCACAAGATGGCTCCCAAGGTTTTGGACCCCCTTCCATAGATTCCAAATCGTAAAATACCAATGCATTTTTAAAAAGGGTCAAGAAAAACAGAAGGAAAGTAAATGTCAATCCAAAACTATGTCCATAGAAGTTGAAATTCTCCCAAAGTGAGCACAGAGTCAGCCTACCGAAGCAAATCCGAAATGAGGCGAGTATTCAAATATTCAGACAAAAATCCCTGTTCCTGAAACAAACCACAAATACTTGCTGAATACCTACTACGTGCAAGATCCTGATTATGCAAATACCAGGTGTGCCAGACAACTGCCCAGCCTTTTGTGCTCCTCTGCCTAACTGGATATGCCTGCGGTTTTCCATGTGGGATTCCACTTCTTGTACTGTGGCTGAAGTGTACATTTATTCTAATGGATAGAAGATATTAAACAGGCTTTCATTTAGAAGGTGTCTCACTTCACTTCAAAATGAAGTCTACCTTCTGAGTTTGATTAGGGAAGCTTCATGAGATTTTAGCTCCTGTGTATATTTTCATCCACTGTAGTGCTAAAGAGCACTTAGGATTTCTCTTCTGCCACTTACCTAAATAGATCTTAGGAAAATTTCCTTCAGCTTCGGTTTCTTCACTTGTAGTATGGGGATCTTTTTTTTTTTTTTTTAAACACCTTAATTCATGTTTTTCAAAGAATGATGCAGATGCAAATTATACCAATATTCAAGATTTTTCTTTACAAAAATTCTTTGTAAATATAAATAGCACATCATAAGAAGAGTTTTTTAAGTTGATATTTTCATATATATTTTTCTTCTTTACCATATCCCATAGCCTAGGGAAAATTGTACAAACAGTGGAAAAGCAAAAAGAAAATTTAACAAATTAAGAGGCTTCATTTTTTTCTAATTTTTAAAAATTTTATTTACGGGGGATCTTACCACTCACCTCATCTCATGGTGTCCTAAAAACGAAATGAGATAGTACAGTGCTTGGGGGATACAGGACTCTCAGTAAATGTAGGAAACTGGCTTCCCAGAGGTTCAAACCGTGGCTTTTCCTGTGTGGCGACATCACAGACATTGTTTATCAGAGGACATAGGTTTTAATTCACTGTGGTTCACTCTTGAGTTGTCATCGGGAAATTCTTCCAATACGGCGAGTACACACATTGATAACAGTGGCCTAATATATTTATTGAACTGTGATCACGGCCCTCAGGATTGGGTAAAATGCTCTCACAGTACTCCGTGGGCTTGAAGTATATCCAGCCTTCACTTTGTCCTCTCAGGTACAGCCTTCCGCAGGCCTTCTAACTTAAGCCTGCTTGTCACCACACACTTCATTCCTTTAGCCTGTGAACTATATGTCCAGACAATGACTCTGACATCTGAGAAGTGTGCACACTTACAATCGGTACACAGCATGGCTGTGGAGACACGGTTGAGAGGCCCTGGGGTTAGACACCTAAACGCAAATCCCAGCTGACAGCACCATGTGGCTTCGTGTAAGTCACTTTGACCTCCCTCATCCTCAGCTTCCCTCATCTGCAAAAGGAGAGTAACCATGGTTCCTACTTAGGGAGCTGTTACAAGTGAAGTGTGACCATGCATGTTGACTGCTGAGCCCAGGGCCTGGCAGATAGAAAAGATTCAATAAATGACAGCTTGTGTTGTTACTGTTGCTGACTTTATCCTAACATGGTAACACATCTGGCCCTCCAACTAGGAGCTGGTTTTTAACATTCAGGGATGATAACTTGCAGAGAATTACCCACACTCTCTCATCTGGTTACTTTTACTTCCACTTAGGAGGGAACTGGCTAGGGTTAAGAGTACAATGGAGGGCTGCAAAAAATTGTTTTCCTGTGTTTGAAGTCTCCTAGGCTGTCGTAAATCTGATCTTTCGGTCTCATTAGGACAATCCTCTAACCATGAAAGATGGGGGCCCACGAGAGCAAGTCATCTTCGACTTGTTGAACTTTCAACAGATGTATTGTTCAAACATATTTGGGGGAATGGGAATCAGAGAGAATTCTAGAGTAAACACTATTTTCTCAAAGTAAAATAATGCTGGGACTTCCCTGGTGGCGCAGTGGTTAAGAATCAGCCTGCCAATGCATGGGACACAGGTTTGAACCCTGGTCCAGGAAGATCCCGCATGCCCCGGAGTAACTAAGCCCATGCGCTACAACTACTGAACCTGCACTCTAGAGCCCGCGAGCCACAACTACTGAAGCCCGCGCGCCTAGAGCCCGTGCTCCGCAGCAAGAGAAGCCACCGCAATAAGAAGCCTGTGCACTGCAACGAAGAGTAGCCCCTGCTTGCTGCAACTAGAGAAAGCCCGTGTGCAGCAACGAAGACCCAACACAGCCAGATAAATAAATAAGTAAATAAATAAACTAATTAAAACAATAAAATAATGCTTATTCTCAGAAAATTATAGAAGAGCATATAGTGATATTTAAATCACTCAGTACCCGAATAACACCCGAGTTAGAACCCTGTAACCAGGGCAAATAATAGCATCAATACACATTTTTGCTTCACTCTTTGGGGCTTTTAAATTCAATGCCACAACCAACTGCTTACAAACTGCTACGGGCAAGCAGTGCCCTCGCCGTGAGCTCAGTGAATATTATCTATTGTGTTCTAACAATATCTCAGCAAAGAGACTGAGTGTTCCAGAAACCTCAGTCTCTGCATTCGTCCACCAGAGCTTTGAAGAACACTGTCTTCTTTTCATGTGGGCCGATTTCAAGGGACAATAGAGGTTTAACAGAGGACAACACAATCGGACTAAGATAAAACTGATGGATTCCCAAGAATTCTTCCATAAAGGTAAATTCCACAGATAAGACACTGAGTTTTCTTTTTTCTCTTTAAAGGAGCTGCTTCTTGTAATCTTGAGAAGCTCAAGAACTGTTGCTATTCAAACAGGATTGGTTTCAGACAGTGATAGAGGTGGCAAAAATAATTCTGCAAATGTGCATGTTATATGCAATCTGTTTTTATGCATTCATTAGGCATCTGGAATACCTCGCTGCTGAATAATGAGATAAATCGCATTTGTCCAATATCTTCCCATTTGTACCACGTTTATGTTTAGCCTTGAGCCTGAACCTATGTTACTGAACAAACAACTCTGTCTCCTTCATAATGGATTTTCTGCAAATGGATCTGTTTCATGTTAAAATTAATAAGTATGGTAGTTTTTTAAATGACACAGGCAGCAGGTGACAGCAACTTCTGAAAGCATAACTGAATGGGGATAACTTAATTATTAGCTATATCCTCTACACAGAACCAGGATCATAATAAAACTCAATTTGGCTCAGACACATTTATCTATCATCCCTGTTTTTTCCAACAAAAATTAGCTAATTATGATGTGACCTGAATTGCGAAAGTCAACACATCCCCTTGAACACCCACTCAAACACTTAAAGAAAATAAATTGTCCTTGAACTCAGGCCAAGTACTTGATGGATTTATAGATGTCACTTGCCTCCTGGCTTGAAACAGAAGTTAAGTCGGATACAAGCTTCTTGTCCACCTACCCCTCGATGTTGGTAAATTATTAAGTAAGCACTTGGGTAATATAATGCAAAGTTAAAAGCAGAGGCCTATAATTAACACACACTCCTATGCGTACTCTGAAAAGTGGGTACCCAAGGAGAGTCTCCTTATTAGGCAATTTGATCAAGAATTAATTGGTTAATGTCTATATAGCTCAACAAATAAACTGTATGATTATTATAATTGTGGCAAGTACAGTTCAAAATCCACTTCAAGTTCAAAGAATAGTAATTTATATATCTAAGTAGAGACGCAAATATTTAACTATGTAAAAGTAGTTATTTTAATGCTATTCCAAGTGTCTAATAAGTATTACTCATCTCTGAAGTTTTACTTTTTTTCTCTTGATAAAAGGTCCTAGATGACGCAAAAAATTTCACAATTCCCTTATTGCCGTTAATAACTTTATTTCAATGTTACTGTAATTTGGGGGGAGAATTTGGCCATAGAAATGAAAGAGAGAGAGTTTCGTGTTACATACAGAAACTGCCATGTTAATAACAGTGCATACTGGTGGATGGTTAAGGAGAAGGTGATTGAAATATACTGAAACTTAAGTTTACATGCGGGAGAGAACAGTAAATAAAGTGGGTTCCCAGCCTCCAAGTCTTATATTTTCCTTGAGGTGGGGAGATGACTAGATGAATGCAGGGTAAGTTGTAAAGATCATGATAACATAAAACACCAAACCAGATTTTTTTGAGGGAATTCAGGAAGATCCTTTGTCATTTGATCTGGGCCATGAAGAATGAATATCACAGTTCAACAGGCAGAGAAAGTTGCGATGGCAGTGAGGGAAAAAGCCAGGCTGAGGTCTCCGCATATGCATGCGTGGTGTGTTCAAAGGAGGGTGGAGAGGAGCTAACGGATGGGAAGTAGATAGCCAGCTTGGTGAGACCGAATCTTAAAGGGTCTCAAATACTTTGCAAAGGAATTTGGACTTATTTTCTAAGTCACTGAGAGATTTCGAACAGAGGGGGTGGGCAGCCTATTCAGATCCATGTATTAGAAGAGACTTTGATCCACGTTCAACGACACAAAGCTTATGAGTTTTAAAATTTGCTTCTAACAGTTAATAACCAGGGAATTTCAATAAAAGCTCAGATCTCCAGATTTTCTTGAGAAAAATCAATAGGCCTGGCAATGGCGGACCCGTTATTCTAAATGGGGACAGTTGGTCAGAGCCAAGGGAGGTGGCTTGCCCCAGATGGTACATGTGCTGTCCAGTGGCCCAGGTGCCTCTTCTTTCTGCCACACTCATACCACCTGCCCAGGGGCACTAAATATTTGGGTTTGTGCCTTCTCTTTTAAAGAGATGTCCTCTTTCAACAGCACGTGTCTTTCTACCACTGCAAGCAGCATAAATTAACTTCAATGAGTTAATTCATACTGATGATCTCTGGCTTCTTTGGCCAGTACATCCCTTTACCCCTTTTTTGGACCCCTCCTGCCAATGAGGTTTTCCATTGATACCTTTATTTAAAAGTGAAGATAAGTACTTTTAAATAGAATGTATGTGGGTTGAAAAGGCAGATGTCATGTGTGAGGGGCCCACAGTGAACATGGGGTAAAGAACATGCTCCACAGCAGGATTTCTCAACCTCAGCACTACTGACATTTAAGGCTGGATAATTCTTTATCTTGGGAAGCTTCCCTGGACATTGTAGAATGTTTAGCAGCGTCCCTGGCCTCCACCCACTGGATGCTTGTAGCTCTCTCCAGTTGTGATAATCAATCGGGTCTCCAGACACTGACAAATGTCCCCTAGGAGTTAGAATCACTCCCTGTTGAGAACTGCTGCTCTATGGGGAGGAGGGTTTCCAAGATAATAAGGTCATTACAGAGTACTGAGCAGAGTTCCCTGTGCTATACAGTAGGTCCTTATTAGTTGTCTATTTTATATATAGTAGTGTGTATATGTCAATCCCAATCTCCCAATTTATCCCTCCCCCCCTTTTCCCCCTGGTAACCATAAGATTGTTTTCTACATCTGTGACTCTATTTCTGTTTTGTAAATAAGTTCATTTGTACCAAGAGCCCCTCTTTCTATGCTCTTAATTACTGATGTAGTCGAGGGAAAGAAGACAGGAACTTACACAATTTACTCAAGACCCAAACCTCCCCATTCACATACCCTGGCCAAGTGTGGCGTCAGAATGTCTCTGAGGACAGATAAAGCCTCTGCACCCCTACAAGGCAGTGGCGAGGTCCGCTCTGGGTGTCACTGGGGAGAGCAGGGCTTGCTGCGCTAACACCTGGGAGAGGCCAGGTACAGACCTCAGAACACATCAGACCACGTCCAGGGCCTCCCGGTCCTCCAACTCTAAGGCCTGCAACACAGAGCTCACTCATCTGAGAGCTTCCTTCGTTTTTCCGGGAATACAAGTTTCTCTCGAATCTACGCATTATTGCTCTATCAGCAACCTGTCAGTGTGATTTTGTATGCTTTCCTAGTATAAGTAAAAAAAGATGAGCTTCTTCTGCAGGTGAAGAGTGGGCAACTGTTGAGTGACAAAGGCAAGAAGTAGGTGAAAGCTGATGGAAGAGTTTTGATATTTTTCATATGGATTTCAGGTTGGACTGGTTTTGAACTAAGAAAGAAATATCAAGATTACGGCATTTCCTGGAGTGTAAAATAGGCTGATGATACGACTTACAAAATCCTATTTTTTGTGGTTAGTGCTTTTCACAATTCCTTCTTTCGGCATATAGAATCTAATCATTTCCCTCTGGGGAGAGGTACTATTTAGACAAAATTGGTTGAATTAAATTAATCGGTGGAAGTGGCTTGTTCGTTGTGCACCCCTTCTCAAAAGAAACCAAAGGCTCCATTTTGTTTTAACAAAATTCAAGTCTTCAGATGTTTAGCAAATAGGGAGTAGATGCTCAATATGGCTTAGCTCATGACAATAAGGACTGTGGTCCTCACGATAATTTGGGGGAGGGGTGATGGGTAAAAGTAAAAACAGGACAACAGCAAAGAAAAATGACAACTGGTCTTCTCATTCAGTAAATAATGAGTAAATGAAATAGCAGGCACCTCCACAAACAAGAGATAGTGTTGATAGTAACGACAGTCCAAAAGGATGAGCCGGCTTGAACAGGGGGAGGATGAACAATACAGGGGTAACAGAGGGACAAGGACAAGGAGGGTTTTGAGTAAGTTAACCCTACTGGTAACAAAGAAGGGACAGAGAGCAAGGCTGGGCAGCTGAAGCATCCTTTTGTTCACAAATCAATGGAAGCTATTCAATCCAATATGGTTTGATTTAGCAGATATTAACTGCAGCTAAAGTGATGCAAATACGTCAGCGAATGGAGAGTAAGAGAAACAGGAGAAACCCACACTGGCTAGAAAAGGACACGAGAACAGAGACTGACATTTAAAGACTAGATTAAAGGATAGGAAAAAGTAGAGAACGATGTGAGCGTGACATCCTTAGACAGAAGGGAGGTGAAGCGGACAGATCCAGTGATCCCCCTGCGTATGAGGCTCCAAGAAAAGAGAGAGGATAATTGAGCATGGACCACGGGTCACACAAATACAGCACAGGCACTCAGTAAATATTTGTTGCATAACTAAATATACTTGAGGGGTCCCTTCTTTTCTGTATCTGATGACAGCTTACAATTTTATACAAAATTGAATTAACAAGTTTTTGCCCTTTGGGGATTGCTTTAAAACATCTATCTATTTAGAGAGGTTTCTATGAGCCTCATCTTGTACCCCTGATGCCGCTCCTGTCATAGATTCAGTTAGGGGGTCATGCTACAGCAGTTGGAACACTGGACTGACAGGCAGGAGACCACGGTTCCAAAACTGGCTTTGCTGTGAAGTGTGTGACACCGGGCCAGCCACTTAACCTTTTTGAGTTTCTGTTTCCTCTGGAGTAACAGGAGTGGCCCAGACCAGATAACTCTCAGGGCCCTCTGTGATCCTACACAGGCAATGATGTACATTACCATGTTAATCACGTCTTTTGCTCTCTTTCCTGCCTCACAAGCCCAGCGCTGAATGGCAGATAAAAGTCCTCTTTTCCACTGTCTTCTCATTTTGCCTGCTCATGGCTTGTCAACAGTACTTTATATAATCAATGCTGGAAATGTTTACCCATCTGTATTATCTGAGGGTTGTTATTTACTGTTCCTGCTATTTTTTTTTCCCTTGGAGAGGAATTTCGATGTGTCCCTCGCAGGGAGACCACAGCAAACAACGAGGATAGATTTTCACAACACTCAGCAGGAAGGGACACCGTTCTGCTGGCTTCTCTGACACAGTCTGAACCCATTGTGATGGTATATTTGAAGTGGTTTCCTGTGCTTTTCCATGTTTTAAAGACTACACTAAAGCCCAGGTCTTCTCTGCACTGTTACGCTTAGCTGGAATTAATTTTTGTCCATTTTCTATGAAAACACAAATAATGATGCAATCAGACGTTTTGACAAAAATGTATGGCTTTGTTACTAAAGAGTTAAACAGACCTAACACATCACTTACAGCCCTCTCTGATATAAGAATATTCCACTGTAAACTCTTTGCAGCTCTCAGATGAAACATGATCAGTGAAAACAATTCCAGAAGAGGAGTAAGGAGACTCTGATTCCAGTCCTTACCCTGCCACTAGCGTAGCCCGGGCAGGGCATTTCATCTCCCAGGTACTTGCTGTGTAAAGCACACAGATTGGATTAGATGACTTCTGAAGTTGCTATAGGTCAAATATCCTATAAAATGCCTGACTAGCTAAGGGACTGTTGTTTTTAGCTATGTCATCTTCCACAGTCAAAATCCTGCTCCCTGGGCTTCCCTGGTGGTGCAGTGGTTGAGAGTCCGCCTGCTGATGCAGGGGACACGGGTTCGTGCCCCAGTCCGGGAAGATTCCACATGCCGCGGAGCGGCTGGGCCCGTGAGCCATGGCCGCTGAGCCTGCGCGTACGGAGCCTGTGCTCCGCAACGGGAGAGGCCACAACAGTGAGAGGCCCGCGTACCACAAAAAAAAAAAAAAAAAAAAAAAAAAAATCCAGCTGGGGAGTTATCAAAATTCACTCATCAGAACACTGTGCCAACTCCTAAACTGACCTCACTACTTTTCTCATTAAAATGTAATAATCGGGACTTCCCTGGTGGCACAGTGGTTGGGAGTCCGCCTGCCAGTGCAGGGGACACGGGTTCGAGCCCTGGTCCGGGAAGATCCCACATGCTGCGGAGCAACTAAGCCCGTGTGCCACAACTACTGAACCTGAGCTCTAGAGCCCGCGAGCCACAACTACTGAGCCTGCGTGCCACAACTACTGAAGCCCGAGTGCCTGGAGCCCGGGCTCCACAGTGGAACGGGCCACTGAGGTGGGAGGCCCGCTCACTGCAAGGAGGAGTGGCCCCCACTCGCTGCAACCAGGGAAAGCCGGCGCGCAGCAATGAAGACCCAACACAGACAAAAAATAAATTAAATAAATAAATAAATTAAAAAAAATATAATAATCCACACAAAAGTGCAGAGTGTGAGTTATATAAATAGAATAATGCCCTAACTTAAAGATACCAGAGCATGCTGCAGAGGTCATAAATCCCAGCACTCTGAGATGGGGAGACGGAGGCCTGACCTCTAAGTTCCATGCATGAGATTCCATAGATTCTGCAGAAAAGATACTAGGCACACCCTCCTCTGTTCCTCAGTATCTGTAATCTGAATTCTGGGATCTTAAAATGACACAGCAAGGTTGAATACCTTAAATGTAGAAAGTAGCTCAGTATAAAGTGGGTATAAAGGGGATTCACTGGTTGGAGAACATGCTACCCTGCATTTCACATGGTCCATACAGGGCAAGGAGGGAGAATGACTTCGAAATATCTATGGCAAGGGGAAGAACCCATGAGAAACCAATCACAAAATGAGCATGATACCTCATGCTCTCAAAATGAGCATGATACCGTGGCTTTCCCAAACACTTGGATAATTTGAGCATATTATCTAACCACCAGAAATGCAGGGACTCTAACTCAACAGGCCTAATAAGGCCATGGCTATTACTAATAGCTGCATTGTTCTGCCTTTATCTTTGGTAGCCAGACAAAAAGAGGGGCATTTAAGTCATACTCCTGCCCACTGTTTAAAAAAAAAATCTATAAGTAATACTGACAATAAAACTACATTATAGATAAACAACAAGGTCCTACTGTACAGCACAGGGAACTATATTCAATATTCTCAGATTAAACCATAATGGAAAAGAATATAAAAAAAAAGAATGTGTGTGTGTGTGTGTGTGTGTGTGTGTATATATGACTGAATCACTTTGCTGTACAACAGAAATTAACACAACATTGTAAATCAACTATATGTCAGTACATAGAGTCACAACCTTAAAAAACCAGCAAAAAAACTACACCATGAAGCACTCAGTGATGGTTGCCAAGCACCTTAAATGTATTATCTCATTTAGTCCTCAAAACAATCCACTGAGGTGATGCCATGATTATCCCCATGGGTGGATGAGAGCTGAGAGAGGTAAGTAACCTGTCCTAAGGTAAGGGAGTCAAACCACCTCTCTTCTGGATGAATCTGCCCAGTGCCAAGTGTTGATCTTGAATACATGAAGGAGAAACAACCTGAGAAGCAGTTGGCAATGATACTTACTTCTTCGCAGTTTGGGCCTACGTCCTGACTAACACGTATTCAATTACCAAGTGTAGCTTTAAATAAACGTGTGCTCCAGCCTCTCAAATTTAAACAGTAGTCTTCCATGTCATAATTACGCTGGCTGTGACACGAGCCTAGCCGAGAGTGGATTTTTATTTTAACCGGCTTGAGTAGGTGCATGAGTGTGGGCTGAGCTTTTTGCTTGCTAGTCAGTACTTGAAAGCGGGCTCCAACCTTTAATTTAAGCATTCACTTGTAGCACCAACAGGGCTACAGGGCTTCCAGTATCAAAGACACACTCCTCCATCCTTTCATGGCCCTACTTCTGTAAGCAGCGTGATTGAACTGCGGCACCACAGAACCTTGTTTTCCCTCCTCCTGGCAGCGCAAGCCAAAACACTACTGCCCCATTCATCTTCGCGACATCAAAATGAAGTCCCGGAATCAATTTCTAACAAGCAAAGTGCAAAAATCCATTGAAGGAGTCTCGTGGCTGATGCCTTTCATATATCTCTCAACAGCATACGAGAGGCAAAGTGTCTGCACAGAAACCCAAATCATACCATAGAAAGGTCTTTTGCAACATCCAAAAAGCGTTTTTTGTTTTTTGTTTTCCTTCCCTGAAATGATTAAGGGAAAGGACGATACTGAGAACATCTGATTGTTCCTAATGAATTCCATGTGCCTTGAAAATGTTTGGCGACCTCCCCCAGGGGCTTACCGTCAACCTTTCTAAAGAACAACACCCTTAGAGCGACAGCTGGCGCCTTTCATGCTCTGAACTCCACTGGCCTCCTCTAGCTGCCTCATCTCCTGCAGTCCCTACAGGCCACACTCAAGTACTTGCCAGACCCAAACTCGCCTCCTTCCCTGTCTAGCCTTTGAGAATTTTCCCAAGCTCTACTCCTTGTTGGGAAGACCTTCCTTCGCTTCAAAGCTCAGCTAAGCTTTTGCCTCCCTCAGAAAGCTGTTCCTAAGCCCTCAGTCTGATTCGGGCTTCTCCGTGCTCCCAACAAACTCCCCATTTCTCCAATCTGGCACTGAGACCGTGTCATGGTTTTATTTCCGCCTCGAGTCCTCACTGGCCTGTGAGCTCCTTGAAGGCAGGGACTACATCTTCCCTTCTCTCTGCTTCTAGCACTTTGTACAGTTCCTGCCACACAGCAGATGCTCAATAAATATCTGTGCGTATTTTGCCTACCTCTCACTCCACGAAAGTGCTCTGAAGGAGCCTGCCACCCCAGTTTGCACCCAAGCTCAGAGTCTGGAACAATGTATCTTTGTGAGACTCCCACTGTGGTGCTGCGCTGTTGGGTCAGAGCAGCAAGGAGGTTCGAAACATGGGCTTGGGGGTCAGACAGGCTTGGCCTCCAAGGGCAGCTCCGTGCTAGCTCTGTGGCCATTGGACACGTCCCTGCCTCCGAGGGGTGGCGGTAAAAGGCTCACAGGAGTAAGAAATGTGGGAATCCACTTCACAGTGCTTGGCACACAGGGGAAGCACTTTAAAAATGACAGGCTTAGGACTTGTATTACTGTTCACAGTGGTAGGGCTTGGATCGTGCAGAATTAGAAGCCTCTTAGGTTGTATGCTGAGAAATATCATCCAGGTGCCCGTTCCACCAGCCCCTTTGCGACCAAATCACATAACTCACGTCTTTGGGCATCGGCAAAGGCCCCGGTTAAAATGCCAGTGTGCATCAGCTGAGGTGAGATTGGATGAAGTCATTACCCCAACTTCAAATCTGTGTACATGGCGTGTGTCGCATTCCCCACGTGAACATGATGAGGACCGTATTCATCATAATGCTTGTTCACTGCCTACTATGGGCTAAGCACCTCTTACTGGTGAGACACTGTAGAAAGCACCTTGGATGTGTTACTTCCTACTTTCCAAAACCCATATGAGGTCCATGTTATTATTATTTTTTAATTTTACAGCTGATAAAACTGAGGTGTAGAGAGGTTACACGATTTGCCTAAGATCCTTCAGCTGGCATATGCAGTATTTATGGGATTTAAACCTACTGGGAAAAATTTTCAGATCCATCCATGCTGTTATACTTGTGCCGAATTTCTTACATTCCTTCCTTATTCATTTCCCTCATGTCACCTGGAAGAGCTGGGAGAGAATGGGACACAAGATGGAAACACTGAGTTTGGGGAGAGGGAAGAGGGGGCGGTCTGGAAAAGAGGCACCGCTGATCTCTATGTAGCCGGGCGGGGGACGGGGGGTGGTGCAACTCAGCCCTGGGCTGCTAAGCCAGGAGACCACTGGGAGAGCTGAGATAGGAGATGATGCACTTTGAAAACACAGCCAGTGTGCTGAGCCATCCTTACCTAGAACCAGAACCCTTAGCAAAGAGCTCAAAGGTACACAGAAAGCATTAAGTCTTAGAAGAACTTCCTGTACCCATAACAATATCACCGTGTCTTCTGATTCACTTTCTCCTCCTACCTTCCTCCTGGATCATTCAAAAGCCAACATTAAAAAAAAAAAAAGAAAAGAAAAATGTAAAGGTGGCTATTGTGATATAGTTTATGGCTTTGTACACATATTTGAAGTATACAAATGCCTTCAGTTCCCTTTCGTCGGGTCACAGATTCAGTCTTCTGTTTGTGAAGCGGTAGTACGAAGAAACTGAGGATAAACGCAATGTGTGTTAAATGGCAGTGAAAAATTCCAAAGCCTGGAGTCCAGAGAATATTTTCAGTACTGTGAGTGTCTTATTTACACAAAGGGTACTAGAATGCCCCCACCCTTTAGTAAGCTTTTTTTTTTTGCGGTATGTGGGCCTCTCACTGTTGTGGCCTCTCCCGTTGCGGAGCACAGGCTCCCGGCGTGCAGGCTCAGCGGCCATGGCTCACGGGCCCAGCCGCTCCACGGCATGTGGGATCCTCCCGGACCGGGGCACGGACCCGTGTCCCCCGCATCGGCAGGCAGACTCTCAACCACTGCGCCACCAGGGAAGCCCTTTAGTAAGCTTTTTGTCGAAGTGCAACATACACAGAAATAGGCCCAACTCACAAATGTAAGCTTGATGAATTTTCACAGTAAACACTTTGAGATCAAGAAAAAAAAATGCCTTTTGGTTTTTAGTCTTTCTGTGCCTGGGTCAAAACCACTGACTAATGCAAAACTGAAGGTATAAAACTTATTATTTTAAGTTCAGTTAGCAGGAAAATATTAGAAATTTAATAAAATACAATGCCTAAAAAGAGCCATCTTCCTTCAAAGAGAATTAATTATCTCGGAAATTTGGAGGAAGTTTTGTTTTCTTTGTAACCGTAAGTAGGCATGCAGTTCGCTCTCTAACCCTTTTGACAAAGGTGAGGGCTTCGCCTTCCCCACAGCCTTTCTAAGGAGAGAGGACGCTATCTTTTGTTCCCTTCCTCTCCGCTCCCGTCCTTCCCTCACGTCATCATTGCGTGTTGTTCTGACGTGAGACCATTTCACTCTCTCACTCTCCTTTAGCCCTCCTGCTTTTGGGCAGATCCAAGAGGAAATGAGGCACTCTTTCTCCTGGCCAGCCTCACTCTGGGCCATTGCACAACCACTGTTTACACAGTGAGTGTGTTTCAGCCTAACCTTTAATTGGCTAATAAGACCATGTCGGGAGCGAGGTAACCCAGTACTCTGACGCTGATCTGGCTCTAGGGGCACCAACTCTTCTCTTGGCAAGAGGAGTCAGGAGCAAGACCCTAGCAATGCACAATGTGCCAAAATACATTTGCTTCCAGTCAACTGATGGTCTGCTGGTAGGTAACTACATGGAACCAAGACCTGCGTGCCTCTTAGTTGGTAAAGATAAATCATAAAGCCTCCATGAACCACAATTTTATGCCAAACCTCTGTTTTATTAAAAAAGGAAACAACAAAAAGGTAACCCCCAGCAATGGTCTTACATGGCCAATAAAGAGGAAATAACGTTATAAAGAAAACAGGGATTAGAAAATTTGTTCTCGAATTCATGTTTGAAAGTGCTTTGTTTAATATATAATTGGGGGTTTATCTGTTAAATCTGTATAAATTTAAAGCCCCTTGGGCTTCCCTGGTGGCGCAGTGGTTGAGAGTCCACCTGCCGATGCAGGGGACACGGGTTCGTGCCCCGGTCCGGGAAGATCCCACGTGCCGCGGAGTGGCTGGGCCCGTGAGCCGTGGCCGCTGGGCCTGAGAGTCCGGAGCCTGTGCTCTGCAACAGGAGAGGCCACAACAGTGAGAGGCCCGCGTACAGCAAAAAAAAAAAAAAAAAAAAAAAAAAAAAAAAAAAAAAAAAAAAAATCTTCTGTGTCTCCTAGAGTAAATTGTACAGAGCAGTTCTCAAACTTTTGGTGTCTGGATCATTTCATGATCTTAAGAGAGCTTCTGTTTATGTGGGCTAGATATCAGTAATTACTGCACAAGGAATTAAAACAGAACATTTAACAATATTTATCTATAATTAATTTGAAAATAACAGGAATAAATTCATTACATATTGACATAAAGTATTTAAATATATATTTACAAAACAAAAAAGTTAGTAAAAAATGCCATTATTTTTGCATCTTTAATCTCTGGCTTAAGAGAAGACAGGTAGATTCTCATGTCTGCTTCTGCATTCAATCTGTTGTGTTCTTATGGTTGAAGTATGTGAAGAAATTCTGGCCTCACACAGATATGCAGCTAGAAAAGGGAGGAGCATTTTACTGGGCTTTTCAAATAATTCTGGATTTTCTTCTTTGACACTACACCAAAACTCAACAAGTGGTAGTTTCTTAAAGGTTAGTTGGAATATGGAACCTGAAACCATACCAGTAATTTTCTGTATTCTGTTAAATTCAAATACACTGGTATATTTTGTACTTTGAATGAATCTTTTACACCCGTCCATATTTTTATAATGGCATGCATTTGGTCACTTGGAAGCTATTAGTTCAATGAGTTATGTAGCTCTTCCAGATGTTGACATGTTGCATTACCAAATGGGATTCTATCAAGTAATCACATTTATTGATATCACCACCTACATCATCAGAAAATTTTTTATGTATTAGGATGCTGTCAGGTTCACGGTGTTGGGTACAAGTGTTACAAAATTCTAATATTTGCCTGAAAGCTTGAATCTATTAGTAATAAATATTGTCAACTATTTTTCTTGAAATGATGAGCTTACTTGGTTCATTTTTGAACAAATGTAGTACATACACGTAAGTCTGAACAACTGCCGTCAGTGGTTCTAGTAAGAAAATGGCATTCCATTCAAAAAGCAGTGAGTTCAGCTCTTAACTCGAACAATGGCACAAGTACTTTTCCCTGGAGATCAACATCCTTCTTCGGTACGGAGCAGAAGCGCTCTGTACTTTATGTGTACTTCCCATTTTGTCAAAAAGACTTGTACTCAAGGGTCAAAATTTAATAAGCTTAATAATTTTTACTGCTTCATCAGGACAGTCTCAAATGAACTTGGTAATGTTTTGTTACCAGCAAGTCCACAGTAATAGCAAAAATGACTATTGCCTTGATTCCTGCAAAGGTATTAGGAGTTTTACCCGCCAGGGCTTTGGCACTATCAATGCAAATGACCAGTACAGTCAAAAGGGCTAATAATGTCTTAGTGTTATTATGCAAAGAGTTTTAATCTCTTGGAACCCCTGAAAGGGCCTTGGGGACCCCCAGGGGTGCCTGGATCACACGTTGAGGACCACTGCTGTGGTGGATAGTACCAGTATAAATCCACTCTCTAATCTGCTCAATGCTTATGTCCTTGTGGGGTTCACAGAAAGAAGATTTAAAAGGTTTATTTCTGTCTCCACATTCCTGCCCTCCCTGCTCAAAAAAAATTCCATTGTGGCGATCCAACATAAATAGTGTGTATAGAACAAAGAAATTGCAGTACTCTTGAGTTCATCAGCATTTTTCTCCCTAACAAAGAAAGCTACTCTAACAAGCTATTGGGAAAACTACTGTGAGTTATAGGAAATATGACATGCTCAGTCCCCCTTCTATCCCGTCTAACTCCCAACCCTCCCAAACCTTTTCACTTCGGGGGTATTTTGGATGAGCTCCTCATAGTGTCCTCAGAAATAATTGGGTGTCCTAATTCAGCCACATGCAAATTAATGCTCCCCTAAAGAGGCCTTATTATAATTTCCAACCCTTGATGTCTACATAATCCCCTATAGTTCTTTAACTTCTTGCTTTCTAACTTCTGTTTACCGATGCACTACTTTTGTCAGCTCAGTATAGCATCAATTAGTAACACAGTTGTTTATTAGGTCTCCCTAGAGCCTTGAGAAAGTTGCTTTGTATTTATTAATGACTACGCAGAACACTACTATTTTTCGATAGCATTTAAAAATGAGTAAATTACTGAAGATGAACTATAAAAGAACTTCAAATGTCAAAGGCAAGCAAAAAAAAAAAAGCACATTATTTCAAACCACCCATAATGCTTGCATGGTTAATTTTATTTTCAATTTAATAACAAGAAGTGGGGGGGGGAGTCAAATCCAGACTCTTCTTCCCGTTCTACCGTTAGCATTCTGGAGTACACACCATTTGCTTGACAGAACTGAGGCACCGATCTGGCGACTAATTAAGAGCCGGTGTAACAGGTCTAAATTTCATTATCACACACACCTGTTAGGTAACGCACACCTGATTCAGCAAAAAATCCACCCACAAGGCGAATGTTAAAAAATTTAAAAGCAAGGGTGTGGGGGAGTGCCGGTGGGGACAACTCCAGAAACTTAGGTCTAGTTTTATGTCAAGCATAATTCAAAACAACCAACTTGAAATGTATCCAACTTGTACTCTCTTATTTTGTGAATAATTCCTTGGACCCTATTAGGTGAAGTTAGAGCTGCCCATGCCGGTACACAATTCGCTTCTTAAGGAAACCAGAGACCAATCTCTCCTGCGATGAGTCTCTCCTAACCAAACTTAGAGCGACGGGGAGCAATTATAGAGCTCATTTGCCCTCCTTTTATATTCCTGGTCATTTATGAAATGAAGACGCTGATCTGCAAAAAAATCACTTTGCATTCAAGAAAGGAGCTCTGGGAGCTACCCCAGAGCATCTGGCTACGAGGCAGAAAAACACACCTCGGTGCCGTTCCTTTGTCTTGCGCTCTCTCTTTGATGTGTAAGTCACTGGTGGAGTAAGCTGTGATCGCTTTGATGTTGAACTTCTAGACTTTATTGTTACTAGCATGCCTACAAGGAGAGCTGTCAGTCATGTCGTACATCTGAACAACCGTTTTCCTTTACGGCACATCTCTTACAAGCATCATTCCTTAAGTACATGTTTTCACATTTCTGCTGACTACCACACACTTCATTGGAGGAGGGCTGTGCTCAAATATAACTATAGCACCCACATCTTCTGTAAACACCCTGAGGCGTCATCAGACGGCTGGTAACCAACCTTCTGCAACGAGAAGCCTGAGCGCAAAACATATTTCTAGCAAATGAAAACATTCTGAAAACACTCAAGCCATCTTAACAGTCAAAATGAGGAGTTTAGCCAATATTTCCCCTAAGCAGCCATTGAAATCATACAGAAACTTCCAAGCCACTTTAAAAGGGATTCTGAATGCAACAGCAACAGGGGGCTTAGAAAGTCTGCCAGAACTTTGAGAAGTCTTGACTCACATTAAATGACTTTGTTTCTCTGCAGTGGGGGAAACAAAACACTTCTGTTCTACATGATTATGCTTGTGATAGAAACATTGCTTTTGAAATAGATTTCTGCCAATTATTTTGTCAAACGGTATCATTTTCAGAAGGTGCTTGCTATTATGGATGTAGCTTAAGTTACAGGAAGATGGCTTTCTATAATTTTCTGTCTAAGGAGAACATATGGATGTATATCAACATGTGTCAATTTCTTAAATATATACATGCCAAACAGGCAATGTGCTCATCCTCAAAAAATCTCTGTTGAAAAATACACGGCTCTGATTTCATTTACCGGCTCCCATCAGATTTACTTTTCAAACTCCTTTCTCATTTGTGCAACTGCCGAATATTATCAAACCCCACTGGGAGATTCCACACAAAAAGGAAATAAAGTTAAGGTGCTTACATCACACCATGCTGGTTTATAATGAACTGGTATCTTTCTGAATAAATGTTTCAACGAAACCCAAGTTCTTAGAGATACAGGGTCACAGATGAGGAAGCAGAATATTTTTCATGATAGAACTTAGTTTTGTAGTTTTCTTTTATTAAGCTGGCAACACAGGAGAGATACACTGTTTCTGCTTGTTAAAAAACTGCAAACAATATATTGGGAGAGACTCAATGTCTTTGGGTTTCTGGCCTGGAATATTTGGTAAGGAATAAAATTACTGTGGTGTGTGATGCTTAAGACTATTCCAGGGCTTCCATTTTTAAGCAACCTCCCTACCCCGACCTCCTCGGTTTTAACTCAACCATCAAAAAACGCTTTGGGCTAGAATCTGATACATAAGGTATGACTAATTTACCAGAACTAAATCAGGGCATAAATATTAATGAAAGCTTGCTTATTCTTAAATTTATTTAAATAATTGGCAGAAAGTAATTACCTCTTTCTACCTTAAATTTTCACTCCCCAAAGGAACCGATCAGCTGATGAAGGGACCTCTAGCAATTAGGGGTTGAGACAAGGAATAAGGAAACTAGAGTGTATTTGTTTTCTTCCTCCCAGTCTTGGACGAGAAGCCAGACCTTTCCTTCTGTTTTAAGACAAACATTTTCACAGAATGAGAGAGCTGGAAAAGCTCTTGATGGCTATCAATTTCCCCTAATTTTACAAATGGGGAAAGTGAGCAATTGAGGTAGCCTGACCTGGCAGGAGAACCCATGTCTTCTCCCACCCTACATGGGGGTGGGGGTGGGGGGTTCCACCATCCAACACTACTGCCCTGCACCGGGGACGGACGACTCACATGTCAAATAAGGGTGTTGGACCTCAGAGGTTTCTCGACCAGAATCATCTGGACAGCTTTAACAAATTATCAATACTTGAGACCCACCTCAGACCAATAAAATCAGAGCTTCCAGGAGTGGAGCCTGGGCTGGTGTTTTTCAAAAAGCTCTCTAGACAGTCTAGTGGGCAGACAAGGCTGAGAACTAAGAGACCAGATGACCTCTAAACTCCCTCTTGGGTCTACGGCAGAACATTCATCACTGGTTAGAAAAAATTCTTGGATTTCATTCCCTGCTGTTCATCCATGAGGCCATAAGCAATTCTAAGCCATTACAATTTCTATGTTGGCCGAGCTGTTGTCACTATCTGTATTTATCTAGTTCATTTATATGTTTACTTAGGTATTATCTACCTCTTCCCACGAGAACATACACTCGAAGAGACCAGAGGTGAAGCCTGCTGTGTTTGCTGTTGCCCCCATGGCAACATCACATCTGCCACATGATGGGCTACGGCACCGCCATTTTCCAAAGAAGGAGGGGCTGGAGTTGGTGCAGAAGGGGGTCAGCCTTCCTCCACCATCAGCCAGAGTAGTTCCACTTTTCTGTCTCACCAGACTAGAATCTAAGTTGCACAAAGGCAGTGTGGTGTCTGTGTCATTCAAACTTCGCCATTCCAGTGCCTGGAGGGGGGCAGATACACACCAGGTGCTCAGGGCCTGAGAAACACCACCTTATAAATAGGAAGCATTCACAACTTGCAGGGCTCTAAAACCTGGACTTTGTTGCTGAAAAAAAAGCAACATAGAAGAGGCATCACTGTTGCCACTGGAGTTGGCCTTGACTTTTGAGGCACAATCCCCAGCCTGCCCCACTGAGTGGTCACAATGGTGGCAAGACCCAGCCTCGGGGCTCACTGAGGGCTAGAAGGCCAGAGCTCCTGGACAAGGTTTATGCAGAAAAGGAATACAGGGTTGGGAAAGCATCACAGGGGCCTCTTCTGTTTGGATCATTTGGGGTAACAGACTGGGAGCCTGCCCACTTTTTTCCTACACACTGGTTGATAGAAAGGCCAGAAATAATCAGAAGAATATCTCAAATGTGTTAATAACATCCAAACAATGGCAGAAACTGCTCATGGTGTGCACCTCACCCACTCTGAAAGGAGATTTCAGTGGCCTCAAAGGAAAGTTTAGGCTTACCTTAATATCGCTGACCTGAGCATCCTTTCCTCACTAGTAAGAGGAGAGGGTTAGACCCGAGCAGTAGTTCCCAAACCTGTCAGATCCTCAGTCACCAAGGGGAGATTTACAAATTCAGATTCCTTGGCCTCTCCCCAGACCATCGGAATCGTGATCCATATAGGTGGTGATAGAGACCGGGCACTTAGTTTTTTTAAATGCTTCTCAGCTAACCGTGAAGATCAATGATATTTGGGAACCATTGAAGGGTTGGAGGATTCTGCTGCCCATCTGAGCTCTGACAGGCAAGGGCCAGGTTTCACAGAGGGAGTGAGGAGGACCATCTGAACTGGCAACACCTGAGACACCTTTTAAATACCTTCCTGGGTTGGGAAGACCAAGCTGACAGAATCAGGGTCTCCATGGGTGGGACCCGGAAATCTGCCTTTGCAACTCTTCTGGTTATGGGTTGCTCTCCAAAGTTTCAGAGCCACTGCTTAGGCAGGATTTTAGAGCTACCCTATGGCTTATTTGGAAGGGAATCATGTTCACACATAAATAGAAGGATTAACTTTATCCAATTGCATTAATGTTTCATTGCGTGTTACAAACTCTTTGTTTTAAATGGCATGGACTTCATAGAAACTACAAACCTATAAGCTCAAAAGTCTTAAAGCAGCTTTCTCTAGTTAAGCGTGGCAGGCAATTTCTCAGTGCATGTCTTTAAATGCTGATTCATGGCTTAAGATACACGATAGGGAGGAAGGTGTCCTTGTTCTATTATAAAAGCACACAGGTGGCACCTAAACAACGTAGCACACAATAGGCACTTAATAAGTATTTGCTGAAACAACTTTATTTCGTTATTTATACCCAGGGTTCTACCGAAGATTTGACATGAGATAAAGAAAAGAAGAAAAAAAAAACCCAACGACTGCAAAATGAAAATAACATTCTGTGAAAAAGAGAATATTTCTCATGTGGTAAAAGAATCACACTTCTGGGTGGCGCAGTTTGAAAAACGGTTTGCTTCAGTAACTGATCTGAAACTTAACCACAAGTCTTCACTTCTGAACCACTACCTTATTTCTATGATGAAAAGGTTTAAACAGCAGGTTTTCCTGACTTTTTAAAAATTCCCGTCCTTCTTTTTCATGTAAAGATGCAATTTAATCTTTCCGGTAGGAACAAGTAAGCACTGTCGTCCTTTAAAATCCTGGTGATTATCTGTCATTAAGATCACCCTGGTTATTCTAGCTCAGCTCAGAAGCCTGGACTACTTGAGCAATGCAAAATTCACGTAAACTTGAATTCTCATCTCTCCCCGTAGCATCAGTAACAAAAGATATTTAAGGAAATAGGAAGGTCAATAATCATTTCTTTGATTCCAATACAGAAACCAGATTGTTTCGTAATAGTTTCACACTCAATATACCACTGAAATCTAAGCACACATTTCACTTGTATTATCTATTATCCTAAAAATTACACAAACGAATGCTTATCTCTACTTTGTGCACTGTTTTAAAGCATAAATGATATAATGTTCTAAAAACCTGTGTAACATATACTCAATTTCTTTGGCAAGTTGTATATACTTAAGTGAATAAAATGCTCTAACCCTAAGACTTCAGAAACCAGCGGGTTAATAGTTTTGCATCCATTGAAAAATTGCTCTATTGCCAAAAATATCAACAATAGTTTACTTCTTTCTAAATGTTTCCCTTTTTTGAAAGAAAAAAAAGCTTTAGATTTAAAAAGGGAAGATGCCGGATTTCTCTGATCAGAATGACTGACAATCTCTTTTTAAAAAATATTCGAGGGTAGAGGAATAGAATTGAGGTTGAAATTCTAAAAACAAACAACCAAACAACAAAAAAAACCCAAGGATTACCACAAAGGTCATAATTGTTTACTCACAAACCAAATCTCACTTAAATATTTAACTTTAATATGGAGCCAAACAGAATTTTATAAATCAACTTTATCTTAAGTTTAAAAATTCCCTTCCAAGCAAACTTTTAACATTCATTATCTCTCCCACAGACGCATTTCTAACAACCATGCAAAACAATAAATTACACTTTTGAATCTGATGTAGAAAGTCCCACAGCAATCGAGAAAATAACTTCAACCTTTGACCTTCTCCACTAGCCTGATGGGAAATGCATTGGCACTGTTACCGCTTTTAGCATTCCATGAGAAAGTAACCACTAGAGGGCAGCCTTATTTCAGCTCTGACACACTACTTTGGCGAAAAACACCTCAGAAATGCTTCTCATGTTCCTTTAATTATTTTTTCAATATCTTTGATTTTCTTGGATATTTAATATCAACTTCAGTTCATCCAAAAGTATTTCTAAGTAGGTCAAAGGTCCACTTTCACAAATTACAACGGTAGCACAAAGGCTAGTCATGACGTTCAAAAGATACAACCTAGCTTATGAATCTTAAAAAAAATTAAAACAAAATTTAAACTCTTTTCTCTTTACTACATGGTGGGTTAAGTGCTGAGTCAATCATATCACAACTAGGACTCGGGTTGTGGTACAAAAATTCAAGAGGTTCTAGTCAAACTGAAATGTGCTTGAGGAAAAAAATGACCAAGGTTGCTAGAAGGCTGACTGTGAACAGAATGGAGTGGAGACACACAGCAAAGATTGAGGGAGGGTGTGTGTGTGTTTCATACTTAGTCTTCAAATAACTGACAATCTTTCAATCTTTCATATGAAAGATGGATTAAATTGTATTGTACACAGCCCCAAAAGAAAGGATCAGAATCGAGGGATTAAAAGTACAAAAGAGAGACTTATGCTTGAAATAAAAATAATTTTCTTATTCAAGATGGAATAAGCTTCCTCTAACGATAGTGAGCTCCCCATCATAGGAGGTGTTCAAGCATAACCAGACAATTTGCCAGGAACGCCATGAAGAGGAACCAAATGCCAAGAGGGTGTGTATCTGAATGACATTTTAGGTTTCTGCTCTCCCTGAGACTCTATGAAATGATGCTTATTTGCTTTCAGGCAAAGACCACTCAATCCAGTTGCCAGAGAAATAAACCCCCATCAAGTGAGAAATGAGCTTTTGCAGATCTATCTACTTGGAAACTTTGACTCTGATTTTCTAAAAGACAACAGATTTCTCAAGAATACGCCCATGATCATGCCCGTTAGCTGTCATGGAAACAACCAGGACAGCACTCACAAGCCCAAGGATTCATGAGTTTTCTACTCCATAAAGGGATATGAAATTTAGAAGATGCGTTTTTGAATGCTCCCTTTGCCTAAAGCTAAGTGGACCATATAGATAAGTCTCCAGCTCGATTTTCTCATAATGGAGTTAGGTTACACAGGTTAGCTGCATTTCATAGTATTCCATATTCTTTAGGAAAGTAATGCTTACATTTCACTCAGATCCTCTTACAAGAAGCAGACTTAATGAAAATCGTGGATGAAGAGAGCTAATGGTAAGCAAATAAGAATAACCCTATTTGTACCAAATTGATTTTATTAAATAGTAATTTAAAGATATTAGGCTCAGCAAAGCATTACATAATTGAATCTATTTTTTTCCCTTATAAACGCCAGAGTTATAATTTCCACTAACTAGAGACAAAGTTATATCCAGGACATTTTCACAGCTTCCTCCAGGGGAGGCAGCGTGAAGACAGTAGAAATTAGGGCTCTAGCCCTCGCTTCACTTGTCAAGCTTGGCTAACCAACACATAACCTCTGTGAGCCTCAGTTTCTTCGATTAAAAACCACGACAGTGTCAATGACTTCCCAGGGAAGATTAAATGCGACAAGAATGGCTGCAAACCATAAAGCAGAAAACAAATATAGATTAACATCAAACTGCGATTTGTTTATGAAATGCTTAGTAAATTTCAGAGGCAATGAAATCAAAGGCAAAAAAGGAAATCGCTGGCAAACCTAGGGAACAGGTTTGACATTAATTTTTATACAAAGATTTTAAAGTCATCATAATTCTTCCTTATATTATGATGAGGGCTAACAAATGCAGCTTAGAAAATCCAGAAACAAAAGATTTCAACTGCTTTCTTGCGTTTTGCCTGTTGGCTAATATATGCTAGTATCTGTCTATTTAGACCTCTTATTTCCGGATATAGCACTCTGACAATGAACAGAAAAACCATGATCAATCATGTCACAGACAATACTGACAGATACAAAAATCTCTGACTGCAAATCTCTAAGGCCATGACTCAAGGGCTGGTGTGGAAGGGAGGTATCGTTGGTGGAGGAGCTAGAGGAGGGAGAGAGAATAAGTAAATCATTCCTCAAAGGGTCAATATGTGGTCTTTGAGATAATATCAAATGTGAATTCACATCTGTGTTGTCACTGGTGGACCCCTCCAAATTATTATTATTTTTAAAGCACAGAAACATAAAGGCTAACTCTGAGCATCTAATTATGGTTTTTTAAATTAATAAATATGAAATATATAGGTTAAGGCGGGCTTGATTTCTTATTAATAAACACTGTGAATACTTAGAATCCATGCAGAAAATTTCTATGACAAAGTATTCATAGATTAGTTCAACACAAGGGGTTTATTGATTACTAAAATAAGCTGAGAAGATTTTAAGAAAACTCAACTCTACCTCTGCAGATCTAGCTATCTATGTATCTAACCATCCAGTAACTTTTTCTCCCAGTAAATGGTCATTTGTGAATATTATTTTCTTAGGTGCCCCAGAGCAAATTACAAAGTAGCTAGGTGCTACTGCTGATGCTTTGCAATTATCTACTTGCTGACCTCATCCATTTTATTGTGATTCACTTGGCTGGGAGGGAAAGGTTGGGAAAAAAAGGAGTCTAGTAAGAACTATTAATATATTTACTAATATATCTACTAGATAGTAAAAAAAAAAAAAGCCCTAATATTTAAATCATATATATATTTAAAGGACTAAGTCTGTTTAGAAATTGTATTATTTTATAACTGGGCAGCATTAAAGAAATTATATGGTACTCAATTCAAATCGAGGGCAAAGTGGTTTACTTATGATAAATTGAAAGTGATGTGATTGAAATATGTAAAATCAAGAGACTGCTCATGAAAATGGTGCTTCTAAAATATTCTCCACTTCATAGAAGGTCCGAGCTCCCTCCTCACCCAGTGGACAAATGGACTCAGAGATCCTCTTTGTCTTTAAAAGAACTGACCTCTCCTTGTCTGCTAAGCACTCTGGGGTCTGAAATAGCTATTTGAGTTTTCTCTTTCCAAGATCCAGCCATCACCCTCTTCCAATCCTACCCATCAAAGGTCATGAAAATGGAAAAAAAAATCCCAGCTAAGGGATACCACTGACACATTACTTAAAATAAGACGAGGGATAAAATTCAAATTTCATTTGGGAAAGAGAAAGGCCAAATTCTTTAAAACTATAAAATCACATTTACTAGAGTTGGAAATACCCCTTATCACCCACATATACAGTAGTTTCAAAGCGGTAACATGCCTTGTGTTTGTACATGGATTGTGCTGAGGGAAGAATCTATGATGGGACAGACATTCCCCTTAAGCCTCCCTTCACTCCCTTAACTCCATTTACATGAACACAGGCTGAGTGCTCTGCTGCTAGGAAGCAAAGGGGGGTATAATCTACTAAAACTGATGAAGCGCTCGCATTTCCCTTCAGCACTGGCTGCTGCCTGACATTTGGCCAAAGCACTTTTATGATGCGTAGAACAAGTGCTCCCCTGATTATAAATGTTATCTCTGGCTCTCTCCATTTGCTCAAGAAGCAATCCAAATGGTACTGGAATTCTGTTGTTAATTAAACAAAAACAAAACTGAAGGATGAGACTAGAGTTGCTCAAATGAAGATTTATTACTTCTAAGCACAAGCCCACTTTAAGCCTAAACTTATTTGACAACTAATGCAGAGGAAGGATTTTCTTTGGTGAGTTCAAAAGGCCTGCTTTAATGATGTTTTAAAAACATCAGTAAATCAGCCAACAAAGAGAATGTTTCTCTTTTATGGTGGCTTGTTCTCTCCTCCCCCAGCCACATGCATACACATACCAAAAAACTATATTGTAAAGAGTGTTTCTGTTTTGTATAAAAAACCTAATTACACAAACTCTCTTACATATGGGACCAATTTAACTATTAAAACTGAGAGGCAGTAGGGAAGTATTTAATATGACTCTGGGACAGTTTTTTTTCCCCTTAAATCTGATACGGAAACATTTACAGCATTCCTTATTTTCCACAAACTATTTTTCTTCAGTTTAAATAAGCTCCAAAGCAAGATAATCCCATTAAGACACAGGATATTATGATATTGGGAATGAAATATTCTAATTGTCTAAATGCATTTTATTTCTACACCTTCCCCCTCCGCCCCCCCGCAGCTGAGCTTATAGAAAAACTGAATTGCCAGTACATCTGAGCTACTTTTCGCAAAGCACAATACTATGCATCTATTATCTTGTGGCAGCCAGAGGTCACTCCAAGACAAATGTGTGGGCTAGAGCTTTTGGGGGATATAGTGGCGGTGTGATTCCCATGGTTATATCACTAAGGGATACTATGGAACTTCATTTTGTGCTAGCACTACAAAACCAAACGCCTATGTACTCAGAAACATCAACATTAAGTTAAAACATTCAGACGCACTTTCCTTATTGTTTGGTGGTTAGTGTTCATTAGGGGAAATAATATCAGCTGCTCACCCTTCCTCAGTCGACACCAATCATACTAAATAAAATAGATAAGGATTAACATTGACACCTCCCCAAATCTATTTCACGCCTTAAAGAAAAAACGGAAGAAAATGTCTTAACTACAAAGGCTATCTGAATCGTTTTACTCTTACAGGATTAATGAACCGCTGGAAATAGCATAAAAGTTTTTTAGAGGGGGAGGGGAGAAGCATACGTTTCGTCTGCATAAGAAGTCGGTAAGAAAATCTTAAAATCATTTTGGGAAGAAAAAAAAAGTTAAGTGCTTAAGAACGTGGAGGTCTCCTACCCTTTCCTTTATCTGTTGCATATTCTAAAAATGATTAAATTTCATTTCCCCCAAGCCACCGGGGAAAAGACAAAAATTTGCTCTGGGCACGTCGTATAGAAAGATTTCATCTCAAGCAGCTCATCTTAGCGTCCAGTACGTTTCGGCCTGTTAATAATTAATAAAAGAGATGCCACCCAATCTCTAGTGAAGAAAGGCAAAGCTCGGTGATCCGAAAGTAAACCCAGTGCAGATACCGAACTGGTGTCCTTCATCTAGGATTGCAACAAAACCTCAACCTTAGCAAACGTTTAACGAGCGCTCCGCGCCCGCACGGATGGGCAGAACCCGCAGGACAGTCTGGGTCTGCAAAACTGCTTCGTATGAGGGGAGCCCTGTCCGCCGCAAACAGATGGGGCTCTAAATCCCCACTCCCAGCGGCCGGGTCTGCGGGCAGATTATCGGCCCCGAAGAAACTGCTGGCGCACGAGCCGGCGGAGGGCTGCGGGCTGAGTTTTCTCTCGGGCTGTTTGCGTGTCTCGGCTTGTCCGGACGGCGCAGGCGAGTTCCTGCGCACCTCCAAACTTTGGCTTTCCCATTATATTTTCCCTGACTTGCCATGGTTTCTTTCCTCCTCACCTGAGAAGACCTGAAGCCAGTCCTCTCTGCAACCAGTCCCCGCTGCCATCCCGCCACCAGCCCGGCAAAGGACTTCGGATCAGGGCGGAAGGCCGGACGAAGAGGTCTGGCCGCGACTAACCCGCGCCCGCCGGCCTTCGCCGCCGTCTAACCTCCACCACTGCCCGCGAATCCTGTGCGGGGGGAGAAGTTGCCTCCCCACATCCATCCACAACCCAAAGTATCAAGTGAGGGTGCGCTGCGGCTGCCGCCCAGGGAGTCTTGGCACGCTCCAGAAGCCCGTCTCGCTCGGGCCTGCGCGCTTTCGGAAGCGGCCGCGGCGGGCACGCAGCGCGGACCGGCCGCACTACCCCTGCAGGCGGCCGCCCTGGCGCTCGGGGCCGCCGGGCGGCGGAGGGGGGCGGGGGGGAGCAGGGTGCAAGGCCCGGGACGCTGAGCAGTCCCCAGGAATGACACCGCGCCCGGGCGCACGCTCGGCCCGGCCCGGGCGCGGCGCCTTCCCTACGTAGGCCGGAGCTGTCCGGGGTGCGGGCCCTGGGGACCCGTCGCGGGCGCCCCTTGGCTTCCTCCGAGCTCCTCAGACCCTCCCCTCCCTGCCAGAAGCGCGGCGACTCCCAGCAAACTTTCTTCCGGGCGCCCCGCCGGGTGCCAGGCGGACCTGGGCGACTGACAGAAGCCGGAGAGGACAGAAGAGAGGGGTCCAGCCCATGCGCCTTTGCCCCCGACAGGAGGCAGGCAGATCCCGCGACCGGGCTCAGGGGGCGCCCTGCAGGGGCCCAAAAAGCCCTGGCGGGGCTCCAGCGCCCAGCCCCGGGCAGTACGTGCGCTCGGGCAGGCGCGCCCACCCCTCCCCCTGCGCGCCCGCCTCCCCGCCCCCCGGAGCAGCCAGCCCACCCGGCCCCGGCGGGGCGCCCGGGCTCACCTTTCATCGCTGCGATCACAAAATACATCATTTAAGCCGCGGTGCGGAGAGCGCAGGGAGAGCGGATGGTCCGACCCCGGAGCCCCCTCTGCCGCCGCCGCCGCGCCGCCGCCGCCTGAGCCACAGCAGCAGCTGCCGCAGCTGCCCGTCCGCCGAGAGCCATCCCGAGCCATAAGAGGCTCCATGTGACCGGCTGACATCACGGCCGCCGCTCTGTTTACACCGCGCCCCTCCGCTTCCTCCCCGGGCGGGAGGCGGGCGGCGGGAGGCGGGGGCGCCCTAGCGCCGCGCCGCGCCCCGCCCCCCCGGGCAGGTGAGCGGCGGCGGCTCCCGGGCGCACCCGCGCTGGCGCTGCCCTCCCACGCCCCCGGCCCGCACCCGGGCCCCCGGCCTTCTCCTCGCCTCCCTGGGCACCTGTGGCCGCCCGGGCGCTTTCGGCGTGCAGCGCCCGGAAGATCGCGCGTCTACTTTCTCCCGCACCTCTTGGGCTAGAGGGGCGCAACCAGACGCTACTTTCCTGCTCTCTTTCCGGATCTCCCAGGGGTGATAACTGTGCCAACTCGTTGGCGGAAAAGAGGGGTTTGTTCGGTCTGGCGCGGGGGCGGGGGGTGTTGTAGTCACCCTCACTTCCAATTTCCCAGATCACCCCAGCTTTATTCGGAAGGTAAAGCCCCCTCCGGGGGCCGTGGAGAACGCAGTCATCCGGACTGCTCAGGGAGTGGAGTAAGCGCCTCCTCAGTAAGATCCTGGGAGGCTCGGCCTGGGAAGGGGGAACTCCGCCCACCCAGACGATGATATTTCTCATGACACCTACACCTAAGGTCCTGGTTTACACCTCTCCCTTCCCCCAGGACCACTGATACCTGGAAGGAGAGCAGAAAACTCTGTGTGAATCACCTAAATGAACGTCGCCAGCCGATTTGAGCCACCAATTTCCCAGGCTCTTCCATATATCCACCATTCTCTCCAGAGAACCAATCTACAAGTGGAAAAGGTTCTAGTTTTCATACCCTAAAAATGAGATGTTGTGGTACTTTGGACAGGAAAAACAAAAAAGAAAACAACAGCAACAAAAAAGCAAACAACCTCTAAAGGTCAACTTTGTGAATTTTAACTTGCAGCTAAGACCTAATTCCTTCCAAACAATCCTTTTTACTGGTCTTGTGGAAACTTAAATCATGATATTATTGTCAGATGAATCTCTTTACTATGAATTTCAGATGCTACATACCCATAGTCTGTGTTATTTAAAATTTCTGCAGGCTTGTCAACAGTATTGAGTGTAGCAGAAAAAATTATCAAAAGCCAAGTTTGTTACCTACTCCAGTTCCTTCACACAATTTCAACTCTGCTTTCTTTTCTGATGGCCTGTGTCTCCATTTACAACGCAAATACTAGATGGTTATTAGTTGTTGTATTCATGGTAGTTAAACAAGGAGAGTCCTAACATTTTTTCCCATATAACCGAGTTGTCCTTGACTCTGAGTTGGCCCATAATTTAAAACACATGCAGACAATCAGCACTGGAAAAACTAGGATTCATACACTCCCACCCCCGCATCCCCCTTCAAGGCAAAATTTACAGAGCGCTCTGATTTAGAAGGTCAAAAAAAAAATTCATCGTACATTAAATCAAGCTGCAGCTTTATAAAAGTTTGATTTCAACTAAAGTCATCCCAACACAGTTTTTTTCTTTAGAGTTTTCCCCAAATAAAACCACAAAAATAAGAAATCCTAAAAACGTGGAGTCAAGATCTACCCATGTTAACTCAGCTGCGCAGCCATAGCGAAGTGGACAAGGGTTTCAAATGAATCAACCATACCCACTGTGATGTTTATAATGATGAAATTAAGTCACACCACGTTCCCATGATGCAACTGCATCTTCCAGTGAGGCAACACCCCTCAGTTACACTGACACTATCCTTCATATTTGGTTCTTGATTTCCCTCATCCTAACGACTTTAACAAGGATGGGTAATGCCAAGCTGTCCTGTTGGTAGGTCCTGGATATGATTTTCTATCCTTTGTATTGTTAAAGGATGGAAAAACATCAGAGAGTGCCTGCTCATAGGAGTGTTTGTCCATACTCGCTGCAAACGAATCCAGATATACCACTCTGAAAATTCAGTGTTACTTTAAAACAGCTTGCTGCTTTAGAAAATAATGCTTTGAAAATGACCAAATCCATTTGGTCTGCCTGTCAGACATCTGACTCCAAGGTAAATAGTCTTACATTACTAGTAATTGGTATTTATTTCCAGGCCATTTCAAATGAAATCGGTAATCGGGAATGACATGTAACATGACATGTGCTCCTGCAATTACAAGAAGAATCATTCATCCTATAGATATGTCCCCAATAGAAATATATTCTCACAATACTTATTTGAAATATTTACACATTTATTTAACAAAGACATTTCCAGGATAATGTAATATTGACCTTGCCCTTTAGAAATGTATTTCATTCTCACCCTACAACTAATGAGCAACAGAATTTCAGATATTGTAACCTTCCTGTGTGGCTAGATGCTATTTGTAATACATGCCTCTAATAAATGTATTCTTTTATTTTCAACACAGCTTTCAACCCAGGGTATATTAGTGTTCTTTATATTAACACAAAGCTCTCGTGAAACTTCAAAAGTAAAAACAAGAGGTTTTTTAAAGCCTCTTGGAATACAACTTTTCTACAGAGTTATACGTCCTCAACCAAGTAAATCAGTCAGGAATGAAAGGATCTGTATTTCCCTTCAATACTACTAAACTGGAGCCAAAAAAGATGCACATTTCAGTGCAAAATTTTACCAGCTAAATATTGAAATGCAGGAATAATTATTTGGATTCCATTAAATACACACTCCTGGGGTGCCTGCTATGGGGGAAAAACAGTGTTAAGCAGTATGCTCTTTCCATTTGAAAAATTTTTACCAAGTGTTCTGGAAAAAACAAAAAAACGTAAATAGAATATTGCTTACATGAAGATAATTAAACAGGATGGGAACTCTTTACCGTGAATGGGATTATATCATACATGCATTCTCAAGTCAAATATTTCTGTTGGCTAAACTCTGAAAAAGAAGGCACACACTGCATACTTAAAACACATGTAATTCAACTCAGAGTTCTCTAGAGAAAGCCCCACATGGTGTCCCTACGTACTGGGTTTCACATTGGATCTGTTACTTAGCAAGGAATTGGAGGGACATGACCGATGTCAGGTTGTTCCAAAATGACTATGAGAAAAGCCTGCTGGATTTCTGCAGGGGTCTAGACTGGAGTATAATCAGTAAATTGGTGTCTATCTTCCCACTTTCAGAGGTTGAATAAAGAAATGATCCTTGACTTTAGGAAAGTACATTTGGTTTTCTACCAAACGGAATCTGATCTCACGGTATACCACGCCGACTCACACACTGAGTGCTATTGGGGAGAATGGCAAAACAATGGGTTGACAAACTTTTCCAGAATCGGCAAGTGGCTCGCAGTACAAAGATGTTTTCAAGGTTGGCTGATGCACCTGAGAGGGAGCATTTTGGCTCTGAGGTTCTGTCTCGCCTGGGCCCTGATTCTCTTTTTCCAGTGTGTGGCAGCTTGCTAATTCAACTAACTTCTTCCTAGCTGAACAAGAAAGGGATCAGTGAAAGGTTAATGTGGTCCGAGGCAGCTTGATTCAGCTGAATCCTTAGCCTCCATGGCATTGTGATCTGTAGGAGCTGGGCCATTCAGGCCGACATAAAGCCAGGGGACCGGGTCTCCTGCAGACCAAACAGGGTCAGACTTAGTTCTGATCAAGACTACTTGGCAAGCTCCAGAGCAGACACAAACTTGCCTACAGTAGATCACAGCCTTGCTTAGTTTTGAGTCTGGAAGGAGCCAATGTCTCATAAAGAAACATTTATAAATGGAATAATACTTGTAAGACCAAGGTGACAGAGGGGTCCCCCTATTTATGTGTGTTAGGGGGAGGGGATGAACAGATTAATATAGCTTGTTTTATTCATGATTTTAAAGCAAATATAGATGCCAGATTTAAATGTACATGTATGTATGCACATACATAGTCCATGAAATATAGTGAAATGAATGATATTTTGATAGCAAGAGACATCTTCAATTTTACACACACACTCACACACACATACATATTTCACATTACCAAGCACATATACTGAATACTTATTATGCTCCTGGCCCTATACTGGAGAATCAAACAAGAACAAGACAATAGCTCTGATCTTGAGAAGCTCCCTAATCAGCTGACCTTGGCTCTGAAAACTATATAGAAATCAGTTCCCTGAGTCTGAACTTTCCTAAAGAAAGGCAGTGTCTGGTCAGTCACCCATTGAAAAGATGTTTGTACAGCACTTCACCCCTCACAGTTGATAGATGGCTGCAAATTATTAGTGTGGCTGTTAGTGTAATGGGATGTCAGAGGTGAAAGATTTGGCTGCATTGAGACAATGGTGAAGAGATTCTGAGTTTCTGGAACCACATATCTCATACACCTATTAGGAAATTCAAGAACTGGCAGATGTTTTGTAACCATCACAAGGAGGGAAAGGGTAAAGTTCACAGGCATTAAGACCCAAGCAACCCCCATAGAATAGGTATGTGGGAGGTGCCTCACTACACACACACCTGCTAAGCCGGCAAGGAAGGAGACTCATCTCCGAGGCCAGAGGAGCTACCATTCCTGGTGTTCCCATGAGATGTCCTCACCCCACTCCTACAGCTGGCAGTGGAACAGGCATTCAGGAAATTATTCTTATTTATTTTATTGAAGTATAGTTGATTTACAATGTGTTAATTTCTGCCGTACAGCAAAGTGATTATCATATATATATGTATATATAGATACACAATATATATTCTTTTTCATATTCTTTTCCACTATGGTTTATTACAGGATATTGAATATAGTTCCCTGTGCTATAAAGTAGGGCCTTGTTGTTTATCTATTCTATGTATAATAATTTGCATCTGCTAATTCCAAACTCCCAATCCATCCCTCCTCCACCCCTTTGCCCCCTGGCAACTGAAAATCTGTTCTCTGTGTCTGCTTCTATTTTGTAGATAAGTTCATTTGTTTCATATTTAGATTCCACATATTTTAGATATCACATTAAGTGATATCGTATATTTGTCTTTCTCTGACTTACTTCACTTAGTATGATAATTTCTAGGTCCATCCATGTTGCCCCAAATGACATTATTTCATTCTTTTTTATGGCTGAGTAATAGTCCATCGTATATATGTACACCACATCTTTTTTATCCATTCATCTGTTGATGGACATTTAGGTTGTTTCTGTGTCTTGGCTGTTGTAAAGAGCGTAGGAAATGATGTTCCTTTTCTTTTCTTTTTTAAGTTAAAGGAATATGGGTAGCAGAAGTGAACTCAGAACCTGGAGCCCCGGGTTCAAATTTCACACTTGTCACTAGCGTTCTACATCACTTTGGGCAAGTTATTTCCCCTCTCAGTCCGTCAGGCCCCTGACCTGTAGAGTGAAGAAATGGGAACAGACCTCAAAGGGTTCCTGCAACTCAAATATCCCGTGACTACTTTCAAGACCATGTCCCAGCCCCTTCTCAGAAACACCTTCATCTCTTCCTCTTTGGGGCGCCATGTCCACTTCCTTCTCCAAGGAGCCTTCCTTGTTTCACTGAACCCCAGGGTAGGCTACCGTGAGCTCTGCCATTAGACAAAACTGGGCTCCAAACCAACCTTCATCCTACTCACTAGCTGGATGATCTTGAGCAAATCTTTGTTTCCTCATATGTGAAAGAAGGATAGTAGAACCTCGTAGGCACACTGGGAGGATTAAATGAAACAACTTAAAGAAAGGACACAGCGATTATCTCTTAGTAGACTTACAAGTGGAAATACCATCACCATTCCCACATTGTTATACACGCAGATCCTGTGCCTGGCAAAAATTATTGACCTTAATAAAGATGTGTTGACATGATTATCAGCACACACTTTTGATAAGTTTTCTACAATTTTGAAACGTGTGTGTGTGTGCATGTGTGTGTGCATGTGTGTGTGTGCATGTATCTGTGCATGTGTGTGTGGTGTGCGTGCGCGCGCACGTGTGTGTGTAGCAAGCATTTATTAAGTACCTGCTAGGTACTGGGAATACAAAGATGGATAAATATTAAATTACCCCTTGGTATAAGGGGCCTCTTTTTAAAATGTATTATTTTCTATAAGAGTGCAGGCTTTTTATGTCTTGTTTCCTGTAAGAATGCAAGTTCCCATCCAATGAACAATGATAAACATCTGTGCATTACACTGTGCTGGGACATGGAGAGGAAAGGAAAAAGAGTAAGATGTCAGACCTTCCCTCAGGGAGCTTGCAATCTAGTAGGAAAATGAATTCAATGCTTATAATGTAAGGCAGAATGTGTGACACATACTCTAAGTTAAGGTGCTATGTGAGCCAAGAGTAAGAGAGGTTACTCTGTGCAGGGTTAATCTTATACTTTATGAGCAGAAGGACTTCACGGAGGAGGTACCACTTGAACTAGACCTTGAAAGACAAATCAAATCTTAGTGGATAGAAAAAGGAATAAAGGGCAAAAGGACATCTTAGAAGGAGGGCAGAACACAGGTAAAAGGACAGAGACAGAAAATGCATTTTTAACTTAAGAAACAACTAGTAGTGATGGTTTAGAGTATCATGAAGTACATATAGATAAGGAGGGGAGAAAGCTCAGAATATAGGTTGTAGCTATTTCTTTCACTTTCCTTCGAAGTGCCTAGTACAGAGCTTTGCAAAGTATACACAGTCAGAGAATGAGTTTTGAAAAAAGAACTGAGGGCAGAAGAAGGGAACTGTGCTTTAGAAAATAAATCTCTTTGCAGCTTGCCTATTTCATAGTCTTATTCTAAGGATTAGTAGTTGGTCTGATAGTCATAAAGTTAAATTACACTTCATAAAACACATAGAGCAAAAGAGTTCCACATCACAGCACACCCAGGAAGAATAAAACTGGAAATGGGTGTTATTTCATCAGAGTGAAAAGCTAAGCAGAGCATTTTAACAGGAACTAGGTAAATTGAGTGTTATTTGATTTCGTATCTCATCCATTTCAGTTCTGAAAATGATCTGAGACAGTTCTATTAATACAGATGTTTCATATAGAGGTGATATGTTATTTTTTAAGAACTCTTAAAATATATATTTTCAAATAATGGGAAGAAGATAAGCAGTTACAGATGGTTTTCCCTATTTTTGTCACGCATGATCAAGGACCACAGCGTAACGTGGGCTTCACTGGGAAATCTGAGTCTCGCAGCTAGGAGCATCCCAGGAGAAAATGTTGGCATTATTTTGCTTTCACAGAGAAAATATGCTTCTGTTCAGTCAAGCAAAGTAATCAATTATTATGCATTATGATACTCATTTTATAACTATTGACATTTCAGACAGTTGTACCACATGTCAATAATGGTTTTGAGGCTCACATTTAAGCTCCAGCTCATAGGATGGAATTCACTGGGCCGACAATGTTGGGTCAGAAGTCTATTCTCTGCCCTCAGAAGTACACTTATTATTTATGTCCAGTCCTGCGCTGAGGAAATATGCTGTGAGGACTGAAACAAGAACAGACTTGGGCGTGTCTTTCTGTTTTCATAAAAAATGTTAATTTCTTCTAAATATATTAGATTCACATTTAAAAATCAATACTTTTCTCTTGAATTAAAAAAACGATTCCTACATTTTGTAAGATGGAGGTTCATTAAATTAGGCATTCCATTCAGAGGCTCCAAAATTCACATGAGATTTTGAGTACTCCAGTTAAACCCTGTGTTCCACAAAGATGATTTTCTGAAATCAAAATGGCTTTCCAATACTTATATCACACTGCTGCTGTTCCTGCTTTTACCTCACCTATTGCTTCACAATTCCTTGGAACTTACTCTGTGGCAGGTACTTTTTAACACTGAATTCACTCAAAACTCTCTTTTGTAGGTAAGGAAACTGATGCACAGATAAATTAACTTGTCCAAGAACACAAGGAACCATAAGGAAAACCCAGGTGAACTGAATCTAGGGTATGCACCCTTAACAGCTACGTGATGACTCTCAAACACTTTCTGAAATTTCCTTGAATTGTGCACTACTCAGTATTTTGAAAAAGGCAAGCTGACTTCTTCAGGAATCAAAGTTGACTACTCTAATAAAATTTAGGCATGCGTGCAAGAAATTCTTTTATCACTAGCTCTCATAATTCAGCGGGGTTAGCATGTGTCATTATGAATTATTACACAATTTAGTAAATTATTTAATTACTTACTAATGAAATATACTGTACACCGTTGTAATTATCCTGTTTGAAAACAATTTTGTCATTTGTCCATTTAATAATCACTTGCTACACATTAACTCTTGAGGGGAATTCTTTGCCCTTTTGGAATACACAACTCTAAATACTGGCAATAGAATGTGACATAGGAATAGAAGGAAACTAACAACTTACAAAAGCCAAAGCTGGTGTTTCTAAAAGACTCCAAACAAAGTAACAAGTCTGTTAGAAACACAAAAAATAATTTTATACTTCATCCTCTTCTACAGGAAAAGCACAAGATAGAGATCGTTACTATTTTTACTTTTTCAAATTGTATCACGGCTGCTCTTTTCATAAATAGTTTTTGCAACATGTCATATAATATAGCATTTCTTTCACCTATTTTAATCACCCAATAAATGGCTTCCATAGTATAATAAGCAGAGCTACTTAATTTTCAATACACTTTGAATAAATCATTGTCTACATTTTTTAAGTGACTATAGTCATGCATGGCCTCGTTATTTATACAAAGACATAGTACATACGTAGGCTCAAGATGTTTTGACAACACATCTTAAGTAAAATATAAAGTAATTTTTTTTACTTTACCACATATTTGCTCCTTGAAATATAACAGAGATAATGTGGCAGAGCCATGGTAAACAAGGAAAAATTTTTAAAAGGACATATCAGAATTGCAAGACACTCAGAGAGGTCATGTGGTAGGTCTTCCTGCTTCCAAGGATGTGAGCAGCTAAACCGTCCATGTCTGACAGTTGCCTATCATTAAGTAATCATATATAAGCAAGGTAAGTGATATATTTTTTCTCTTTTCATATTTTCTCTATTATCCCAGGAACGATATGCCATTTCACTGGGTAATTCAAGTCAAAGGCAAGTTTTATTCTCTTATGAGTAATGCATATACTGAATATTAGAGTTATAGTATAGTTTGCAGATTTCACCACTTGTCAAAAACCAGTAAGAAAATACTTCCTGTAAACCAGTAAGAACCACAATAAATTTAAGCACTACAAAACAGCAGAAAAGAAAACATGTTTTTTATGTTCATTGTATCCACTGCTCAATTATGGTGTAACATAAATTACTACAGTGTTGATTTTACACTAACAGTGTTTTATCGAGAACTGTAGTAAAATACGTTTTAATAGTATTTTCTGATGTTACTGTGGCAAACTAGAGGAATTGTATTTTGATTCATCCTTCAGACCTCAGTTGTTTTTTCATTTCTTATCAAACTATAATTTACATACAGCAAAACTCACTCTTCTTAGTGAATAGGTCTGCGAATTTTGACAAAGGTTTTTAATTTCATAATGACCAACACAATCAAGATATGAGAGTTCCATCTCCCTCTCCTCCCAAATTCTTTGTGTCCTTCTGTAGCCAACTTATTCGCCTTCTCCAAACCCTGGTAACCACAGATTTGTCTCTTCTATCCCTATAGTTTAGCCTTTAAAGAATATCATTTAAATGGAAAAATATATTAATGTAGCCCTTTGATTCTGGTTTCTTTACTTAGCACAATGAATTTCAGATACACTCCAAGAGCAAACCAATAATTTGTTACTTTCTGTAGTTCAGTAGTATTCCAGTCTGCAGTTTACTCATTCCCTGATTGAAGGACATTTAGGTTGTTTCCATTCCTCAGCAATCACAAACCACGCGGCTATGAACATTCATGTACAGGTTTTTTGTGTGAACATCAGTTATGTTTTTTTGTTTTGTTTTGTTTTGTTTTGTTTTGTTTTTGCGGTACGTGGGCCTCTCACTGTTGTGGCCTCTCCCGTTGTGGAGCACAGGCTCCGGACGTGCAGGCTCAGCGGCCATGGCTCATGGGCCCAGCCGCTCCGCGGCATGTGGGATCCTCCCGGACCGGGGCACGAACCCGTGTCCCCTGCATCGGCAGGCGGACTCTCAACCACTGTGCCACCAGGGAAGCCCAGAACATAAGTTTTTATTTTACTTGGGTAAATATCTAGTAATGGGAACGAAGACCCAACGCAGCCAAAACAAACAAACAAACAGACCAAACACTTAACCGACAGCCAACAGCAATGAACAAAGCTTATCTAACACGTACTTTCTCTGTAAGGCACATCACACTTAGGAACACTAGCCAGCACTTTAGCACTATGCTCGGGGGCTACTTTAAACAGCAATATTACCAACAAAAAGCACACAAATTAGAAAAATGTGGCACTAAATAGACTGTGGAAAGGACACTTGTTTATAGTATGAAAGCTGAAACAAGAAGGCAGAACGCTGCCTCAACCAACCTCAGCTGGGAACATGTGTGTCAGGATGCTTTGCGCTTGCCTAAGTATGAGAAAGGCAGCCAGTAATTTTTTTTATAGTTGAAGTACAATCGATTTACATTATAGTTGATTTACAATATTGTGTTAGTTTCAGGTGTATAGCAAAGTGATTCAGTTATATATTATTTTGGATTATTTTTCCATTATAGATTATTACAAGGTCTTGAATATGGTTCCCTGTGCTATACAGTAAATACTTGTTGCTTACCTATTTTATGTATAGTAGTTTCTGTTAATCCCATACTCCCATTCCCCTCCCATTCCCCGTTGGGAAAGTTTGTTTACTATGTCTGTGAGTCTGTTTATGTTTTGTATATAGTTTCATTTGTTTTACTTAGATTCCACATATAAGTGATATCATAAAGTATCTGTCTTTGTTTGACTTACTTCACTAAGTATAATATTCTCTAGGTCCATTCATGTTGCTGCAAATGGCATTATTTCATTCTTTTCATGGCTGAGTAATGTTAATGGCAGCAAGTATAGATTTGGGGGTTATAAATAAATTTTGGTGAGTAGGCAAATATGCAAATACACAATGCCAATAATGTGAATAAACTCTACCATCTATCTATCTATCTATCTATCTTGCCATCCTACAGTTTCAGTTTAAATGTCACAGGCTTGAGGATGTCTTGTCCAAACTGCTAGCCTCCATCAGATGAGCTTTGGGCTCCCACTGGCATCCTGTTCTTCCCTTTCTGTAAGCCTGATTCTTCACACTGTTTTGTTTTTGTTTTTTGTAATCATTTGTTCTCTTTTCCGTCTTCTTCACTGGACTTTACACTCCAAGAGGCAGGGATTCGCTTTTGTACCTCTTGTAACATGAAGGTTGAGCACATTGCCTGGTATACGCTACATGCTGGATAAATACTTGTTGAATAAACGAATGCTTCTTTGAAAGCAGCATGTATGCTGGAAAGAGCACTAGAATTGGAGTTGGAAAATTTGTCTTACTATCCCAGTTCTAATACCTAGTGGTTGTGTAACTGGTGACAAGTTACTTATATTCCTTGAGCCTCAGTTTTCTCACCTGTAAAACTGGAAAAAGAATGCCCATATTTCAAAAAAAAAAAAAATTAAGCCTTCAAAGTCAGACAATAAACCTGAAAACATTAGTATCTGTTGATATCCAAGTCACTGGATTGGAATGGTTTCTGAACCACGACTAGACTTTTATAACTATATGAGCAGTATAAAATATACTGATGAACACTATGAACAGCAAGTTTATTTAGCCATCCACATACTACCAACTCTTCATGTATTTGGTTTTATGAACTCAGGGGACTCCAACAGTTAAGATAATTTTTCACTTTAGAAGTTTTTGCACTCCATCAAGCCACACTCTTTAAGATCAAAGGTTATGTACACTATACACTATGAATATATCTTCATAGCAACTGATGATTTATGTACTCCATTTCAAAAATATTTTCTGAACGTTTGAAAGTCACTCTGCAATAACATAGAGTTTGTATTCTTTGGAAACAAGATTTTTTTCTCTTTCAAACACTACCGAAAAAACAAAGAATTAAATTTAATTAATAACCATACCATGATTCTGCCTGAAATGTTTTATTGCAAAGATCTGTTACCTCCCTTAAGATTTCAAGGCAATAAAAATCAATAATTTCTGTAAAATCATCACAATCCTTTTGCGTGTAACTAAGGCTAACAAAGTAAATGCTCAGGTCCTGTGGAAAAGAAACTGCATAAACAATACAATGGTTACATCACTCAACATTTATAGAGGATTGCCTTATAAAATTATGATGATCAGATATGACTAAGTGACACTATTTAAGACTGTTGGTCTTTAGTAGATGCAAAGCATGATGATTCACTGGCAAAGCAAGCTAATGGTAGGGAGGGAGAGATGTTAACTTTGTGTATTTGATTACAAAGCAGAACAGATAGTAAAACCTCAGGATCAATAATCATTATTTTATATGAAACTTTCATTGTTTCCTAAATTAGATTCATATTAACTTTTCCTGAGATGACATTTTTTCAACACATAAATTCTTATAAGGAACCTAACCACAGGCCTAAATTAAACGTAGAGTTTAAAACATTATTTGCTGACAGGCATCCTCCAAGTGTTTTCCACAGAGGGACATCACTTCCGATTATTTCCATGCTATTTTAAATGATCTTGGACAGGGCTACTGAATGACTTGTCAGGGAACATGAAAACATTATGACACCACTTCTCCAGATTTCTTCCCAGAACATGAAATACTTGGGATCGTTCTAATGTAATCAAGGCTAGTTTCATGTTAAGCGTCAGTTTTAACTGCGGGGAGACGCTTCTAACATATGGCCGCTGGGCTCTGACTCACAGCAACCTTCAAATTCTGGCCAAAAAGTCTGTTTCCTGAGATTGTGTCTGATAGGTCTGCACGTCCCTGGTGGGCCCGGAAGGCATTCAATAAATGCTATTGTTGGAACAAATGAATGAATTAATGAGTTTCTAATTATGAGCTACAAATTCTTCCATCAACAAAATAATCCCATAGGAAAGTGGCAATGTACTTGGAACTCATATCTATGAAGAGTTCTAGTGTCAGCCCCTTTACAACTTTTTTTAATCATTTCTCAATGATATGCTCAACTTGGTCTTTCTTGATTTTTTTTTTTTTTTTAACTAAGGTGTCAAAAGCACTGGAGCGTTTTCCAGGACATGACATGAAAGACAAGTACAGTTCTTTGAAAGTTTCATTTGTATGTAGCTTGTGCATGATAATTATTTTTAAATCTCAGATAATCACCAGATATTTTCTGAGAACAGACTGTGGGCGAGGTACTGTGTGAGATATTTGAAAAATAAAGTTAAAAACATCCTACCCATGCTGACGCACCAAGAATTGTCATTAAGAATAGTAGAAGGTGTGCAGGTTCCAGAATATTCACGGGTGAGGCAAATGTTTATCTAAGTGACACTAAGTTAGAACTGTTATCAAAATAGTGTAAATAACTGCTATCACACTTTTCGTAATTAGAGCACTGTGAGTCAAAAACCTTACGAAATGAAACATGGAAGAAAACAAAACAGAAAGAAAGATCCACAAAGATACCACTAAAATTCCAATAACTAAAGTTCGTGTCTGAGCTTAAACAAACCCCTCAGGCTTTCGCTCAGAGACTATTTACTCTTATGTAAGACAGTTCTGACAACCTTGATATCTGATTTTCCAGTATACAGAGTATATTAGAAAAAAAAAAAAAAAAGCCCAGCAGAAAGGAATAGAGAGTTCTGCTCACAGGAGCAAGGAAAAACAACAAATACTGAAGGAAGAGATAAAAAGTTAGATGTAAGAACTCAAGAAGTATAGCAGCTTGGGACTACTTAGCGTAAGGGCAAACAACAAGCCGCACCTGCTAAGTCTCCGAGGATATCCTGTATTACAGCATACTGCACACACCATCATAATTAGTGTTTATATGACTTTGAAACATTAAGAATGGATTAGCCCATGAACTCTAAGAAGCCAGGGACTTACGTAATATATTTTGAAAGGCTTCCCCTACCGCCAAACAGAGTGAAGTAGTTTAGGCACTTAGATACATTCCAGAAAATTAATTTACACGGAATATCTCATTTTCTAATAATGTTTGTGAATCTGGCATTGATATACATGCTTCAAATAATAACCCTAATTACTTCAGACCTTACAGGGTCTAGGTTATTCCAGTTTTGGTAAGCAATACTCTGAAGCCGGCTGGAAAAATAAAGGGCTTCCATAGTAGGAATAACTGTTTTGTACCCCAGTATTTCATTCCATTTCATTATTAGCCAGATATCGATAAAATAAAAACTGCTCAAATACCCCCTCTATTTTTAAAGCGACAATGTTTTTGTAAATGTTTACTTGAATTATGAGTGTTCAGGGCTGAGGTTTAAATATATATCATTATATTAAGATACTTGCTATTTATATAATAGGAAAGGTTATTTATATAATAATGTTTAACCTGCCGGAATTCTGGAGAAGGAAAAGTTAGTACAATAAGTTCAATGGGGAAAAAAAAAAAGGAAAACATCGGCACAACTTGGCATTGTTTTCATTCAGGGCAGGTGAAGTGATAGGTTTTTAAAAGTACGCTTTTTACATGCACACTCATGACACCAACACCCTTCTTCATGGCTGCTATAATCCTTTTTCAAAACTGCTAGCCTGTTTCCAGGGCAGCTGCAAAACATCCGTGAACACTAGTTAATTTATTGGAGTCATGGAAACTGCTGCCTCTATACCTGCCAGCGAGATCCACACTGTACAGATTCTACGATGCAGGAGCCGAAGGTCCCGAGATGAATTCTCTCAGCTCCAAGCTAGATGGAGGAAAGGGAAGCCACCTCTCGGAACTGCCTGGACCGTACTTTTGGATTTTTGCCTCTTTCACTCCACCTATTGTCCAGGCTCCAGAATAATGCTTTTTTTGCGTTAAAATCACCATGGCTACCTCTAAATTGCTATTAAATGTATTATTATCTTCATCACTCTTGTTGTTCTCGTTAGTGAGAACACAGTTTAAAGGCTACAGTTCGGCACTCATCAATGCCCAGGAAGACAGCAGGCAGAGTCAATATCTCCACTTGCAGATGGGGTAAATGAAGCTTGGAGAGGTTTTCCAGCTTAGCCTGGGACATCGAGAAAGGGAGAGCTGGGACTTGAGTGCGGGCTTCTGACTTTCAGTCCAGTGCTCAATAAATGTTGCCACATGCTAGATATTGAAAACTGATTTCCTATTCTTTAAGAACTTATATTCTGAGAAATTCAGATTGGCAAGTATAAGGAAAATTTTCCACTGTAGGATTTCTGAAAATGAAACCCGAGTCTGTCATATGTTTTCAGAAGACTTTTGTCACTAATTATATCTTCCTTTCAGTTCATACATGTTTGTGTAATCTATTCATTTCTGCCACAAGAGATAATTTACATGGCTCTTCAACGATACGCCACCAATAAATCACCAATTAAATGTTAATTACTGGATCTCACAACAATCCAAAGAAAACTAGCTCACATGATGTAGGTTGTAAACCAAGTCTAGTCATATGATGGTTGTTTCACAGTTTCTGTCCTTTCAGAGTGAAAGAGGTACACGGAGTGCTTGCAAGAGACCCCGGTGATCATCACTACAATGGCCTCAGAAGTTAAGAATAGTATGCTTTGAAGTTAGGTCTCTCTCTTTTTTTTTTTTTTTTTAAATTGTCTCTTCTTTTTTATGGATCTCTTTTTCATTAATTAATTTAAACTTTTCTGGTACCATTTAATATTTTATCCATTCAGGTTGGGGAGGGGGGTCCAGACAAGCTGTATCACACGTGTTTTCCAATAGCAAAGGGGAGTGATTCCTATGATTAATTCCAAAACTTCTTCCACATTTAAGGGGTGCTCAGTTGGCATCCTGCCCCCCATAACTTTGTTCTTACCAGCCTTTGCTTGGTGTAAAATACTGAATTAGTTTATTAAAGAACCATAATAGGTTATATTACCTTTGAAAGTTATATTACTTGATAGTAGGGCCTTTGAAGTAAAATGTGAAAATTTTAATTGGGCAAAATAATATGCAATATTTATGGCAAGGATTTTAGACAGAACAAAAATGTGGTAGCTCTAGGGGTAAAAGTCTCAGGTAGAGATACTGACAGACCCAGGAATAAAATCCTCAAGGTCTCATTCCTATTCAGTGTTCTGATCATTCAGTCACACTCTAGGAAGAGACAATAAATACACATCTGTGGACAGTCCAGAGATGGAAATGAGGTGGCCTAACTTTCATCATTTGCAATGATCGGAGCTGAAGCCATTTATAAAATACCTGCCATAACAGAAACCACTGCATCTCGACTAAAACTGGGAAGACACAGAAGAGGTTGATAAAAATGAAATCATGATACATTCATCCTTATCCTATCACCAAAGTGGTTGCCCAAAGAGGGGGCCTCCACAGTTGTGTGATGAAAGGCACAAATCATGGACTACCCACTGGGGCAGCCAGGCCAGAGAGGGGAGAAAATAGCCTTTTCTTCAGAGGGCTGAATGGCTGGACTTGCTCGGATGAATAGATAACACCATCACGAACAGACAGTAGAGATGAAAGTGGAAACCAATGAAAACAGAAGAACGGAGGAAAACCATCAAAGGTGTGGAAAATAACAAAAGTTCAGGGGCTGGAGTGATCAGCACCCACATGCTAAAACTGCAGCACATAGAGCTGTTTGAAGCTGCTAAAGGGATTTAATACAATCTGGAATGAACAGAATTTGCCATCAAATAGAACAGAAGGGCCACCAAGAGACCTCAAGGAAGGATAACCTAATGTAACATGAGCCCTGCAAAGAGCTCACACGGCAATGTCCTTTTGAACATCTCAATCATTCTAAAGTGCTGTTTAAAACACACACATGCACACACACACACACGCATGCACGGTCCAGAGTCTGTGGGGAATTTTGATGGGAGTTGCTCATCAAAACTCTTAAATAATGCAAGGCGATGGCAATCCATCCGATCTTCCACTCTGAGGACCTGGAGCAGAGAACAGACGTGGGTTTTATCAAAGCAGCCTCTAATCTTTCCAGCACATCTGCAATGTCCATCTCACCAGGGGTGACCTTCTGAGTGAACTTGGGGAGAGATATGCTCTTTGGTTTTGTGTGGGTTGCAGTTTAATTCAGCAGGAAGCGGGCCATGGCTGGGAACCACAGCACAAAGAAAATCACGGTAAGGAGGTGAAAAATGCGGGACTGATCAACCATAAGTGAGATAAAATAAGTGACTGGTAGGTTTTTTATGAGACCAGCAGAATAAAAAAAAAATACAATGGGTTATCACTTTTATGGCTCATTTCCCATTGCTGTTACTAAGTAGGCAATGATAGAAACAGCACAACTGAGCAAGCACACCCAGATCAGAGAGAAAGGGAGAGAGTGAAAGAGAAAATTAAAGGATCAGAGACTCTTTAAGACTGTGTCCAATCCAGGGCAATCATCCGAATAAAAACTAACAATTTCACTCAAATACAATGCAGATAAATTCCACTGTGAAGATATAATATATAGACTTAAAAATTATTCTGTTTTTCATGCAGATAATTGTCTATAACACCTCTGGGTTGAGAGTGTATTGGTTCATGTAAGGTACAAAATCTTCAGATGATCAAAAGTGATGTATGTATTTGTAGTAAAGCTAAGAGGTCGCATCATCAAAAGTTTATGGGCCAGTGGTTTTTCCTGTGCTAACTATTAACCTAATTTTGGACAAAAGGGAGGGAGGAGGTATTCCTCAGTAGGGATAAGTCAAAGGGAGTTTGCATGCAAAGGGAAATAAACCATCTCTTCCCACTTGATTATCTTCACTCTGTCGGGCTGAGTATTAGTACACAGGCAGCAGGGAACCAAGAATTCTTTACTCTTGAATGGGTTCAATCTCTCAGATCTCAAAAATCCCCAAGCGAGTCTCTAGAACAGGAGTGGCTGGAGCCTGGTTCTGATTTCCTCTATTACCTTTGGCTCTTCATCCCATACCCCACCAGGCGTCCAGCACTGAATCAGCATGAGAATAGGACACAGATGGAGGGAAAAACGGATTCAGTTTACCATAGCTTTAACCCTCCTCAAAGATTTTGGTGTTTGTACACTACTAGATTCCTATCAATACAAGAACATGCTTTTTTTCGTTATTCCATTCTACATTTTACTTTCTTTGTCCCAGTAGGAAACAAAATCACCACTTGTCTCCATCTCAAACAATCTTAAGCTTGGCAACAACAAAGAAGGATGAAGTCTTCTTTGCACGATGGGTCTAGACTAGTCTGAGCACCTAGTAGGTGCTCAATAAATACCAGCCAATAGGCAGGGCTCATTTCCTCCGATAGCTGCCCAGAGACACAAACTGCTTTGGGAAACCTGATGAAGAGGCCCGCCTTTCTGGCAGAGCCATCCTCACTCTTTCATCACTGTACTCAAAGATATTACTGATGTTGGTCCTCTGGTTTTGCTGCTTTTTTCCTCTGACTGGACTAACTGAGTCTACTCTGCTCACTAGCTGTCACTTCAGAATCCTGTCACGCAGCGGAAGGCCAAAGGACATTTTCCCCTAAGTCCTTTTAACTTCCTGGCATTCCGTTTTTCAACCCCACATTAAAGGTGCTGATGTTTCATCCTAGTCCTACCAGCCAATGGGTGGCCTCAAGTTAGACTAGGCAGGGCTTCTCTCTGCTCTTTCCCTGTTGGGCACAGGGAGAAGGAACCCAGAAAAATGTTTCCTCAAGCTCATTTTGTAATTTTCCCTTGGATGCTATCACTGAAGTTCTGAGATCATTTACTAAGGAACAGACGCATTCGAAACTAACATACAACAGATGTAAACCTAGGGCCACTGTTGGCCAGCAAGACCTCTTTCTTGCAAATTCTCAAAAAAAATTTTTTTTTTGGCTTGTCTTTATCCCCCCTCTGCTCTCGGCCAATGCTCAATCATCTTATAATCCATTAAAGCTAGTATACCAATTCGGTTTCTTTTCCAAGACAAGACCTGCCAACTTGAAAAACAAAAATGAACCTCCCCTAGTGTTGGCATGTTTCTCCAAGCCTCAGCTAACCCACGGCAGAGACTGGTGGACGTGAGCCCAGTTGAAGCCTGAGGTGAGAGCCATCATTTTTTACTTGCTTTCGCGAACAATCTCCTGGTATGTTCTTGAATTCTCATCCTTGGTATAGTGCCAGCCCAGGCATTAGCAAACCCGGCAGAGTGGCATTCTCTGCAGTGTGGCAGAGCAAGTCATCTGTCCTGAGAAGCCAAGATCTGAGACGCCTCTGCTCCTGTAAGAACCTCTCTGTGTCTCTCTGATTTACCCTGTTCCCAGTGGTAAAGTATTTTCTGCAAACATGAAATTAGTTTATAATTTAAGGACTTCGGAATGACTAATTTTGACTAAGTTAAACAGGGCAGAGTAGTGACTCCAAGTGACTTGATCTGTGATTCTTGGGAAGAGTTTAATGGACGTATTTTATTTTCGTTCAGGGTGACCTCACTGATCTTTGTGCAAAATGCCATTTCTTTATTTTTTCCCTTTAAAACAAAGTCACTGCCATTTTCTAGGCATTTCTTAGCGAAGAAAACTCTAATTGCATTTTACTTATCTTTAAGGCCACTGTTCAGGAATTATTATTTTTTTTAAAGACCTCTATTTTAAAATGAAAAGTGTAGGTGAAGGTGATTATATCTTTCCAAAGTCAGTAAAACAAATGTGTTGCATAAGACATTTCAATTCAATTAAGAGAAACAGGTCAGATGCTAAAATACTAGTAAAATCAATTATGAGTAATAGGTCTCCTGTTAACATGTATCACTACAGCTGCCTCTCTCATAATTTTTGAATAAATTTACATTTGTTTCATATTCTTTGTGTGCCTGTAATGTATGTGTGTGTCACTGACTGTAAAACCTTATCCATTTCCTCTTCTTTGTTACGTTTGCTCTGGTATGTCTTGGAAATGTCACATGGACTAACATTTATTTAGTGAAGGTTTTTCTAAGAGGAAAGTCAGGTGGCAAGTTGAAAAGGGCTTTGAATCTTGTCCTGTCACTTGTCACCGGGGCAGGGAGCTTCATCCTTCTGAACCTTGGTTTCCTTATCTGTAAAGGAGAGTAATAGTACCTTCCCCCCAGGACTGTTGTAAGACTGAAATGTGACAACTCATTGTAACGTGCCCACCAGGGTGCCAGGCACGTGGTGTTCAATGAATGTCTCTTTCTGATCTTTGAAAATCCTAAAAATCATTAGTATGTAAGAGAGGATTATTACTTATAACATTTCAAATCTGATGTCTGGTTTTTGTGGTAGCATCAGGGTCACCAAACTCACCTGAAAAGGGGGTGTCAAAGAGAAGGACTTTCTCCCTTTATCTTTACTGTTTAGTAAAGGGGCGCCCTCAAATTCCCATGTTAATAACTCATGAAAAGGCAGCACCAGGGGACAAAAATCTGCTGCCGCCACCTCAGTCAGCCTTTCCTTCAAATAGGTGATGCCTGATATGGAGAAATTATATAGAAAAAAAATAATAGCACTTTGAATCTATACTATAATCACAAAAACATAAAATTGCGTATGTGTATGATAAAACATGAAAAAGGAAAACTGGTAACTTTTTTCGTAGGTTATTGAGAAAAATGGGTACATTTTTTCTCCTCTATAATAGGCTTTATCATTTGTATAATGAGGTTAGACATTTAGGTGAAAAATAGAGTATCCTATGATTGGCGATTCACCCATTTAGGTTGGTGGACTATCTGGTCAAAAGGTAAATATCTCAGAAATGGAACTTAAATCAAGTTTGGCTTCATGGAATACTTTCCTCCTAAGAGCATGGAGTGAATGCGAGTGTTGATGGAGTTGAGGGAGAGGAAGGAAGGACAATTTTGGAGAATGGCCACCTGCTGAGGGGAGCACACTTAGAGAAAGTGGGCTCTAAATAGGAGCCCGAGTGGATGGAAAATGGAAATGAGAAGGTTATAGAGGTAAGGCAAGTAATAGGGGGAGGAACATTAAGGGGTTGATTATTTTGGGGTGTGTGTGTGTATATTTTTGAAGAAAAGAGGCATCCATAAAGTGCACTGATGAGCTCAATACCTCTGGAGAAAGCTCCAAGTATTTAAGAGCTTAGAATATAGCTCACACTGGGACTTCCCTGGCAGTCCAGTGGTTAAGACTCTGCGCTTCCAATGCAGGGGGCGTGGGTTCGATCCCTGGTCAGGAAACTAAGATCCCACATGCTGTGCAGCGTGGGCAAAAAAAAAAAAAAAAAAAAAAAAGAATATAGCTCACTGACACTCTGGCTTTAGTCCTACAACCCTTGGGAAGTGTTGGGCAGCCTGGCACAGTAGGAAGGATAAGGGCTTCGGCGCTTGACAGAAGTAGCTATCACTTCTGCCACTCACTAGCTATGTGGATTTGGGCTGGGCAAGTTGCTTAACATCTGAAACTCGCTTCCTCAATTAATATTCATAGTTATACTTAACAGTCATAGTTATCATAAGGCTTACATGAGATTACACACACACACACACTTACATACATATAAAATGCCTGGAACATAGTAAGCTCCCAAATTACTTACCTATTCTTGCTACAGGGATGCTACAGGGATGAGGAAAAAAATAAGAACTCCCATCCTGAGACAATAAGAAAATTAATAAGGTTAAGGTTGTGCCTCTATCCAGGCTTCTATGCACAAGGAGAGACCAGGACAGCTTTCTCAGGAAGCCATGGTTTAAGAGCTGCCAGTGAAAAGAGGCAGCACCACTCCGCAGGCACCCACTCTGCTTCCGAGAACATGGTGGTGGATTAGCTGCCATTATCCACAGTCAAAAGTCCTAATGCTCTTTTGTGCTTCTTCGTCTTAGGGCTGGAGCACTTGGCTGAGCTGATTGCTCTGATTCCTGTATTTTGAATCCTGTAATCCCCCACACTTGGGGTCAGGGGATACAGATAAAGGGGTAGAGGGTGACTTCTGTTCTCTACTGAGCCCCGACACAGACTGTTTCTAAGTTCTGAAGGTTTGCCTATCTGGGAGGCCGGCAATAGAAAAGAGTAACACCCCAGCTGGTATCTCTAACCTGCACCTTGCAACACGTAGAAAATGAGAAAGGGAGGGAAGGTTCTCCCTAAAGTCTCATGGGATGAGGGCTCTGAGGACTTACTGGGAGCTGGCAGGTGACTCTGTACCTGAGCTTCCGTCAGCAGCTGGGGAAGAGAAGGCTAATGATGGCACATGAGTTTACCCAGTAAAACCCATGACAGGCAGTGTCTGGTGGGCATAGGAAGAATGTGAGCGCACGAGAACCAGGGTCTGGGGAAGTTGCTCCCTCCCAGTCCAGCTCATATGGAAACCGTTTATGTTCTCTGTTTGCCAAAAACCTTTGGTGCGTTGCTGAACCTGTTTGTCCTGAACTCCTAATAATAAACACATGGCAACCAGTTCTCCAGATGACAAGTCCTTTTGTTAATGAGTAAAGAAGGACGGATGAGCTTCTCCACAGCCCCGTCTTCCCATACCTGGTGATGGGAAGATCGGCCCCATGGAGGGCACAAAGCCTGGCTTCCTCAGGTCCTTGACAACAGTTGCTAAGCCTAACTTGGGACGGAGCTGTTTCAGAGGTAGGGCCCTATTGTGTAAGGGACTGGGGTGGCCCTGTGTGCATGGGGGAAAGAGGGAGGCAGTTGGGAATGAGAGATCCCTGGAAAGGGTGTTGTGCTCTTAAGAGTGATGATGGTATGTCAAACTCTGCTTCTTAAAATTACTAAGTCACAGAGAAGTGACTGGGGTTTGTATTTGAGGGCAGTTTTTAATGATCCGATCGGGACATGACAATCATAGGCCACAGATAAGTTGTTAAACATCCTTCTAATTATTATCACATGTTTTTCTTTTCTTGGCCATTAACACTTAGCTTGGCTGGATTTTCCCTCTTGTGTTCCTGGAGGTGAGGCAGAGGTAAATGAGAACTCCAAGAATGTGATGGCAACGCCATGCTCAGGAATAGCGATGGAGCAATGCCTGGGTAGCAGGACTCAAGCCTCTCCCAACTCTGACCAAGGCCAAGAGATGACCTCTGCTACCTTCCTCCCTTTGCTGCCCCCCACCTACCCACACAGCCCTCCACAAACACTCAGAGTACAGGCTGACACAGAGCCCTTACACACACACACATACAAATACACATTCCGAAGCATGTCGTGTTTTGTGCACTTCAGGCACCTGGCACACAGCAGTGCCCAATAAGTACAGGTGTTCCTCAGCATCTGTGGGGGATTGGTTCAAGGACCCCCAAGATACCAAAATCCAAGGATGCTCAAGTCCCTTATACGATATGGCACAGTATTTGCATATAATGTATGCACATCGTCCTATATACCTTAAATCATCTCTAAGTTACTTATAATACTTAATATGATATAAATGCCATGTAAATAGTTGCTGGGTCCAAGGCAAATTCAAGTTTCCCTTTTTGGAACTTTCTGGAATTTTTTTTTTCCCCAAATCTTTTTCTTTTTTTTTTTTTTTTTTCTGGTAAGCGGGCCTCTCACTGTTGTGGCCTCTCCCATTGCGGAGCACAGGCTCCGGACGCACAGGCTCAGGGGCCATGGCTCACGGGCCCAGCCGCTCCGCGGCATGTGGGATCCTCCCGGACCGGGGCACGAACCCGTGTCCCCTGCATAGGCAGGCGGACTCTCAACCACTGCGCCACCAGGGAAGCCCTCCCCAAATATTTTCAATCCATGCTTGGTTGAATCCGCACAGGTGGAAACTGCAGATACGGAGGGCCAAGTATATGTCAAATGTTGAATGACTGGATTAAAATATTAGGAGGCAGGGTACCCACTCATGCTATATTTGACCCTACCAAGCTTTAATTCACTATAAAATTATGTGGACAAAACTTTTTTCACGTATTTATTGTCCATAAAGGAGCTTTATGAAAGTCAGGATACATAGGTAATATGTTCTTTGTACTCTGGTGACAAAAATAAAAATAATTTACTTTCTCATTTCAAGAGAACAGAAAGTCACCTTTCTTGTGAATTTTATTTTTTAAACACAATCCCTTCCTCACTGCCCCTGTAATAACTCTCCAAATATCACTTCCCAAAATTTACATATATGAGATTGGAATGGACAGTATCTTTGGATTATTCTTTTGTCTTGCCATTTCCCCAAGTCTTGCTAATCTGCTGGGTTTGAAGCTCATGCAAATTTTTTTTTTTTCTTTCCCAACACCTCCTGCTGACACACCCAAAGGCGCTCAGCTTAAGAAGGGAGTGGTCTTTGAAAACATAAACTAGGTGTTCCCTGTTCAAATAAAAACTTGACAGATATTCTCACAGGGAAAACTTTCCCTCAACAGCTGTACGAAGGCTAAAACTTGTTCCTGGCAAAGGAGTTTACACGGATGTATCCTACATGGATCGTCCCTTCTTGTGGTTCACTAAACTCTAATTGCAATCATGTCGGACATATGCTGCTTACCGTAACGTTTCATAATGAAAAGTGCACTCTCCAGAATTTAATACACAGTAATGGCTTCTTTGATTTAAAGCATGATTATGGTAATAAAACCACTACAAAAATGGACACATCTTCCTCAGTAGATTATCTTTCTTTGGAGACAAAGGTAAGTTCTGAGTCCTCTGATTATAGAGGATCGAATTTAGTGTTTTGCATTGTCAGCCGTCATTTCAGCTTCTTTTGACCAATTCTGGTGTAAGATATCTTGGGGCTACCAATACGGCCACCCCATATCACAAATGATGTATCATGATGATTCCTTTTGGGTGCATTTGTAGTTAGTGGGTTTGAAAAATATTTGTTTTTGCTTTAATTGCTAAAAAATTTAAATTTTACCGTATAAGAATACCATAACGTATAAAGAAACTGAGAAAGTCACAATCCTGGAAACTCAAACACATTAACTGCTTTCCTACTTCATGGGTCTCATAGCATTGAAATCTGTCTACATTCAAGCTGGAGGTCTGCTCTCACCCACACTTCTCTGTATCATCACCTCATCATATGAATCGCGATGGCTTGTAGCACAAGGATCAGCCATCTTCAACACTTCACTAGGGCTCGGGAGCTGGCAGAACAAGCAAACTACCCAAGATTTCAGGGCTTTATGATTTTCAGGTGTAGAACCACAGACATTACTTGAGACACTTTCTGCAGACGGTACATAGCATCTTTGCCTGTATTTTCAGGTCTCAAAGCCCAGGAAGCCATTGTCCACACAAGGCTGATCCTCTTGGTTCCATTTATCCAAAGCTGATCTGATTTCAAAGAGTTCCATCCACCTTCTCAAAGCCTCTTCCCAACCATTCCTGCCTATAGGAGGACTCTCCCCTTCCTTTCATCTCCTTGAAGCTCCCATGGTCAGCATCTCTCACTCTCTCCCTTTGTTGCTAAACTGTAGATGTTTCACCTCCCTAACCAAACTCTATTGCATTTAAAGTGAGGAATATCCTTCAGAATTCTCTGGAGTGCATGAGAAGTATTAACGCATATTTATAGATTGATTCAAACAACAAGGTTGATGAGATCATTGTCAAATGGAAAAGGAGGTAAGTGAAAACAGTGTAGAAAATGTGAAAGAGAAAAAGACATCACAGTAGTAGTTTAAACAAGGGCAGAAACCCAGTCCTATCCTCTTATGTTACTTAGCCTCTCTGTGTGCCCCCAAATTGAAACAATAATAGTACCAACTTCATAGACCGTCATGAGGATTAAATGAGTTCATATTTGTAAAACAAGTGCCAGGCATGCAGCAAACGCCACAGAGGCATTTGTTAACATGAAAATGAAATACCATCACAATGCCAAAACCTACCACAGTGCCTGCTCAGTAAAGGCTGAACTCAACCAAGGTCTTTGTTTTGAGATACTTGAACCAGCATGGGCCTGGGATGGAGCAGCTGCCAGGACCAATGGGCACCTTCCAGAAGGAGCAGCTCTTGCGAACACAGCAAGCTCCACGCTCCAGTTCAAGGGCCCTGGAAGTTCCCAGGTTTTGCCACAGACTCAGCTGGAGCGCTCCCTGGATGGGGACATGTGGTTTTTCGGGATAGCCCGAGGAGGAGGGGTTGCTGGGCACCCTGGCGCCCGCTGATGGTGGCTCCCGCGGCGAGGGGGACAGCCCGGAGCCCCGCCCCCCGCCTCCCCGGCCCAGAGCCGGCACGGAAAGTTACTGCGTGCTAACGTGGCAGGAACGATGGAAAGCCCAGGGCTGCCAAGTGCTGAAATCCTGGGCTGCGTTTCTTATGCTCACAGGCACGGCTCTTCGGAGAGTCTAGTCTATACACGTCCCCGGCACATAACTGTATTCTTTTCAGCAGATACTATATTTTGGAGCAGAGGGAGGAGAAAAAAGTTTGAGGGAGTGGCAGTAAGGCATGAGCCAAGATCCCACGTATGCTTTTTTTCTGCTTGCCCTAAGATGTTCCTAAGATCAATGAATAATCTCACCCACTGTATCGTGTACAGCTGAATCTTCAGCTCATAGATTTAAAGAAATAATCTAACTCTTTTATCAAGTTCGACTCACCGGACGCTTCCCTTTTGTCTATTTGCTCATTCATTTTTTATTTTATTTTTAATATTTATTTATTTATTTTTATTGGCGTATAATTGCTTTACAATGTTGTGTTACTTTCTGCTGTACAACAAAGTGAATCAGCTGTATGTATACATATATCCCCTAAACAGACATTTCCTAAGCATCAATTATCTGTCAGTTACACAAGGGGGCCCTGGGAACCCTGAGAAGCTCATAGTCTGATGTGGAGACAGACAGTATAAATGGTAGCTATATGTTATGAAGGGCTATCACTGTGGCTGCACAGAGGGCTCCCCAGCAGAGAAGTTTTTTCTGCCAGGTGGGAGAGAAGCCACAAAGGCTTGCTGGGGAGCCTTGTTAGAGCTGGGCTTTGAAGAATGACTCCAGCGAGAAGGTCACCAGCTGAGCAAGTGGCCTAATTAGGCTGTGATGTACATTTACCATCTTTGTCCCATACCTGCTTTTTCAAGTGAGGTTTTAAAAATACAAAAACAGACTGTGGGTTGGAGAACAGTATTGTATGAACATTACACTCCCTGATTATGATCACTGTACTGTGGTCACGGAAGAGAATGACCATGTTCCTAGGAAATCTACTCTGAGAAAGCATAAAGAGGAATACTCCCTCTCTCTGTTTCTCTCTCTCTCTCTAGATATACACACACACACACACACATATATGCATATATGTATATTTGTATATATATATACACACACACACTTGTATATGGGGGGGGCAGAGACAGAGAGAGAGAATGAGAATAATAAAGCAAAGAAGACAAAATGTTAACAACTGGTGAATCCGGATAAAGGGCATATGGTGAATCTGTATAAAGGGCACTTGTGCTATTCTTGCAAGTTTCTATAACTCTGAAATTACACCAACACAAAATGTTCTTAAAAAATTTAAAGTACAGGGCTTCCCTGGTGGTGCAGTGGTTGAGAATCTGCCTGCTAATGCAGGGGACACAGGTTCGAGCCCTGGTCTGGGAGGATCCCACATGCCGCGGAGCAACTAGGCCCGTGAGACACAACTACTGAGCCTGCGCGTCTGGAGCCTGTGCTCCACAACAAGAGAGCCCACGATAGTGAGAGGCCCGCACACCGCAATGAAGAGTGGCCCCCACTTGCCACAACTAGAGAAAGCCCTCACACAGAAACAAAGACCCAACACAGCAAAAATAAATTAATAAACTCCTACCCCCAATTAAAAAAAAAAAATTAAAGTACAAAAAATACTAAATTAGTTTTAGAACTACCAGAATGACAAAGCCTTTTATTACCATCATTCTGAAAAGCAATATTCAGAACACAGTTTGGTCAGATTGATGCAGCGACCCACCTAGGCCTTGGGAACTCTGAGGAGTGCAATGTCTTTTTTTTTTTTTTAATTTATTTTTTATACAGCAGGTTCTTATCAGTTATCTATTTTATACATATTAGTGTATATATGTCAATCCCAATCTCCCAATTCCTCCCTCCCCACCATTTTCCTCCCTTGGTGTCCCTATGTTTGTTCTCTACATCTGTGTCTCTATTTCTACCTTGCAAACTGGTTCATCTGTACCACTTTTCTAGATTCCATATATATGTGTCAGTATATGATATCTGTTTTTCTCTTTCTGATTTACTTCACTCTGTATGACAGTCTCTAGGTCCATCCACATCTCTACAAATGACCCAATTTTGTTCCTTTTTATGGCTGAGTAACATTCCATTGTATATATGTACCACATCTTCTTTATCCATTCGTCTGTCGGTGGGCATTTAGGTTGCTTCCATGACCTGGCTATTGTAAATAGTGCCTCAATGAACATTGGGGTGCATGTGTCTTTTTGAATTATGGTTTTCTCTGGGTATATGACCAGTAGTGGGATTGCTGGGTCATATGGTAATTCTATTTTTAGTTTTTAAAGGAAAATCTACAAACAACAAATGCTGGAGAGGGTGTGGAGAAAAGGGAACCATCTTGCACTGTTGGTGGGAATGTAAGTTGATACAGCCACTATGGAGGAGTGCAGTGTCTTCTGTGGTTCCTTCTTCACTAAATTGATGTATAGTTGATATACAATATCTGTACCCTATTCTTTTTTCTTAAAAACGAGATTTGTAGGGTGAGAGGGTCAGGATAGCAGTGAAGCTCAGAGCAGGTGTGGTCTGCAGAGGGTCTGAAAAGAAAGGGGCTAAAAGGTGCTGCCTGTCCCTCTGCAGTGGAAGGGCCCACCCCCAGGAACCTAGAGGAAGCAGTGCCACCAGGAGTGGGCAGTCAGCTTAGTAAGGGTTTGTGATCTATCAAACAATTTTGTTTAACTTGCTTTTAATACATTTTAAAAAGCAGAAAGCAAAATTTAATAATAACAGAAGCAGCAGCGGCAGGTAAGATTTACCAGGTGCAGACAATATTCTAGGCACTTTGCTAACTACTCAACATAAGCATCTCATAGATTCCCCATAACAGGTCCATGAGGTGGGTACTATTAAAATTCCCATTTTAGGGCTTCCCTGGTGGTGCAGTGGTTGAGAGTCCGCCTGCCGATGCAGGGGACACGGGTTCGTGCCCCGGTCCAGGAAGATCCCGCATGCCGCAGAGCGGCTGGGGCTGTGAGCCATGGCTGCTGAGCCTGCGCGTCCGGAGCCTGTGCTCCGCAACGGGAGAGGCCACAACAGTGAGGGGCCCGCATACCGCAAGACAAAACAAAGCAAATTCCCATTTTACAGACAGGGGAACTAAGGCCCAGCGACTCAACAGTGGAGTTGGATATAAGCACAAGTAGCGTGGCTCCAGTGCCTGGGCTCTTGCCCACAATTTTATACTCTTTAGGTTCCGGTTACTACTTTATGTGCATGTGGACTAAGAATTTCAAAGGACATGGAGGGGGGATGAAAGCAGTATGATTGGTTGGAGGTGGTGAGATTGCAGTGATGTTTACTTTGATTTCAATGTTCAGTGTTATTTGTGTACTAACTTTTAAAAAGTCAACCCTATCGATGGATAATTCCCGACTCAGTAGATGCAGTTTGGGATTTGTGTGCCTAACATAGAATCTTTGTCACTAAATAAATTACAGCTTCTCTGCGCCTTGGTTTCTATATCTGAAATATGAGATGATATTTGCTAATATTTTCCCACTAAAATACTTGCTCTATGACTGATATTCTGTGTGTGATGTGTGTAGGATATGGAGATTGTGGAGACTAGGGGGTGGGAAAAGGTGGGGAGGGGTACTGTGGGGTGACGGCAAATCTCTTTCTGAGGACGATTACTCACTGGTGGGATCCGATGTAATGCATGAGGCCGGGCTGGGCTTTCTGTTCATAAGGGACAGTCCAACATTCAATGAAAACATCGTATCTGAATTAGGCCCTCACCTCACCTTGCCTGACTCCTCTTTTCCCCCCTCCGTCTCTCTCCTTTCTTTCTTTTTCTGGGCCAGTGGAAGTTGTGTTCTGTCATATTTACACATTTTCTCAGATAGAAAAGACAAGCAGAGACTCGGTCCAGAAGAATGCGAGTGGCTTGAAGGCCTGAGCACACCTCGCTTTGCATCCAGGGACTCACCCCGCAGATATCATTTAACCCCTTTACCACATGCATGGAAGAGAGACTTTTCTATCTGCTGCTTATACACAGGCGATTCACTGGAAAAGCATCCACAAAAGGTCAGAAAATTAGAGTAACCAAAATCACATGGTGCTATGGTAGAAACTATACTGGTTCGTTTGTATTCTCTTCCTGGTCACCTTTCAGACAATCTGACTGGAAAGCAGAGTTTTCATTTCTGTGCATCATCCATTTAGGTTCAAGGATGCTTTTGAGAGAGCCAAGGGAATGATGATTTAATGCTGTCCAGTGCTTTGAGATCTCAGACAAAGAAGCTCTGTAAATACTGAGAATTACTGGGCATTATCGGCCCCAGTATCTGTCTCCTCAGTATTATCAGGGCTTTGGAAAAATTAATGAAGAAATGGTTCCTGGCACAGTAACAGCAGCAGTCGCTTCTGGAAAAATTAAGAGACCCTCTGCATTGGGGAACGTAGGACTCAGTGAAAACACTCACCCAAGAATTACTTTTCTCTTTTTTTTTTTTTGCAAATGGAAACCACCAAAGATGAAAACCCACTGCAATATGAAAAAGAAAGAAGTAAAGCTTTTAAAATCAAACTGCAGCAGGGTGAGGGCAAGGTATTGTGTGAGTGCACATACCTGCACAGGAGATGAGAACAGAGAGACAGACATTCAGAGAGATAGACTGGGCTTCAGGAAAAAACTGGGCAAAAGGCTTTTGCCCATATGTTTATATTTGCTGCAAAACCAAATCTTTTTTTTTTTTTTTCTAAATAAAAAACTTATGCATTCTGGGTTGGTGAGGACGCAGGGCAACAAGCACTCACATACATTCCTGGTGGGCACGTAAACTGGTAAAATCTCTATGGAGGACCGCTTTGCAGTATCCATTGACATTACAAATGCATCTTTCCCATTATCTTAACAATTCCATATCCAGGAATTTATCCTGTACATCTATTTGCATATGTACAAAATGGTATATGCTCGAGGCTATTCACTGCAACATTGTTTGTATCAGTCAAGTCTGAAAACAACTTAAAAGTTTATTAGTAGGGGATTACATAACTGCTAGTGTATCCATAAAATGGAGTATCACAGAGTTGTTGAAAAAGAATAAGGCAGCTCTGTATGCACTGTACAAAATTAGCTCTAAAGATATAGTGTTAACTGAAAAGGACCAATACACAGAATAGTGTGTGTGTGTATATATGTATAAATATATTTGAATATGTGTGTTTGGATTCATCATGCTCATATATTCATAGAATGGATTTCTTTTTTTAAAAAAATTAAATAATTAATTATTTTTATTTTTGGCTGTGTTGGGTCTTCATTGCTGTGTGCAGGCTTCTTCTAGTTGCGGCAAGCAGGGGCTACTCTTCGTTGTGGTGCGTGGGCTTCTCATTGCGGTGGCTTCTCTTGTTGCAGAGCACGGGCTCTAGGCTCTCTGGCTTCAGTAGTTGTGGCACATGGGCTTAGCTGCTCCGCGGCATGTGGGATTTTCCCAGCCCAGGGCTCGAACCCGTGTCCCCTGTATTGGCAGGCGGATTCTTAACCACTGCACCACCAGGGAAGTCCCATAGAATGGATGATTTCTAGAAGGCTGCATTAAGAAACTGTTAACTGGCCAAAGGACAGGGTTTACCTCTACTCTATATCCTTTTGAATGCTGTATCATGTACCCATGGGACCCTTTCAAAAAAAACTAAACAAATAATGTTAATGTGCGTGAAACCACTGATCAAATGCCAAAGTAAAATAATGAACCTTTTACCATTTTTGGGTGGTGGGGCTGGATGAGGTGTGTCTTCAGAGCTCTCCCATGTTCCTCTCAACACCTGGCTTCCCAGTCTCTGACTTTCCTGGTTGCCCACTCAATTCAGGGTGGGTCAGCCTGGCACCTGTTTGAGCTAACAGTCCCCAAACCTGGAAGTACCTGTCTGCGCCAGATCCATCAAACACAGACCTGAGGATGCAGGGACCCTCCCTGTAGGACTGACAGGGGAAATGATCCCTAGGGATTAGGACCCCCACTGGGCAAAAGGCTTTTGCCCATATGTTTATATTTGCTGCAAAACCAAATCTTTTGGTTTTGGGCTATGCCAAACATTTGCTGCAAGTCTGACCAGTGATAATTTTGGAATTAGGTTTTGTGTCTTTTTGGGCTTGCAAGGAACAACGACTCGCCAAGCTAGGGGATGCTCATCACAAGGCTATATGTGGAGTGATAAGAATATTTCTCATGAGAATCTAATAAGAATAATAAAACAACAATCTCAAAAATAACAACATGGAGCACTTAGGTGCTAAGCATTGTGCTAAGTGCTTTGTTCGGATAATGTCACTTCAATCCCACCACCAACCCATGATGCTGTCACTGTTATTACCCCCATTTTACAGAACACTGTAGAGGTCCCGGGTGCCACGGAGTGATGGGGCCCTTGGAAATGGAAAACATGCCTCTCCCTCAGTCTCACTCCCCTGGGCAACATGGTATCCCTCAGGGCTGCAGCTTCTCCCTGTATGTTTGCTTCTCTGATACCAGCTGGCTTATTCACTGTCCACTGTGCGCACTCATTGATTCCGCTTGCTCAAGTCCTTCAAGAATGGTCCTTGGAGACCCTCCTCCATCTCAAGTTCTCCTCTGGGCTTCAGCGGCCTCCTCCTCTTCAGACCTCCCGTCTATTCCCATGAGAGAGAACGTGAGAGGTCATCCTTACTGGTGGCCAGCCACTTCCAGACCCGAGGGTGGCCTGTCCCAGGTCAGGTTCCCGTTCTGTTTCATTTCCCTGTGGCTGAGGGCTACCAGGCCTCTTGGGGTTAAGTCTTCTCCTTCACTCATAGAAACTTGTTTTTGAGAACTGACCTCAAACCAGGCACTGGGACCCTGGGGGTGCAGCACCAACAGAGCACAAAGCCCTTGCTCTCCATGGATTCACCTTCTACCCCCTTGACCTGCAATGATGGGGGTGGCAGACATTCTGGCCTGTCCACTTTGGAGACAATGACCATGACTGACCACTGAGCTCGTCTCAGTCCCTACATTGCCGCACCTGTGGTTCCCTGTACTCATGCCTTTTCCTGGTTTTCTAGCCCCCTCCAGAAACTTGGCCCAGTATACTAGAGTCCAAGGTGACCAAGCAGGTGGCCTTCACAGTAGGGCAGAGACTGATGGGAGAGAATTCTGGTGGACAGTGCTCAAGCCCCAGCCACAAATAATGAGGTTACCAACCATTTTACCAAGACTGGTCAGCAAATACCCAAGTGGTGCTCTTCTCTTTTCTTCCTTATTTCTCTTCTGTCAATGCCAAACTGCTTGAAAGGGTTCCATGCCTCGTCAAGTAGTTGACCTGAACAAACCTTTCCAGGCTTGTCTTCCACATTCTTCAAACCCCTTATAATCCTTCAAAACCCAGCTCCAGGCATTTCCCTCCTCAGCGAAACCTTCCTTAAATTCTTAGTGACAATCATGGCCTCATTTGGGCTACTTCTGTACTTGGTACATAATTTTACTGTTGCTCTTATCATGCTGTATTGCAAATGTTTATTTAGATGTGTGCTTTCTTGACGGGAGTGTAAACTCACAGAAGGCAGGTTCTATGTCTTAATTATTTATTTATTTTGAATTTAAATGAGATATTTTAGAATAGTTTTAGATTTATAAAAAAGATACAAAGATAATACAGAGAGTTGTTCTATACCCCTTGCCTGGTTGTAACATCTGGCTTTACAATGGTATATTTTGTTACAACTAAGGAATCAACACTAGGTTGTTACTCTTAACTAATTTTCACAGTTTATTCAGAGTTCACTAGTTTTTCCCTAATGTCCTTCCCTATTGTAGATGTCATCCAAGTACCACATTATGTTTAGTCATTATGTCTCCTTAGCCTCCTCTGGTCTGTGACAGTTCCTTTAACTTTCCTTGTTTTTGATGACCTTGACAGTTTTGAGCCATACTGGTAAGGTATGTGGTAGAATGTTGTTCAATCTGGGGTTTCTATCATGTTAGACTGGGGTTTCTTCATTTTTAAACACCAGCACTGAGCAAAATACCTAGCATGTACCACCTAGCATAGACCAGGCTTTTGATTTAATGGTTAATGAACTGACTAGAGTTCAAGTGTTTCTCTAGCACCTTCGATATAAGTAGAACCCTGATTAATGCTCTTGGAGAGATGAAGTATGGAACCCAAGGCTTGTAAAGATCTTCCACACTGTTAAACAACAAACGACAGCATATGTCAAATAAGGGGAGCCAGGAGAATGACCTGTGGCAGCTTAGGAGATGGATTAATTAGCGTGAGTGGGTGAAGTCAGAAACGTCTATGCGAAAGAAAGGACTGGAAAAGCAGGGAGGATTTAGAGAGGCCCTTTTCAGTTCTCAAACTCACCCAGCTCCTTCCTGCCTTAGGGTCTGCTTACCTGCTGAGCCCAAGGTCTGGAAGGCATTTACCAACCCCTCTCTTCTCACAGCTGGCTTCTCCCTGCAGACCACATTATCAAAAATAGTCTCCACCTGTCACTCTCAGCAACCTTGTTTTCTTCATAGCCTTTGTCAATGTTTAGACTGACTGTTTATTTCTTTATTGTCTGCCTTTCTCACTAGAGTCTCAGCTCCTTGAGGACAAGGACTGCAGTTTTTAATTCACCCTGGCAGAGCACATGACCCACACATAATAGTACTCAAGTTATCTTGCTGAATAAATAAAAGGGTTGATGTTGGATGAGCCTGACAAGACATGAGACAGCGAGAAAATCCATGAGCCCTGGAAGAGGCACTGGGATGGAGCAATGGCCTGGGTAGGCAGTGGAATGCCGCCAGGTCCTGAGACTGATCACAATGGTGTCAGCTGATCCCAAACAGGGTGGCATAATTTGGGCAAACGCCAGCAATGTACTAGGTGTGGGCTACACAGAGGTAGAGGCGATCCAGTAGTTTTCCATCTTGGGAAGGCCAACATAGGTTCATAGTCAAAAAGTGGGGGATAAGGAGTAACTGGGGTCAAGGGAGGGCTGGGGGCCATAGGAATGTCTTTTTAAGTTGAGAATGTACCCCATGAATGAGAATAACACAAAAGCTCCTGGAAGTAAAGGGGGTTCCCGGTTTAACTTCTCTGGTGTTGGCATAAACCCAAGGAGAAAAAAGGGCACTCAAGTCAATGCTCCTCAGTGAGGAATATAAAATGGAAGATGAAGACATGTGATTTTTGCTCTAGGATTTAGTACTAGGAAAGGACAGCGATCTTTGGAAGCAGGAAGAAAAATGAGCTTCTGGGCTCAGAATGGAAAGGACCCCACTGAAATCTTGGATAATTTCCACCATGTTTTCTACATGGTTACAAAGGACAGAATTGTAGTATATGCTGATTACCTCCAAAAGTATATATATATTCCCATCTGAGTCCAGTTTAAAAATGCTGACCAAAGGGCAGTGTTTCATAGATTCTGACTGGAACAAGCCCAGTGGGAAAAGGCCTGGAAAGCATATGGCAAAGAAACTCTGAGTCCAGAGTATGATTTAGAAACTGAAGCGGTATGTGTCATCTGTATATATCTATATAAATAATTACAATGGTTGAACTCTGCCTATTTCTTCACCAACCCAAGTAACAGCCCTGAAAAAGAAAGATAACAATGACCTGTGTGTCTGGGAGTCCAGAGGGACCGTCGGTGACAGAGCTCACAGGGTTCCCCAGGAGGACCAAGAACACGGTCCAACCAATCGTCCTCTGACAAGGTAAGGGTGGGCAGAGGAAGGCATGAAGAATGGCTGCACTTCTACATGTGAAGGTCAGAACATGAGATCAAGCCATGTGTCTTTGCTATTTTAAATCTACGGCCTTTGAACCCCCAGAAGGTAAGCAGGTGAGTCCTATTCACCGACTTGTAATGCAGGAATTCCTTCTCTCTTCCGTACCTCCTTAGATCAGGCCTAAAAGGGATAGCAGGTATTAACCTCTGTGATCCCTTCATTTGAGAAGGGAGGAAACTAATGTCCAGAGGACAACGTGATATGCCCAAAGTCACCTGGGTAGATTGGCTTTGGAGCCAGGATGGGACCTTCTAACCAACCCAGCTTTCCTTTCCCAATCCTCAGCAACTCACCTGGATACTGACCACAAAATTGGCTCTGACTCTACATTCATTTGAATATATTCAAATATACCAAGCACTGTTCACCATATATTTTCTTTCCCTCACATTACTTCCACAATAACCTTGACGTGGCCGGGGAAAAAACAAAAGAAAATACTACCCACATTCACACTCGTTTAAATGAAATGTATACACCAGGTATCTGACCTGGACTCTTACTTCAGTGCCAAGCTCCAGCTCATATCAATTCATTTCCCTAACAGAAAATAGGAGTCAACTTTGCAGATGGAAAGCAATTTCCCTGCAAATATTAGCAGACAGGTTACTAGCACTACTGGACAGTCTTATTATTACTTTTGTTTCAGGCTAAGGTGTGGAACTCTACATTTGCCAGGTAGTCTGGTGAAAAAAGGTAGAGTTTAATTTTTTTTATTTAATTTTTTTATTGAAGTAGAGTGGACCTACAACGTTGTGTTAGGTTCAGGCATACAGCAAAGAAATATATATATTTCTTTTTCAGATTCTTTTCCCTTATATGTTATTACAGAATATAGAGTATAGTTCCCTGTGCTATACAGTAGGTCTTTGCTGGTTATCTATTTTATATATTGTACTGTGTATATGTTAATCCCAAATTCCTAATTTATCCCTCCCCTCCCATTCCCCTTTGCTAACCATAAGTTTGTTTTCTATATCTGTGAGTCTATTTCTGTTTTGTATATAAGTTCATTTGTATCCGTTTTTGTTTTTTAGATTCCACATATAGGTGATATCATATGGTATTCGTCTTTCTTTGTCTGATTTACTGCACTTAGTATGATAATCTCTAGGTCTGTCCATGTTGCTGCAAATGGCATTATTTCAAAAGGCAGAGTTTTTAACTCTGTATTAGTTTTAACATCAGAGGGCAAAACAAAGAACAAGTGTGTTGGCTGTATGCTGAGTACTTGGAAGAGCACCTCACAGGATCCTGGCTTTCCATCTCACTTCCCACACACAAACTTTCAGATACTGAAACATTGCATGGGTTGAAGGGAATTACTCAGCAGCATCTGCCTGTAAACACTGGTTATCAGCTCATTTGCAAGTTAAGCCACTTGATGGCAAGTTAACGTGTTTTACTCTTCTCTGGATTTAACAGAAGGTTGTTATGTTTTTTTGTTTTTTTTAATTTTTGGCTGTGGTTGGGTTTTTGTTGCTGCGCGTGGGCTTTCTCTAGTTGCGGCGAGCGGGGCCTATTCTTCATTGCGGTGCACAGCCTTCTCACTGTGGTGGCTTCTCTTGTTGCAGAGCACAGGCTCTAGGCACGCGGGCCTCAGTAGTTGTGGCACATGGGCTCAGTAGTGGTGGCTCGCGGGCTCTAAAGCGCAGGCTCAGTAGTTGTGGCGCACAGGCTTAGTTGCTCCGCTGCATGTGGGATCTTCCCGGATCAGGGCTTGAACCCGTGTCCCCTGCATTGGCAGGCGGATTCTTAACCACTGTGCCACCAGGGAAGACTTGAAGGTTGTTATGTTTTATGAGAACCCAATCATCTAAATATTTCACATATAGATGAGAAAACTAGACAACATAAAGATAACCAAAAGAGTATGTCACTAATAGCCACGTAGGTGTATTTCCTTAATAGCCATTTATATGTACGGGCTACTCGAAGTCATGTTTTACTATCTATGTATTTTCTAAAGGGTTAGAAAGTGTTGGGTGTAGGGCTGCCAGATAATATACAGAATATTCAGTTAGATCTGAATTAAAAATAAACAGTGAATAAACTTTTAGTGTAAGTATGTTCCAAACATTGCATAGGACATATTTTTATTCATTTTAAATCAATACTGGGTCCGTTACTCAGCCGGTTTATTTATTATTCAGATAATTTTTGCCTGCTTCCTTCTTTTTTGACCTTTTGGTGGCTTAATTTTAGGAACCCTATTAGAGGGTGCAGGGAGAAATACAATTCAAGCACATTGCGTGTCCTACTTACCATCAGCTGAGGCTCATGTTTTAGTAGGGGAAGAATTTGATACTTTGGATTGAAAATGGTGATTATCTGCATTCTCCCTATTACCATATAGACAGAATTAGCCACAGACTGATGTTTTCCAGAGTTTGGATTTTGCAGAGCAGTAAAATGTAAAAAGAAAAGGAAATTGTGAAATTGTGAGAAGATCAATATATGGTTGCCAAGTTTAAATTCGATCAAATAAGAATGTTAAAAATACCACAACTGCCATCTTCAATGATCATTAATTCATAAAAGAAAATAACATTTGAATATCCCCAAAGTAGGAAGGACACAGTCTTAGAAAAAAGAATAATACTTCTTAAATAAAGTTGGCAGCCTTCCAATGTACCACTCTCAGTTTTGTGGAAACTGTCGAAGTGTGGTGCTGGCCCTGGGATCTGAGCACACCCAGCCAGGGTATGCCACAGCAGCATAAGCCCTGCAGCAACGCTGCACATCATACAGGTTTGTGCTGGTAAGAGATAATCACAGAGCAACTTCTAGTAAAGGGAAGAGAAGGTGAACACCGCCAGTTTGAATTTCGATGACCTTAAATTAATAGCTAATTTAAGGATTTAATTTCCGAGAAGCATCTTATTTGTGTGGGAGTCTATTGTGACTTTTCTCAAATCAGGAAGCATTTCTTCAACTTAAAACTTATAGAAAACCTTTTCCTAAATTTCCTTTGCAGCGCAGCACAATCTCTGTACTCTTCCTCTCTCTCTCTCTCTCTAAAATGAATGCTTCAGGAACTGGATAATATGACATTGAATTTCAACAGCCCCCTTCCCAAGAGATTTCAGAGGTCTTTGAAACCACGGGTAATGAAGCCTCCTGGCTCCTGTGAGCTGGCAGAACGTGTGACCCCAGCTGAGAAGAACTGGCCAAAAGACAGGTGTAGCTTGTAGCAGTGCTGGGAGACCGAGTCCCCAAGTTCAGAGTTTCTATCACCCTTCCCATTACACAAGGGAAAACGATGGTGTGAAAGTGGAGAATTGCCTGAAATTGCTGAGTAATTAATAGAAACCACGATTAAAATCAATTGCCTAACCCAAGTCTTGTGGGTAGTTTCTTCTGTCCTTCTCCTGCCTGAGAAACACACACAAAAACTTTTTACCACAGGAACTTTTCTTTAAATAGGACTAAAATTCAATTTCATAAGCCGCAGAGAGATTCAAAGTATTATTTACCAATGATCTTCAGATATTCTTTCCTTCTCCCCATAGCTAGGAAGTTGGAAACTTTTAGGGGCTCTAAGAGGCAAAGAAGTAGTCACTGAACACACAACACACACAACACACACACACACACACAAACACACACTGAAATATGTTAGCATATGCTTAAAAACATGAAAAGTACCCCTAACTTTTAAAAATTTTTGATATAATTTTATTTTTTTCTAGTCATAGGGTTATTTGGTGTCTTTTGATTCTATTCTATTCTAATTTATACATTTATAAAATATATAAAAGTATATATTTTATTTTTTAAATAACTGTAATTGTTTATTACTTTCATAATAAGTAAAAAACAAAGATACAAAACACAAACTCTCCCATTAAAACTCACTTCAACCTGAATTTTAAGGAGACCATTTAGCATCACCTCATAATCACACCCTATGGACCACAGTCCTCGCCCTGACCCACGTGAGAAACTCAATACCCCTTCTGTATTTGAGACATTTGTCTTTCTGAAAGAAGCAGTGCAACCAATTTTTTTTTTTAACCTCTCAGAATCTCAGCTCTTCTGTAATTACTGTAGCTCAGGTATTTTCCCCGCAGTCCTTTTCAATATCAGCTGTTTTCATTCCCTTCTCTTTGCTTTGCCTTACTAATTCTGACACGATGTTTTCTTTCAGGCTCAGAAGAGAGAGATTTTGGCTTGGATTCCACAATGATGTTTCACAGAAAGTCAGCTCTGGTTCCAGGTACTTGATAAACATCTCACTAACTAATGTCTCGCTGTTTCTAAGCGATGAACATTTTGGTTAGCAAGTCCAGAGCCCTTCAGACATCATTTGCATCCTACACAACAAGTGAGCTAATGAAACCCATGGAGCACGGCCTGGCCCTCTGCTTCTCTGTAATGGTGTAATGGTTTCTGTCATCTCAGCCAAGCTGCCGTGTCCAGGACTCTGCACGTGGGATGCTGCCTCAGGGCAGGTGGAGGGATGCAAATGAGTGTGGCCCTCAAATTGCAATTTAAGGGTAGCTGTTAGGTTATACTCTTCCCATATTTTTCTCTTCCTAACCACCAAGCGTGAGGATAAAGTGCTATTTTTACTTATTTTCAGGGGAGAGAACATTAAACCTTAGGGTGATGGTGGCATATTGCTGAATTATGTCTTTTAGTCCAACTTGAATAAATCAGATTTTTGTTGCTGTTGTTGGAGAGAGGGGAGAAAAGAGAACTTTGAATCCAAAGAAATTAGATGAAAAAGCTAGGTTTTCCTAACTCCTGGGTTCTAGACATAAAGAAAACATGATGAATAATATAATCAAACTGTAGGAAGTTGTGATCATTGACAAGGTGTTTCTGGCCAGACACCCCAAATCTGTGTACTCAGATTTTAATTACATTTGCCCCTACTGATTTAAAATATGCTTTCTGCAATCAGAACGCAACGACAAGATTTAGAGGGAAAAGAACAGGTTCAAAGGCTTTCCAAAAGCGTTCAAAGCTTCTTGGACAGCGATGCTTTCATTCAAGGATGTGGCGTGGCATCACAAATGAATCAGAGACTCGGCCCTCCATTTCCTTAGAAACAGAAACAATCTGCATTTTGCTTTTAATTTCATCTAAAGAAAACACCCTGGGCTTCCCTGGTGGCGCAGTTGTTAAGGATCCGCCTGCCAATGCAGGGGACACAGGTTCGAGCCCTGGTCCAGGAACAACCAAACCCGTGCACCACAACTACTGAGCCTGTGCTCTAGAGCCTGCAAGCCACAACTGCTGAGCCCGCATGCCACAACTACTGAAGCCTGCGCGCCTAAAGCCCGTGCTCCACAACAAGAGAAGCCACCGCAATGAGAAGCCCGCGCACCGCAACAAAGAGTAGACCCTGCTCGCCACAACTAGAGAGAGCCTGCGCAGCAACGAAGACCCAATGCAGCCAAAGATAAATAATCAATCAATAAACATTAAAAAAAATAAACCCAATTCACTTTGGACTTGTCTGGAGAAAAATCCTGAGCCTCTTCATCTCCCTTCCTCTACCCAAGTCAACTCTGGTAAGACTGACTGCATTTTCAGCTTCTTTATTTTCAGATCTGGCTCTCACTGTGGTTGTAATGCTGTTAAGAGCGGTAGTGATCATCGGGTTTATCACTTTAAGAGTCACCATTTTAAAACACCCAAATATATATTTTTTAGGTTAAACATTCCCTGTGCCTGTTTCTCAACTAAACTCCCCGAGGAAGCATGTTGCTGCATATTTAGAAGTGGTCTACAAGAAGGAGGGCAGGGAAGCTTGTGCAGGTCCTAACGGAGACCACTCCTTTTCATTTTTCTCTTCTCAAGCTGGGAAGGACAGATGGAAACAACCCTATCTCGCCGCTCCTGGAAAGGGGGAGGGGTGTGGTGCTCATATTCCCTGGCTTTTACTTGGATCAAGTGTGGGTAAAAGAGAAGGGGAAACTAAACCTGGACGAAGCAGAAGGGAAAGTAGCCCCCCCCCGCCCCCGCAACAAATCACCTAGCAATCTGCCTTTCGCAGTAAACTGACTCACAGTAGGTAGGAGTACCTTTATGGGCTTGAAAGTATCCAGTTATCTCTACTCTCAAGCAGAATGCAATCTAAGATTGCTGAAGAAGGATGCCGACCATCGGTTCTTTTTATTATTGTGGTAATTTGTAGGGGAAGAAAAAATTTTTTTCCTCTACCCATCTTGGATTCGTTACTGGGGTCCTGCAAATTAGACTGATAAAAGGCAGATTAATGAGCGAAAAACAAGTTTATGAATTCAACACACAGAATACTCAGTGATGAGTAACTCAAAGGAATGCTTACAACTTGGGCTTCTATGGCATCTTAGCAAAGAACAATAAATTTATGGAGAAGCGACAATGCAAAGGAGAAGGGTTTTAGGCTTCCAAGGGTGGTAAATATATGGGGAAAACCAATGGAAAATAAGGACTGTTTTAGCAAAGTTTATTATGTAGAGTCCTCTGGTGCAGTTTCTGGGCTGGTTAAGAGTCTAGAGCTGTCTCCGGTGGTTAAGAATTGGCCTGCCCTTTCTGGTAGTGAGGGGGAGGCCATAGAGTTTGCCTTGTGTCTGCTTTTTCTCAATTGTGTTTTCAGCTCCAAATAAGCCTTATGCCAGAGTGGCGTATTTTGGGGTGGCATACTCTGAATCCCATTCAAGTTTAATTTTTCCTTCCTAAAAATAAGACATATACTTGGTAGAAAATTTGGAATTTATATAGAAGTTACAAGAAGCATGCAAAAACATGACTAAATCTTATCTTATTAGTCACATGCAACCACATCTAGGAATGGTTCCAGTATTTTTTCCTACGCTCTTTTTTTCTTCACATAATTAAGATCATTCTTTACACAGAATTTCACATACCATGTTTTTGTTCAATCAACCAAAAATATTTTCTCATGCTATTATTAATTCTTTAAATATTATTTCAATGGTAGTTATCATTTTCCATATGACTATACCATAATTTATTAATAATTTTCCTAATATTAGACATCTAGGGTATACTTAAATACTTTGTGTATGTGAATAAATCTTAGCATTTCAAATTATCTCCTTAGGATAATCTACTAGAAGCAGAAAAATATGGGATCAAAGGATATCATCATTTTTCAGGTCTTTAGTACATATTACCAGGAAGGTTGTATCAATTTACATTAACACAGTACATGAATGTCTTCCTGAAGCTCTGACTACATTGATTGATGTCATTTAAAAATCTCTGCTATTCTGTCAGGTCCCTGTTACTTAACTTTGTATTCACTGGTGAGGCTGAAAAATTGTTTCGTATATAAGAAGCTATTTGTATTTTCTCATCTATGAATGATCAGTTCATGACCTTTGTCCATTTCCTCACTGATTTATAGTAACACTTTATAAACTACAGTCATTAGCTTTCTTTGTGCCCCAGTTTTTGAAAAAAAACACATCTTCTTGCTTGTTTGCTTTTGTCCTCTGATTTTGTTACGATTATTTTTGAGGTATAAAAATTTTATATTTCTCTATATTTCAAGTTATTGGCATTTTACCCTGATATTTCTTCCATTGCTTTAATGTATAGAAAAGCTTTACCCATCTAGACTAGATAAATATGCAGAAATACATTCTTCTAGTTATTTAATCGGTTTTTCAAAAATAATATTTCTTGAATCTACCCAGAACTTAATTTGTTACATGGTATGAGAAAAAATATTTTTTCCTAATAAACTATCAATTATCCTGGCACCACTTGTCAACAGTTTTCTGCACAGTTTTTATACCTATTCTGTATATACATATTCAAGACTATTCTTAAAAATGCAAGATTATGTTTCCGGGTTTTCTACTGATTTCTTTGCCTATTCTATAACCAGTAGTTTTTCCATCCCTAATTTTTGTTTTTAGACGTTCTTTTATCTCTTATATTGCATTCTTTCCACTTAAAACGTGGCCAAGATTATGTACAAAGAAGATCGTTTAAAATTATTGGAGAAAGAGAATCTCTGCCTTTATAGTTTTGGGTCTTAGGTGAACAAGATACAGTTCACCTAAGGCTTCACCTAAGGTGAGTTTTTCTTGTGTCTATGAAGGGTGGGGTTCCTGCTATGACACAGAAAATCAGAAAAGGACTTTCTTAGTTTCTTGATAGTCATAGTAACAGTAATATAAGGAAGAAAAGTTACGTATCTTTTTATTCACCTCAAGAAAAGAAAATTTCCAGTGAGGAGATTAAGATGTTTAATGTTGAAAGATCATCTCACCTTCTAGGGCACCAGTAAAGATTTCAACCCATGTATCTGTAGAAAATTTGCAGAAACTGTCACAAAATGAAAAATGAGAGGAAGCCTCATGGTCCTGCTAGGGTTCTATAAGGTAAGTGCCGAATAATTTTCTGTTTTTAAGGCTTGTTAACAGTGAGTATCTTAGGATGACGGGGTTATAGTTGACTTTTTTCTTTTTTTAATTTCATTACATTTGCATTTCCCCCCCAAACTGCATAAAAGTTGTTTTCTTCATAATGTTCTGTTAGTTAACTTCTGAAAATACAGTACTGGAAGCCTTAGTCCCAAGAAGTGCAATGGTACCAAAAGTGGATTTTCTATTTCTTCACCTCTTTTCTTAATAGACACAGCAACACTAAATTTCATCTCATTAGAAGAGATTTTGAGAAAATGAGAAAGGACATTTCTAAACCAAGTGCTTTTCCTCTGAATAAGATTTAACCCAAAATGAGGTTGGGGACTGGAAGAAGGTATGAAAAACTACCTCTTAAAATTTCTGTTTCTAAAGCTAATAGGAATTCTTTTGCAATAGCTTTTTTTTTTTTCCTTGACAACCAAGGATTGATACATCTTGCATGTTAAAAAGTAGAGGACTGTGAGTAAGTATTCACTGGCTACAGTTTTTTTTCCTTGTAAATTCCCTTTTTGTGATACAATTGGTGCTCTTTTACTGTCTTAAATTTTTCCATTTTTCTTTAATGGTCTCTCCTCTTTTCTTAGTTCTTAATTGTTCTGCTTTTCATCAGTAGATAATTCTCTCTGGTTGACGAACAGTGATGGGGGTCAGAGTCACGGACAATATACGATATCTGGTTCTGTCTGGCTGGAAAAAAGTTAAACGGTGCTTCAGCCTCCAATTAGTCACTTTAAGTACAAGCACCAGTCAGCCTCCATGGTTGCAAGCATTTCGTTGTTGTAAGCACTTGAGAATACCTGGTATAATTTTTTCACATCCCCCTGCCCCAAAGCAAGTTTATCTTTGTTCTTAAACCCTAAGCCACACTCTGTATTTCCTTTCCGTGCCACACTGAAAAGAAATAAAAACCAAGTGCCGTACATATCACTTCAACACATAAACAATTAGGTAAGAGTCCATTTCTCCCTTAAACCTTTCTTGGAAAGGAAAAGGAAAACCTTGTTTTCCTATCTTAGAATAAGACTTAAAAGCCATCAAAGCACCCACAGAACAAGTGGCTCTTCATTTCAGGGGCAGGGGTAGTGTCAGGCATGTGTAGTCTTTGCTCTACCATGGATGTCCACGTAATTTCTTGGAATAAGGCTTGCAGTGGATAACCCAGTGAGATGCAGGAAGATTCTTTCCACTCAGATCCTGTCAGGGCCAATGTGCCTTTCAGGAGACTGTCTGTGAGATTCTGAAGATTGGAAGTGTAAAAAAAATTGAGTTGGACAGATCCTTACCACCACTTTTTCTGCTAAATATAGACAAGTTGTCATCAGGTTGCACAAGCAATTTCCAGCTACAGCTCCTCAGGAAGAGAAGCAGGCACTGGGGCTCATGTCTCTGGTAGGTAAAATGCGTAGAGAGGATCTGACCCAGACCTGGGGGTTGTGGGGAGCTAGGGAAGAGGGTAGAATGAAATGGGAGAAAGGAGTCTACGTTTTGGTTAAATATATAATGACACACTGGGGGGTATATAGCAAATGATGGTACCGGCTTAAAATCTCATTAAGCATGGATAACTTGTTAGAAAAGAGATATAGAAGGGGCGCTCCCCCCCACAGGAGTCTGTGTTCAAGTTCCTTCTCTACTACCGCTTTGGAAGCAATGTAGTAACAGTGGGAAGAGACTATGAGACATGGTGTCAGATGGTCCTGAGTTTGAATCCTGGCTTCATCTGACCCTACGTTTGATGTGGAGTTAATTACTTAAGTACTCTGAGGCTCAGAGTCCTAATATATAAAATATAGGTAGAATAATATCTCTCACAGTGTTACTAGGATTAACGTACATGGCACTACTAAGTGCTCAACTTCTCTTGGTGCCCCCATCTACTTCTCCCCTTTGAGGCAAATTGTTTAAGCTTCCCTGGACTCTACTTGTTTTTCTCTTATCAAGTCCTTTGGGTTCTACCTCCAAAGTATATCCAGAATTTGTCCCCTTCTCTCCAACTCCATTGCTACCACGCCAGTACAAGCCACTGTATGTCTTGCCTAGGCCACTGCAACAGCTTTCTCACTACTTTCTCTCTTTCTGTTTCTAAACCCTGTACAATCCATCTCTACACAGCAGGCAGAGAGAACTTAAAAAAAAAAATGCATATTAAATCATGCCATTCTTCCACCTGAAACCCTCCAGTGGCTTCTTACTGAGACTAATATCCAAACCTCATCACAACCTTCGAGGCTCCTTGCGATCCGGACCCTGCTTACCTCTTTACTCCTTGACTTCATCTGTATCACTTCCTTCTTCTATTAATATTTTCCAGCTGTACTGGCCTAATTTAACTCCCCAGAACACGTCAAGTTTATTTCTACCTCGGGGGCTTTGCATGTGCCTGGAAGAAGTTCCTTCTATATTTTGTTGTGGTTGAAACCTTCTCAAGTTAGGTCCAATGTTCTCTCGTACAATTTGTCTTCCCTGACTTAGTCTCTATACAGCCCTATACCATTTTTTTTTCATAGCACTTATTACTGCATGAAATTATTTTAAATTTTGCTTCTCTGATTCCCCCGCTGGGGATGTAAACTTCATCAAAGAAGGGGACTATACTTTTTACCCCTGAATAAACCCAGAACACTCGGGCAGCATGTGGTGAACGAATTCTGATTAAGTATGTAAAATGGGGTAATGATAACTTCCTGAAAGTTTGTGACTGGATTTGGCAGTCTTTCTATGTCTTTCCATTTCTAAAGATTCTATGACACCTTGAACAGCAAGACTGAATCCCAGAATAATTTAAAAGAAATATAGTTAGGAAACTTTCAAATACTCATCATATACTAATTCATATTAGGTTTACCCAGTTGAAACACTGTCTATCTGCTTTAATGAAAAAAAAAATAAGAAGGACTTATAATTTGCATGTTACGGGATCCTTTTAAACTACTATTTAAAAATTGTGTTCCTTTCAGTAGCATTAAGGTTTTCCCAACAATCTTATTTACAGTTGGCTTAGCACATCCTTAGTTCACAGATCTTGAAAAGGAATGTGATTCCACAGCATAACACATCTGCTAAAAGAACTGGCTCAGGTGAGCACAGACTGTGTGAATGGCATGTTATTCAGCTCAGGGAGTCATTCATTCCACTTCTGGGGCTGGGCTGTGAGAGGGACACTGTACAAAATGGATCAATCTTAGGGAAGGAACTGGAAACCCTGTTAGAAGAAGAAAACGGGAAGGCCTAATTGAAGGCAGGCCTAGCTGAACTGAAGCCTGATAACTGTCAAATATCTGGAGGTTTTCATGAAAAGATGCTGTCCCGCACATGCCCTGGGACAAATCTAGAGCTGATGAGTAGAAGCTACTGGGAGGCAGATTTTGGTGCCATAAATGAAGGGAATTTCTAGCAGTCAGTCTGCCCTCATATATAAGCAAAGGTCTGCTTGGAAATACAATAAGCACGTGCCGTCACTGGATGTTTCAACTTCAGACAGGCAGACCACTAATCAGCAATGTCCTACAAGAATTCTTCCCATTATAGGTGGGCAAGTTCTCATGGAGCTCTTTTCACAAATTCCAGGCTGACTAGTGGGGTCTAATGTTGTGTGATTTGCATCACACCGCGTTATTTCTAGTATGTAATGTGCAGAATATGATGAGTCTCTTATTGTTAATGATTCAGGCCCAGGAGATTTTGAATTTCATAAGTTAAGCTAGAATCTCATAGATCCACGGTTTTACTTTCTGACCCGGAAGGAAGTTACTGGCTATTTCCTACCCAAGAGATTTCTTATCTGGAAGGCTGAAGCAGGCTACTTCTTCTCTTGGTGAATAATAGTTTGTGTTCCAAAAATAACCCTGGGTTTAGGGATAGAAGATAAGGCTGGAGAGTTTAAGAGTTGAATTAGCTCGCCTTTTAATTTGTGGTCTAAGAACTCTCTGTTACCCTTTACCTCTCCCTTCTGGCAGGGTGGCTGGTAACTCCGGGCAGAAGCTGAACCCCTGCTCAGCGCCATCCCCCAGCCTGAGCCCTCTTTTCACCTTCTTTCTTTCCTTCCTTTGCCTTTCATTAGAATCCCTGTGAGCCTTTGCAAGCTTAGCATGAAAATGAGCCCATTTTATTTTTGGAACCCACAGAGGCAGCCCTGAGGGGAGTTATTGTGTTGCTTTTAGCAACTAAACAAAAAGGTGTGAAATCATTTGCTGGCTGTTCTAGAATGGGAAAAAAAATAAATAAATAAACTGAGCAGGAAGGTTCAGGACAGTGTGTGGTCACTTGGACAGAACCTTGTGACGCGGCTTCTCTGAGACTTATTAGTAATAAAAGTGGCTGTGGGAATGTCTGTACATTTCTCTCACCTTCCCGGGAAGTTACCAGAATAACACGGGAAGCCACTGGGATTTTTTTTTTCTTAAATGATTCACTTGGAAAAACTAGTTCCACGTTGCTTTGAAAATGACTTGGGGACGGGACTAGTTTGAGAAAATTCCTTAGAGCCCTTTGCAATGTTCCCTGTACAGGGAGGGTGAGGGAGGGAAGAGAGGACCATTTCACCAAGGGTTTTTTAAGAGCTGGGAACACCCATCAAACGCCTCTGTGGACGAGTACGGGAGTCTTTACCACGGGCCTGTAATGATTTAATCACATTACAGTGGTAAGAGACAAAGACCGCCAGCAACAAAGACTTCTCGTGAAACTTGAGGTTTCTGCCTCATGCTGATAACATTCACTAAGAGCCATCTCCTGTTTTGGGGGGCTTTGGGCCTCTCTTTTTGGAAGAGCATCATATTTTGAAATGTCTCTTCATTAGCAAAGGCAACTTCATTTTCAACTGGCGTCTTGCATATGGGATTTTTTTCCCTTTTACAATGATGTAATCTTTTCTAAACTACAAAATATCTAAAACATGCAAAAATGCGGAGACTTGGTAAATGCATATCCTATTCCCAAGATGTCACAATTGCTACTTGAGCTCTTCTTAAAAGAAATAAAATGCTATGGTTGTGCTTTCCTATTCCCATGCTTCTTTCTTGCTCTTTCCCAAGAGGCAAACCCTGTTCAACTGGTGTGTGTCCTTCCACCCTTGGCCCTTCCGCAGGCCTGACCAAATAGTCATTTGGTTTAAAGAACTTGGCCTTTGGAGTATTCAGGCAGCCAGGCTTCCGTGAAGGATGGGCATCACCATGCAGTGGGCAGTCACTGGGCCTGTCTTGCTAAATGGCAAGTCTTCTTTTCATCCAGCATTCAGGGCAGAATTACAGTAGAGTCAAACACTAGGATAAGACAAACCTTTAAAAAGTACTATTTAATTGACTAATCAATTCATAGAACAAATTATATTGACTGCCCACTTATTGCCAGGGACCATGCTATGTAAGTCACAGACAAATGGAAATTATAACCACTGTAATATCAAAACTTCTCTTAGGAAAGGAGCTGTCTTTGCTTAGGAAAATTCCATGATAAGCCATGACCATGATGAGGTGGGCAATAAGAACCAAGAGAGAACTTCACTGAGCTGAGTGGGATTGTGGAGTGAAGGAGGAGAAAGGAGAAGGAGAGGGAGGAAAGAAATAACTAGGAATCTCAGGGCGAGAGAGAGGGGGAGAGATGAGAGATGTGAGTGGGAAAAAGGACAAAGGGGGAAGACAAAAGGACCTGTGGCAAAGTGGCTAAAGTGAAAATAAAAATTATGGTGTTTCAGGTGCTGGAGGGCTTCAACAACAAGGTCTCTTAAGATCAATTTGAGGTGGTGTGTGTTTCTGTGAAAGAAATCCATTGTTTGGTACCCATCCTCTTCTCTACACCCCAGTAAAATGTTAAGTGAAATAGATTTTTTTAATTAAGGGATGAATTTTATATACATGTACACATATGTATACATATATATATGTGCACGTGGTATGTATATGTGTGTGTATAGGTACACGTATATGTACCTAAAAGACCCTGGATAAACTGAAATGGATCAGTGAAAAGCAGAAATTCAGCACCAGAGGTGACCACGAAAACCGAGCCCTGGTGCCTCCCCCTTACGCTCTCAAACCTCAGAATTCTCAGCAATCCGGCAAAGTCTTGGCTTTCATTGCAGCCTGGGGAAAGTGCACCGAGAGATGTCTCTAAGAGCAGAGAGAGCTTATTTGACATCAGAGTTGGGAGCAGAGCTTACTGTTTCAGTTTTACACTGTAGGTAACAGGGGACATGATTTGAAGACGGGGGTGCCTTCTGAAGTCATGATTTATCGAACCTCTACCACGGTTGCCCAAATGCTCTTTTCCCTTGTTTCCAACTAGCAAACACCTACTCATCTTTCTGGATTGTATTTAAATGTCACTCTATCTGTGGAGTTTTCCCTGACTCCCAGGGAGGGTAATTTTCTTCTTCTGAACTTCTGTATCTCTCCATATATATCTTTCTCTAAGACACCACGTATGACATGATACCACATGCGACTGAACCTGCACACAACAAAGTAGACCTCGGGGTACCACTTTCGAGTCCCCACTGCCCAGCAAGACACACGGGTCCTTTACAGAATAAAACCTGGGGATGTGAGTAATAAAGGGAAACTTACAAGTGGGCACACAGCTTCAGAAAGAGCAGAACTCCAAGCCCCTAAATTATTGGGTACCACCCTCCCCCAATAATTCTGCTACTGGATGCCATTTGTCTTGCCCCTTGCTCCTATTTAGAAATAAGAACCCCTTGCTCCCCAGAAGTAAAAGCAATGTAATAGTCATTTGTTTGTTTATTCCCTGAGCCAAGACGCAGGGTGATGAGGCTGGATTGCACACGGGGCGTGGGCATCAGAAACTGGGAAGTCTCACCTTGCCCGGCCTGTCTGGCTCGTATGCTTGGGCAAGTCACATAGCTCCCGTGGGACTCCTCACCCAGTGGTAATGACCGGCTTCACAGGGTGGCTGCAAAGCTTAATTAAGGATTGAGAAGGAGGCAGAAAATACAAAGTGCCTCATACACGCAAAGGATTTTCTTCCCATATTTATCTTTGGGCTCAGTAGCCTGCGGTAGGAAATGTTTATAAGCTGGAAGAAGAGTCTAGCAAAAGTATAATTACTATTCTCATCCTAAAATGGCTCACTTGTATTGACTGGGGCAAGGACCACATATTTATTTCTTTTATTCCAGTACATTCTGTGGCCCTTGCTGCTAACTTCATGGGGACAGCTTGTTACCTCTTGGCCTCAGTTTCCCTGACTCCAAGGACTTTCTCTATGATTCCTTTATGCTCAGATGTGTTGTGATGCCTGAAACTTTTATCTCAGTCCCCAGACCCTCAGATCACACTCAGAAAAGGTTCAGGGACTTCCCTGGTGGTCCAGTGGTTAGGAATCCGCCTTCTAATGCAGGGGACTCAGGTTTGACGCCTGGTTGGGGAACTAAGATCCCACACGGCCCGAGATAATTAAGCCCGTGCACCACAACTAGAGAGAAACGTGAGCGCTGCAACGAGATCCCACGTGCCGCAACTAAGACCCAACTCAGTCAAAAATAAATTAAAAAAAAAAGAAACGAAAAGAAACAAGGTTCACAGATGGTACACAAAAGTTTGTGAGTGAACCCATAGGGGTTGGTCCCCAAGCCAGAAGGCACAGGGACTTGTGAAGCCTTGTACAAGTGACCCCCCCCCGACTCTGCCTGGCTTCGTAGACACGCATCTCTCTTCTGAGCACTTGGGAGACCTCAGCAGATTCACTGTTTCCATCACTGCCAGAGTCTGCAGCCTCACTGCCAATTATTTTGCTGAACGATTGAGCAAAAGAACAACTGATCCAGAGGTAACACTGAGAAGGTAGGAGAGAGACAGAAAAACAAACCAAAACAGTGGGTTGAGTTGCTACTTTGAAAAACCTTCTTATTCCTTACTGCATTTTGTTTGCTTGTTTGTTTTGTAATCACAGAGGATATTGCTGTACTAGGGATATTCAAAGACCAAAACTGTTCAGAAGGAGAAAGGGATTCTAAAGCTTTATACCCCAAACGAACTTCGCATGCAGTGTTTGTTGTCAAGAGAGGAATACAGGCCAGAAGATGGCCATTATTTCCATAGCGCCTCCTCTGTACCCTCATCCTGCCTCGCTGTCTTCAGAATCCCTGGCATCATACCCCAGGAGGCAGTTGGGTCAGCCACAGGGGTCAGATAAGGAGGTGGAAGAGTGGGACATCTATTGCAGGTGCCCAGCCAGGTGTGGCGGTAGCTGTGGAAATGCGTGGGACCACCAAGGCTTATGTAAGAAGGAAGCCAAAGGGGAAGATGTAAGGTTGATTCTGATTGGCTAACTCAACATGAGGCCGACTGAGGGAGGAGGGGGAGAGTGGGAGAGAAGACACTTTTGAAAGCATGACAGTGTCTCATTTGTATGCAAGTAAATATGAAGGTGTCTTCCAAATACAGTCCTGAAGAAGGTGGGGATAAATGGGAATTTTGATATGCAGTAAACCACATGCTACCTTAAATATATACACACAAATTAAAGAAGGTTGCTATCAGTCGAATATGCTATATATCCTAATTACATTAATATTGGATGCATTGTTAATACAATTTCTCAAATGTATTTAAAAATGACTTGAAGAAAATGAAAAAAAAAAAGAATGAAATAATGCCATTTGCAGCAACATGGATGGACCTAGACATTATCATACTAAGTCAGACTAAGAAAGACAAATATCATATGGTATTGCTTATATGTAGAATCTAAAAAAATGGTACAAATGAAATATTCACAGAACAGAAATAGAGTCAAAGATGTATAAAACAAACTTATGGTCACCAGGGGGGAAAGGCGGGAGGGAGGGATAAATTGGGAGATTGGGATTCACATATATACTATACTAATATAAAACAGATAACTAATAAGGACCTACTGTATAGCACAGGGAACTCTACTCAATACTCTGTAATGGCCTATATGGCAAAAGAAGCTAAAAAAGAGTACATATATGTATAACTATTCACTTTGCTGTACACCTGAAACCAACATAACATTGTAAATCGACTACACTGAAATAAAAATGTAAAAAAAGGAAATGCAAAAAAAATTTTTGGAACTTTAACCTTGAGTGCCCATAGATCATTTTCTTAGGAAAATGTGACTACTGGAAATGTTAGATCTTTTTCAAGCCAAAGCATTATAACTGGTCTCCCATACACCTAGAGTAAAATTTTCTACTGAAGCACTGTTATAGAAAAATACCACATGCTATAGATTAAACACAGAAACCAGCTAATCACAACACATGAAAGGAAATGTAGCGTGTTCTGAGAAGTGCAAATATGTTGAAACATGTCTACCGTGAAATACAGTCTTAACAATCCTCTGAAAAATAGCCCTTCTGCAAGGAGCACTTATTCTTACACTTCACTGAGGGATCTCAGTTTCAAATAAGGTTCATTTTATGAACTTGGGTGATGGAAACAAAAGATACTCTGGAAACATCCTTTTAGTTCTGAGCACCTCCTCTCTTTTCTCTTTTTTTGCGGTACGCGGGCCTCTCACTGTTGTGGCCTCTCCCGTTGCGGAGCACAGCCTTCCGACGCGCAGGCTCAGCGGCCATGGCTCACGGGCCCAGCCGCTCCACGGCATGTGGGATCTTCCCGGACCGGAGCACGAACCCGTGTCCCCCGCATCGGCAGGCGGACTCTCAATCACTCACTGCGCCACCAGGGAAGCCCACCTCCTCTCTTTTTTGGGAGGAGGGGAGCTTTCAGTGATTCCACTGAAATTTACATTCAATAAATTGAGGATGGAAAGCAGTGCCAGGTAATTCCAACACTTAAACTGCTACCTAAGCATCTAGCTGTTAAAGGAGTTCAAATGAATTGTTAGCTACAAAAGGGAGGTTTCTCAACCTACATCCCACTCCAAGGTCAACTCTCGTCACAGGTGCACTTGGCCAGGAGGCACTCCTAATCTCAGAAGCAGATATGGCTGCCAAGTTCAAGTTGTCATGACTCTGAACATAGTATAACATTCCGCTCCAAGCCAGAGTCCATAACTCTTGCGGCTGTTCAGATGAGGGCCCTTCTTGGTACTGCTTAGGCTCACACCCACTGGCTACAGTAATGCAGCAGGTGAAGGACTTAAGTGTCACTCAGTTGGTTTCCAGTTGCTTCCAGGAAAAAAAAAACCATGGCGTATAAGATTCTTGCATCTGACACCTGGCAAATTTCCCCTGTGTTCACAGGCCACAGACAGGATATCTGACCATTGCTGTCATGGCCTGAAGTGCTGTCTCCCACACTTTGAGGGGCCCTGCGACATCCAGAAAGCTGGGGATGTTAGCATTTTGGAGACAAGGTATAAAAAAAGACTCTACATGTATCTGAAAACTCTGCCAAGCACATTATCCCTGACATGCCACCTGTGAGCTCTTCCAGCTTCAGAACATTCTGTCTCAGGAGTTGTCAGCTCGACCTCATATTCTGGTTTTATGGTGTTGATTCACATCTACCAGAAAGGAGGCCAAAAGGAAGGACTCGCCTCCATCGTTATCTTCTGCAAATGAGCCCCCTGCTTTGCCCCTGGGCTGTTTCTCCATGTACTGTTCTTGGGCTGTCTGTCTAACTTGGACTGGGCATCTGTGGCCCTGAGGTTCCACGAATATTCAAATAATAAACAACAGTGCTATAATTACCAGTAGGTTCCTCAAAAAGCAAGAGAATAGCAAACTAACCTCAACTTGGCCTTTGTTTCTCTGGCAAATCAAAGGTCAAAATGCTTTTTTGTCATTTTTGCATAGTCATTTACGTTGATATTTTCCCCTTGCGGGATCCAATCTTCAATGTGAAAATAAATCTAGAAACTTTCTATTCACACGTTTTTAGCTGTGTGCCCCGAATGACACACTCGGGAGGTAAGCACGAGTCATGGTAACTGGCCACATCCTTTATCTGTTGGGACCTGAGAGTTAGCAGAACTTTATCTTTATGATGAAGTGGCCTTTAGAAGTGGGTATCGCCGAGTTCAGAATGTGAGCATCGTTACTGAGAAAAAGCACTTTCCTTTTAAACAGAGAAACCAACAGCCATGCACTACAAGGCCTGAAAAAAAAAGTTGAGCTACCACAAAACAAACAAATATTCAGCTCGGTTTCAGGAAGTTTAGAGAGGATCAAACAAGGCTTTCTCTATTGAAGTCGTTTGAGAACATTCGTGCTCACTTCAGCCTCAGTTCCTATTTATGCTGCTGGCTTTTATACATCGACCTCAGGAGGGCATTCCAACTTCAGGTTACTCACAAAGTATCTTCAGAAAAGAAGGTCTGAGCATCCCAACCCCAGCGTGAGGGAGGGGAAGCACAGAGATTTGAATTTGTTTCCAAACTACTGCTCTGTCCTTGAGGCGAAGACATCTCAAAAACTGGAGAGAGAAATTCCACAGAGAGAGAGAGGGTGAGAAAGCTTTCCCATGGTGTGAACATGCCTGTGAAGAGAATGACTCTTCTTGTGAGACGAAACCAGGAGATGAGAGAGGCTATATGTGGAACCCTTGTGAAGGTTTCCATGCAGAAGGAGCTTGCAATTTTCTGATGGTCCCTGGGGAGGAGGATTTGGTAGACAGTTGAATTTTCAAGCAAATTGTCTTCCAGAATAAAAGAGGAATGATGCCAACCCCTTGCAAACAATATTCTTGTTTGATCAACCTATTACTTTTTAGTTCTTAGGGTCATTCATGCTCAGAACAATGTTTTGGGTGGTGTTTTTAATCCCCATTTTATGAATTAGAAAATTGAGGCTCAGAGATTAAGTCCAAAGTTACACAACAAATACGTAGAAAAGCTAAGATTCACACCTGGGTCTTTCTGCCTCTAATGCCTGAGGTCTTTCTAACATGCCACATCAGCACCTTACTACATCCTACTTAACAAAGCATGTTATTACCAGTGGGAAGAGAGAGAAACTTCTGGAGAAGAATAGGAAAGAGTTTTGACTGGGGAGTGGGCACGACGCGGAGGGAAATGTCGGCACTTCGGTCATTGTTACTGTGTCTGCATCTTTTCGTGGAAATATACAGAGATTTCTTCTTAAAATCTGCATGTTGGAACTTGGTGGTAAAACTTAAGTCCCATCCTGCATATGGTGCAAATCCACATCAGAGAAGCAAGAGATGAGAAAGCTGCTGTCCCCAGAAGGGTCAAGTCTGAAGGACACACACACCTAAAATCACATAAATACCCACACTACTTGCCTCTGGAGAAGGTCTCAGTAAGGTTTACCCATACGTCAGCAAGCATGAGTCCTCCATAGACATACAGATGGCCAACAGGCACGTGAAAAGATGCTGAAGATCGCTAATTATTAGAGAAATGCAAATCAAAATTACAATGAAGTATTACCTCACACCGGTCAGACCATTATTAAAAAATCTACAAATAACAAATGCTGGAGAGGGTGTGGAGAAGAGGGAACCCTCCTACCTTGTTGGTGGGAATGTAAATTGGTGCAGCCACTATGGAAAACAGTATGGATGTTCTTCAAAAAACTAAAAATAGAGTTGTCCTATGATCTAGCAATCCCACTCCTGGGCATATATGCAGACAAAACTATAATTTGAGGAGATACATGCACCCCTATGTTTACAGAAGCGCTATTCACAATAGCCAAGACATGGAAACAACCTAAATGTTCATGGACAGATGAATACATAAAGAAGATATAGTACATATACACAATGGAATACTACTCAGCCATAAAAAAGAATGAAATAATGCCATTTGCAGCAACATGGATGGACCTAGCGATTATTATACTAAGTGAAGTTAAGTCAGACAAAGACAAATACCATATGATGTCACTTACATGTGGAATCTAAAATATGACATAAATGAGCTTATCTATGAAACAGAAACAGACTCACAGACATAGAGAACAGACTTGTGGTTGCCAAGGGGGAGGTGGGGTGGGGTAGGGTGTATTGGGAGTTTGGGATTAGCAGATGCAAATTATTATATAGACAATGCATAAAGAAAAAGGTCTTACTGTATAGCACAGGGAACTATATTCAATATCCTGTGATAAACCATAATGGGAAAGAATATGAAAAAGAACGTATATATATACAACTGAATCACTTTGCTGTAGAGCAGAAATTAACATAACATTGTAAATCAACTATACTTCAATAAAATAAAGTAAAAAATAAAGAACGAGCCTTCCACAAGCAGAGTGTTTTTCTTTAGGTATCTCCCACCATATACACACCTTGCTATACAATTAGGTGGCTTACTCTGGAGCTTAGGAAAAGCTTCCTACCTATGCTGAACAACTTCCCTTTTTTTCATTATGAAAGAATATATTTTGGTAATACAAACTATGCATCTCTTCTACAGTACAAAATCGATGTGTATTCCCTACGTGGCCTCCGTGCTCCCAAGACATCAATACCCTCAAGTACACAAGAAGGCTTCCACTCCAGGAGGTACCCTCCTCCCACCCTAATCTTTTTTAAAGTTGGTACAACATGTCTATAAAGTCCAGAATTTCCAACAGCCATTTTAGTCACCTAAATCTGAGAGAGATAAATTTACAATCCACTTTAGGTTTATGTGGGGAACCATAAGTACCAGGCTTGAGCCCTGAGGGCTAGAATTTCATGGGCCATTAAGTGTGTCACCAGGTGGAGAGCTGTCAATAGCTGGAAGTGAGTTACATGGAGATAAGCACAGTCAGCCGGCTTAAGAAAGTGTAGCCCCAATCAGAGACGGGTACCCTTTCCCCGCTGGCTCCATGGTTCCACTCACTGGTTCATCCCTCCCTCCTCGGAACTCAGTCCTCGTTCGGTGTTTAGGATTTGTCCCTGTGCCAGACAGCAGGCTGCGTTTCTCTTACCTAGACTGAAAAGTCTAGGTGACATATGGAAAGAACAGGAGATTGGCGGTGAGGCAGAGCTGGATTTAAGTCCTTGTTCTGTCATTGGTAGCCATGAAATAATGCACAAGTTACTTAACCTGTCTTAGCTCTAGTTTTTCCAACTGTAAAATTATTAAAGATAATTAATAGTATAAGAAAGGTATAGCTAGGACCAACAGGGAGAGGTTGTAGGGAGATAGATTTCCTGCTCAGCAAACAAAAGAACCTTCTAAAAACGAGGTTGGCTCAAAAATAGAATGTGCTGCTGTGAAAAGACATGAAGAAGTAAATACCAGCTACTGCAGGCTTTGTGTCTAACCTGGATGCTGGGTGGAGGATTCTGGGCACAGGTGGGAGTTGAGAGTGGCTACTGCAATTCTCCCTGCTGCTCTTGAAATTCGACGATTCTATGATTTACATATGTGTCCTTCCAGAAAAGCCAAGACAAATCCTCTCAAAATCCACAGTGGAAAATAAAAGTAAAATGACATTTTTTTTTCTCCTTTTCATTTTCCTTCTAGAAAACTAATCCCTCCCATGTTTTTTTCCCCTCCACTCAGTTGGTAGAGAAACGCATTTCTACCGAGTGCACAGAACACATTTAACCATTTTGAAACACAACATTTAACACAAAGCACGTGGCCATATGTTTTAATTAATTCCCCCTACACAAATAGTTCCATTTTTAGAAAAGTCAAAATTCTGTACGCTGCCTCTTGCTCTCCTTCTCTCCACCGTGTCTCTGCTGGACTAGCCCAGCAGTGTTCTCCCATTCTGTCCTTGTGCCGTCGGAGCGCATGGCACCTGCCAGTAAAAGTGATGACAGACTTGGACGTTCATGCAGGTTTCCAACAACAGAGTTCACTCCGTAATCACCTGGGTTCAGCCAGTGACCCCGATCTGAGTGACACTGGATTTGTTATGAGATGTTACACCATGGGCTTTCATTTCTACAGGTGATGAACCACTTTGAAAGTGAATTTTTTAGCTTGCTAGCAGAAATGACCTGTGAGTCTGCAGACAAATCCCACCCGATTGTGCAAAGCTCCACCCTTGGTCTAGTGCTTGAGTTTGCTTGGAAAATTGGCTGTCATGTATGAGTCATAGATACAGGGTCATCCTCTGGCAGAGTGTGAACCTGTGCTTGTGTGTGTATTTGAACATGCCCAGGACAGGAAGTGAATCATAAGTGTACCTTACAAATAGTGGCCAAAGGGAATGTCAAGAGCAGTCTTAAACTGAAGGAGGGCCACAGAAGATGAAGGATATTGTGCAATAGGGAATGAGAGGAGGGCTAATAAGACTAGGGCTGCCAGCCTAACCCTCATCACAAAATGATGGTTACACACTGATTACACATTGATCAGCCAGGCACTGGGGAAGCAGGTGCTTGTACCCGCATGACCTTATTTATTCAGCTAATTACCGTCATCCCCATTTTACAGATGAAGCTCAGAAAGGTTACGCAGTCTGCCCACAGCCACGTTACTCCAGGTGGTGGTAGAGATGGAAGTTTGCCCTACGATGATGCCTTTGGGGCCTCATGACACTGTCCGGTTTTTGGTGCAGAGTCTGACTGTATCTGCTTCTTGGGCCCTGCCTTAGCCACCTTGTCTCATGTTTGTCTCTGATATTATATTTCCTGCTATTTGTGGTCAGATTCCTCCCTCTCCAAGCCGTTTCTCTTATTTGCCTAATGTTATAATTTATGCTTCAGATACCCAACGGCATCTTTTCACGTTCAAACTTTCAAAGCTACAAAGCACTTTAGGGACAATTAAAATCCCATCAAGAGTATCGATTCTGCCAGGAGACCCCGACCTGTGCAGCTGACGCTGAAGATGCAGAAGAGGCTTCTCAGACTTCCCTGGTGGCACAGTGGTTAAGAATCCATCTGCCAATGCAGGGGACATGGGTTCGAGCCCTGGTCCGGGAAGATCCCGCATGCCGCGGAGCAACTAAGCCCATGCGCCACAACTACTGAGCCTGCGCTCTAGAGCCCGCGAGCCACAAAAACTGAGCCCGTGTGCCACAATTACTGAAGCCCACACGCCTAGAGCCTGTACTCTGCAATGAGAGAAGCCACCGCAATGAGAAGCCCGCGCACCGCAAGGAAGAGTAGCCCCCGCTCGCCACAACCAAAGAAAGCCCATGCAGCAACGAAGACCCAACACAGCCAAAAATAAATAAATAAATAAATTTTAAAAAGAGAAAAAAAGAAAAAGAAGTGGATTCTCTTCCTTTGCCATGAATGCTGCCTCTCTGGATAGCTGGGATTTAGAATATCTATCATCTTAATCAAAGAAGCTATGGAATAAAGACTCATTGACCGAAGTTTCTCATAGGCTAAGGATGGAGGAATCTTATTTCTTCCGTCTGTAAATCAAGATTCAAATCTTTTCATTCGGAAATATGGATAATGTGACAGTTAAGATTTATACTCTAAAGTTCTTGATGGTACCATTAATGTTTGGTTTTCAAGGTAGAGTTTTGTAACAGGAAGATTTATTTTTAAACTTGACACAATTTGAATTTAACAGACATATTTTCTCCACATTTTATTTTCCACATTTACTCCACTGAAACTATATGGCTGGAATAAAGCATCAAAAACAAACAAGCAGACAAGTAAGCAAACAAACAAAAAACCTACTCCATTTCCCCCTTGCTAGGCAACCAGAACCTAAGCTTTTTTTTTGCGGTACGCGGGCCTCTCACTGTTGTGGCCTCTCCCGTTGCAGAGCACAGGCTCCGGACGCGCAGCCTCAGTGGCCATGGCTCACGGGCCCAGCCGCTCCATGGCACGTGGGATCTTCCTGGACCGGGGCACAAACCCGTGTCCCCTGCATCAGCAAGCGGACTCTCAACCACTGCGCCACCAGGGAAGCCCTGAACCTAACTCTTTGAGATTAGAAATGTTGTATACTTTGTTGCACTAGGCTGAAAATGGCCCTCCCTCCCCAAAAGATGTCCATATCCTAATCCCCGGAACCTGTGACTGTGTTATTTCAGATGACAAACGGGACTTTGCAGATGTGATTAAGTTAAGGATCTTGAGACGGGGAGATTATTCTGGATTATCCTGGTGGTCTCAGTGTAATCACAAGGGTCCTTCTAACAGGTAGGCAAGAGGGTCAGAGACACAGAAGGTGAAGTAACCATGGAAGCAGAGAAACACAGAGAACACCAGAAGATGCTATGTTGCTGGTCTTGAAGATGGAGAAAGGGGGCATTTGGCCAGGAATAAAGGTGGCTCTAAAGCTGGAAAAGTCAGGAAGTAGACTTCCCCTAGAGCCTCAAGAAGGAACTAGCCCTATCGACACCCTGACTTTAAGCCCAGTGAAATGGATTTCAGACTTCTGAACTCCAGAACTTTAAGAGAATGAACGTATGTTGTTTTGCGCCCCATGCTTGTGGTAATTTGCTATAGAAGCAATAGGAAACTAATAAACTCGTTTATCATTTATTGCCTCTTATATCTAGCATAGTGCTTGGCACATATATGGACTCATAAATTAATATTTACTGAATAAATTGAAAATGTACATGAAGGAAATCATGAGAATCGAATGTACCCAACTCAGGCAACATTTTTTGGTTTAAAAAATTCCCTATTTCTAAAGATGAGAAGAACAGTTCTTTAAAGCTCAGTTGGGTGGACGGTTACTCAGTTATCCATGACAAGACCCCAGAGTTTATGCAGCTTTGCATTAGCTCTTCAGGGCTAGCAAGCTCTTTCCTGGGAGCAGGTGCAGGAGGCCATGGAGCATGATAAACAGCCTTTAGAGGCTGACTGCTTTAAGAATAACTATTTTGTGGGCTTCCCTGGTGGCGCAGTGGTTGAGAGTCCGCCTGCTGATGCAGGGGACATGGGTTCGTGCCCTGGTCCGGGAAGATCCCACATGCCATGGAGCGGCTGGGCCCGTGAGCCATGGCCACTGAACCTGCGTGTCCGGAGCCTGTGCTCCGCAACGGGAGAGGCCACAACAGTGAGAGGCCCGCGTACCGCAAAACAAACAAACAAACAACTATTTTGTGTTTCCAAGGCCTCAAAGCCCCAGGAAGACAGGGAGGAAGAAGGGGCAGTGTCCATATTGTACAATGCCAAATACCAGCACCTTGAAGAAAGTCTAGTATATAGTAGGCACTCAAGAAGAAAATGGTAGAGGGTACTTCCCTGGCGATCCAGTGGTTGAGACTTCGCCTTCCAATGCAGGGGGTGTGGGTTCGATCCCTGGTCTGGAAGTTAAGATCCCACATGCCTCGTGGCCAAAAAACCAAAACATAAAACAGAAGCAATATTGTATCAAATTCAATAAAGACTTTAAAAATGGTCCACATCAAAAAAAAAAAAAGAAATCTTAAAAAAAGAGAAGAAAATGGTAGAATGAATGACATTAGAGCCAGTGTATAATCGTGACCTTGCACCCCTGCCCCAACCCCCTTCCCAAAGCCTTCTACAGATGTCAATCTCCCCCCACCTCTGCCTGCTCTGCCTCCCTAGATGTCACTTCCATCAGATTTTACTCATATAAACTAAAGAAGAGCAAAGGAGAGCACCCTCTAACCTCAGACACAGACACACACAGACACACACACACACACACACACACACACACACACACACACACACACCCACACACACACCCACCCACCCACCCACCCAACAAGCCACAGGTATTTTGGCCACAGGGGCTGCAGACCACAGTAATATACCCCACCTTTTCTGAGACCCTCTCGCTTGTTCAATTTCTGCCAAGTCTTATAATTTAAAGAAAAATAAACTAAGCCATTCTGGCTGATTGAAGAATAGTCCTCCTAAGGAACTTAACACCTAACGATCGTATTAGTGATTTACAGTAACTTCTCATTCAGGATTCTTTTAGATTTATCATAGAGGTAAAATCAATACCTTCTACCAAGCTGGAGAGATTTAGATGATTCATTTTTGAAATATAGGAATGGAAAAAAATTAATGATAATGACTAAAAATAACTCTAGTTCTCCCAATTTAAGATGTGGCTGTCTCTTAAGGTCATAATTTAGAAAGGAGGAGGCCTTGGGGATCATCTAGTCCTGCTTCTTTACTTCACAGATAAGGAAAACTGAGGCTCAGGGGGCGTTTCCCAGATCACACTGGCTAGGAAATAACAACATTTCTCTGGCAATGGGGCCCAGGCCTTCTGAGTCTTGAATCCAACATTCATATCCACCTGCCTTGCGTCATCAGATGATGGTACAAGTTTGAAGCACATAAAAACAGACATCAATCTTGCTTTCAAGGTGTTTATAGTCTAGCAGGGGCGATAACACGTATACATATAAATATAAATTATTACATATGTATATTATTACATATACATATAAATTATGACACAAAGTAAACAGAGATAGGCTCTACTAAAGTGGTATAGATTAAAAAAGAATCTTTAAGTCACTGACCCCTGAACATTTTTTTCATTTTTATTATAGTAATCAAACTTGTGAAATAGTCAAATTTTCCTTTTTCCAAGATTCCTTGAAACCAAGTATTTAGACTATAACTTAGTTAAGGATTTTACAACACACCGTATTTGGGTATCTGATTTGAAAAAACAAACAACCAAGCCAGACCACACAATTCACACTGGATGAGATCTTCTGGGCAGGTATCTCCTGTCTATCCAGGAAAGCCAAACCAAAGAAGGCACTGGGTCAAAAAGGAAGGACAAGTAAAGGATAAATCCACTGACCACCACCTGAGGAGGCCAAGACACTCTGTCCTCCCTATTAGTCGTGGCTGGCTCTAAAATAAAAATAACACACTCAAGCTGTGATAGAGGAAAGCTCTTGGTTTGGAACCCAACTACAAAGTATTAGCAAAGAGAGATTATTACCCACTAGAGACTCTCTTTTGGGTATAATTAGAAGAAACGAAAGACCATTGAATAGTGGGATTTGTGAGAAATATGGGTCATGTGTCTGCAGCACTAGTTGCTTGCAGAACTGGCTATGTGGGTTGGCACACAGCACCGTGAATATTAGAAACCACAAATCTCCAGAGTTTCCTGAACAAAGTTAAAAGGCCTTGTCTACAGATTGCCTGGTCGAAGGTCAGCTCATGAAAAAAGTCCCTGGATGAGCTCAAATGCTACCTGTGTGTTTCCTACTTCTCCTTCTCTCCCCCCTCACTCCCCCTCCTCTTCATCTTCCCCTCCTTCTCCTTTCATTTTGGATATGGGCATCTCGGTGGGTCTAACTGTAGCTAATGATGCTTCTGCCAACCCCACAGAAGAAACAGGCCCTCTCCATGACAAAAACCAGCTAGGAATCCACAAGCAGCTTTGGACAATGGTACAAACCATATTTCCATGAATAAAACCAAGGGAAGCTGATTCTTTTGCCCTTCAAGGACTAGAGGAGTTATTCCCCTGTCCGATTATGCGGCATTCAAAGGCCTGAAAAAGGAACAAACCTCCCTGTATTGACAACAAAACCAATTCTTGAAAAGCTGAGCCAGAGTGGGGACCCTTCAAAAACTTCTTGGGAGCCTGTTATTGAAACCAAGCACTTCCCTGTTTTCATTTGTCCAAAGATAGACTCCTCTACAGGATCGTTATCTTGAGTTCTAGAAAGTTAAGTAGATGTCTTTTAGTAGGTATAATTTGAGAACAAAAAGGAAAAGTTGAAATGAATTTTTCAATTCCTCGGGATTAAGTATACCTTGGACAAGACAAAGAGCCACGTTTGTGCACCGTACTCCCATCTACCTCTGCCTGGAATGTTCTCTCAGCTCTTCCTTCACCTTCCTTCACGCTCTGAAATATTACTTAGCTACATCTTCACCCCAGGTGACTTCCAGGAGCCCCCAGTTTGCAGGGGGGTGTCCTAGGTCATCTGTTTCCTTATTACTTGCCTCCAAAGCACTTAGATTCTGCATTTGTGTACTTTTCTGTCTCTGTACCCCTGCCTCCTCCAATAAAAGCGGGTGGTGGTAGTGATAGAGATTCTCTGTCCCCAGTGCTTTCTACACATTAGGAGGTCAGTAAGCGCAGGACAATTCCTGAATGAACACACAAACCCAGTGGCTGGTTTCCTCACAGACCACACCAACAGGGCGGTCCTTCTGTCTCTATTTCTATTTTCCTATCTACTTGTATAACCATGTTTTTAGGAATCAGAGGTTGCTCTTTGTAAAACTCTTGAAAAGACTGGGTAAAAATTATTTTATAAATGCCAGTCTGATCCTCTACTTTATCCCAATGAGCTGCTATCACGTACTAGGCAAAGAAGAGAAAATTTAGCAGGGAAGTTTGCGTTTAAAAGATTTTGGCCACAAATGTTAAACAGGATCAATGTTTCCATTTAGAGAAAAACATCCCTATTTCAATTGTGATGTTTGGAATTTCAGCTTACATTACAAAAGGCCTTGGGAAAGGCTTTAATAGCAGAGGCTGACGGTTCTTGTGGAATCACTAGGCCAAGTGTATCTTCCTGTCAGCCTGGACTGTCATTTGAGTATATTGACCCGTCCCTGACCGAAAGTCTATGAAAAGCCAGAGGGGGAAGCACAGGCTGCAAACCTGCTGCAGAGCATTAACAAGAACAGAATTAAACATTAGCACTTCTGGGACTTATCACACAACTTGGAAATGGTATTCAATAAAAGAAAAGATAATTTGGGGCCACACTACCCGGCATGAACATCTGACTCACAGTCACTGGTCTGGATTTAGAAAACTGCTTTGATCCCCAGAGAGTAGATTGTTAATGAGTATTTTAAAGGACAAGATTGAGGTAGCATGAGAAGAGTAGAAAAGGGTACTGGTTTCCAAGGGTTCCAGTCTTGCTTCCACTTCTGTAAAAGCAACTGGAACTGACTTTGAACATGACACTTTCTACTTCCCTGAGAAACTGCCCTCATCTCAAATATTGGAGGTGGGGACCACCAAATGAACTCTGATCCATTCAACTCTCAAATCTGGGCCTCTATGACCATAACGTTGAAAAGATTTAAATAAAAACAGAGCAAATAACACTCATACCTTTTTCCTACCTGAAGTGAAGGTGAGGGAACCTTCATATAAAAGGTAATTTTTCTTACATGCCTGCTAACAGTTCATGCATAATTTTTATAGCAAAGCATGGATTTTAAGAGATTATTATCAGCTTCCTGAATTTGACAAGCTCATCAGTGTCACCTCGTTCTCCTGAAAGACTAATTATCCAAGGTGGTCAAACCTCCAATGTAAAAGTAATCATATTATAAATCACAGACAAGAAGGTGAAAAAAAGTTAATCTATTAAAAAAATTTCAAGCTTATTAAAAAATTGAATAGTATAATACATCTCTATGTACTCCTCCACTCCTCCCTGGTAAAACATTTGCTCACTCTCGTTTCACCTATCCCCAATTTACTTTTTTTCTGGAGCATTTTGAAGTAAATCTCAGACATCTTGTCATTTTACCCCCTAATGATTTCAGTACTCATCTCTACCTGATAGAGATTAAAACAAAAACAAACAAACAAACAAAAACAGCTGCCAGGCCATTATTACGCCTGACACTATTGTAAAAAATCCCTTAACATCATCTAAAATACCAGTTCATATTCAAACTTCATCAACCACCTAAAAAAAAATTCTTTTTCAGTTTTAGCTCAAATCAGCCACAAAACAAGGGCAGAGGTGAAACTGATTTCACCCAGGTCACAATTCTTTGTCTTTTAAATATTTCTTTTAGATGCTACCATTACTTAGACACAGTGTATCTGGACACAGATAACGTGAAGGCCACTTTCATTGCTACTAAATATTTCATTATTTCAAATGTCCTATTCTATGAAGCAGATACAAATGTAGTTAAAGACTCACAACTGGAAAGATATCAAGTAATTCTCATAGTTTTCTCAAACGCGTAAACAATTTGGGCAACTTTAACTGCATGCTTTAAAGATATTTTGTTAAACTTTATAACATTCCCAGGAAGAATCCCAACTGACAAACCCTAGTGACCTTTATTTTACCCATATAAAAGCTGAATGTCCTAAACTGTAAAGCAGCCAAATAGCAAATGTAGCATTTTCATCTGTAGCTTCGAAAAAGACACATCTGAAGGAACACAGCAACAAAGACGGCCAGCTTTGTAAATAGGGCTAGGAGCCCTAAACTGTCATAGACTTTGACTTTTGGGAAGGAGAAAGGTGAACAATTTCTCTATTCAGGCCTCTCTGGTAATACACAGGAGCTGCTGTGATTCATAAGTAGAAACACTGTTTTATAACACGAGTCTGTGTTTTATAACACACAGTGAAACAAACAAACAAACAAACAAGACTATTTAGAAACCAAAACCAAGCCCTGCAGCGGGGCATTGATATCAATATCTCAAGATGTCAGAGTGGCTATTTAATCCAGGTGAAGTAGGCAAGGCCTTATCCCTTTCCTTGGCAAGAAAGTGGAAGCTTCCTGCCTGTTGCACATGCCCACACGAGGAGCAACCATGAATTTAATTTACTTAAAACAGAAGCATTTTCAGACTTGTGTTTTCCTGGACAGCTGCCTGGTGGCTGTACTATGTAATAAGGGCGTGTAATTGACAGTAATGTGAATCACTCACAAATTCTGGCAAAAAAAAACCACGGAGCTATTTTTTTTCCAGGAAAAAGTTAAGGAGCAGATTCATCCTGTCCATTGAAAACAGCAATTACTTTACGTGTCAGCTCATTAGCTACCTTTATATTTAAAAAATCACTGTGATTTGCACTAACCATCAGCATGTACTGTAAAGGAGTAGTGTGGATTCACAGCTCATGCAATGGAATGGTTTGGGTCAGACATAATCTGTGAAATGGCAAATTTAGATGGGTTACTTGATATATATATGGGATTCCTCTCCCAAGAGCCAGTTGTAGGAGACTATCCTCCCAATGATTTTGCCACTTGAAAAGCTGCCATCTGTGAGGACCTTGTAATTATTATGGTAATACCCGGGGCAGACTGATCAGGCTGCCATTGACATTCACGGGCAGCTTCAGAATTCCTTTCACAAGGCCTCAGACACAGGGATCTCCAAAATAATGGCTGGGGATTTTCCCAGGTAGGAGCTTTTGGAACCATGGAAGCTTTTAGACAAGGTAAAGTGTTGCTCCAATCTATTAATTCTCTTTGAATAAGGGAAAGAATAATCTGAATTAACTTCACTATCAACCTGAAAGGGGCCCTCTTTTCCAAGGCAGAGGCACAGAAACTAAACCGTGGAAATCCATGAAGATTGAATTCCACTGAGATAAACCCTGACTCCATCTGAACTCGACAGGTTCAGAAATTTATACCTTCAGCATCTGTGAAACTGGAAAGCTCCTGTTCAGATCTGCAAGGTGTCTTGAGCTTCTGGTTCTGGAGGGAATAGGGGTATTCTGAACTGTGGAAACCTCAGAAACACATGAAGAAAAAGCTGGGGCTTTAGAATGTTGGGGTTCGTGTTGGGGGGATTATTTTGAAGCAAGGTGAAAAGAGTGGAAACACTTAGGTCTTTCCTTCCATTTATAATACTCCGTGAAGACAGTCTGGATTTTCTCAGAATGGGATCTCTCATTCTTAGAAGTAAAATTGAAGTCAAAATTTGCTAAATCAGAGGTTATGTTGAGATTTTAAGGAATGAAACTAAAATTCATTCTGTACTCCTTCACTCATTACTATTGAGAAGCTTTTCTTCCATGACAGCAGTTGGGGGCTGGGATTATTGGCTCAGGATGGTCATCCCTGACAGCCACCACTAATCTCCAACTTAATTCTGAGTTTATTTGGCAAGTAGCTGCTAACAGGCAAAATGAGGGTGGAGTCCCATAAACCACTAAAAAGAGAGACATAATGTACATAAATCAGCCCTGCAAAATATTTCAGATACTGTATCTCAATTATAAAACAGTAGCAGACTGTTAAAATCTGAAAAGTAACATGTAATATGTATAACTAGTTCTTTTCAGGCATGTTCTTTGTTCCTATATGAATACATTTCACATGAGCCCAAAGAGATGGAAATGTCTTATTTATTTTTATAATCGAGAAAAATGTGTTAACTCTCTGGAATGTCCATGTGTGGAAAAATAATACATTATATGGAATTGCACACACATGATTTATAATGCACATATCCAGGACCAGAAATTCTAACGAAGAACCTTATTCAACAGAAAAATAACCTTTTTTTTTCTTTAGCATTTGCAATTCTGGTATACCATAATGCTGAGGCCAAGCATATATTGTATTAGTTTAAATCCTAGCTAAGCAATAAAATGTGTGTCGTTTTAAATAAAGAAAACATGTTTTTCACAAAAGTTAAATTTAATGTCCATTTTGGTTCCCCTGCAGCGATGCTATGGTGTGCCACCCAGATCCCTCCCTTCAGGATTGAAGCTCTTATTTCCCCTCTGGCCCAAAGTGTTGACTGCCAGTGGCTCACAGTTGAGTCATTTTCTGAGCCGCATCTTTAGCTAAAGGGAGCTGCCTTGCCCAAGATGATGCCCTTCCCTGGGGTCAGCTGGCATCCAGTGGCTGGTTTGATGCAGGGTAAAATACCCAGTCCCTTTGCCTCAATCTGGGACATCTCTCAAAGGCTGTATCCCTGCTTCTGGTCTCTCTGTGGCATCTGCCAAACTGTGGTCGCAACTGTATGACAGTTCAATTTCTCCTGTCCAATCCAGCTTCCTTCACTCCTTATAGGTGTTGTTCCTAAGTGCACTCCCCAATCAGCTTTCTGTACATAAATCTCAGCACTCCGAGTCTATTTTCTGGGGAACCCAATCTAAGATATCCACTCATTTAAGAATACTTTAATGGAGTGACAAGTTGGGAATAATGATGAATTTTCAGATAAGAATATGGTAGAATTTCACTTTCTGCAGTGTGAGGTAGTCCCAGCCTAGCCTTGATGCCAAGAGGGTAGGTTCCATAAGTTTCCTAAGTTTGGCACTGCGAGGTGAGCTCACTTTAATGGTGATCATACCATATAGGAAATTTCATGATGAGGTTTTACTATTGTATTAATACAGCCAAATCATGGACAGTATGTGGATGTTTTGGCCATATGCAGAATGTTAGAAGTTGGCTCTTCTCTCGGGTTAGAAGTTAACCCAACCCTTTAGAATTCTTCCCTATAAGTGAGACTCTGGGATAGACTGACCATTAAAGAGTAGCTTAAGCACTAGGAGAATCTGTGAGAATGGGATCCATATTGGTCATTTTATTCATCAGAAACCTAACTTAAGAGAAACACATCAATAGAATCTCAGGTAAAGCAATTTAGGGCAATAAAAACATAGTCTTTAAATGATACTGTCCCCCAGTGGCTCCCATAATGAAAATGAGAACATTTTCCCATCTCTCAAATCACCCCAATTATACACAGGATTAGGTAACTTCCACAAATCAGGCCATGGAAAGTTCTTTGATTTAGAGATATCAGTCAGAACTCTTTTTTTTTTGGGGGGGGGGAGGAAGGGGAGGGATGGTGGTGTATATGTATGTGTGATGGCATAACAGCTTTTCCTTTTCCAACCTGGAAAACCATAGGTTCAGCTGCCTTTTAGGACCGTTTCTACCTTGATTGCACTTTGCTGTGTGAAACTGCATCACGAAATGAAGATAGCTCCTCTCCCTGCGTTATTAAAAACTCCCATCTGAGAAAAGAAAGGGATGAAAGAGACTACCAGAGATGGTGTTTCTATGAAAAAGCAACTTCCGAGTCCCTAAAGATCTCATAAGTTCATCCTGTTGTCATTGAGCTTGTTAATAGATGCATAATGACAGAAGAATTATTGTGAAGCTGAGATAACCAGGATTTAGATTTCATATGAAGAGATGGACTTTACATTAGAGGCAAAGGACTTTTATTCTCTGATTATAATCATTCTAAAGTGCTTTTTGACCTTGGAAGAAAAAAAATCAGTGTTAAGTTGGAATTGGTTAGGTTATCGCCTAAGGAGGCATAAAAGGCCATCAGGAAATAAATTAAAATTAAAATAGATTCTTTTATTGGGTCACATCTCATCCTCTCATTTGTAAGCAAGCTTTCCACTCAAGGAATTGATTCTGCAGGGGATAATTTCGCTCCTCATGTTTTGACTCAAGTAAAAGTTACAAACAAAAGTGGGGAGGAAGCTGCACATAAAGCTTAAAAGACAGAGAGTTCTAAGAAACAGCAGACGGAAACCATGGTTGTGTGCAGCTACTTATGAAGTGGACAACGGTTTTGAAATCAATGGTCCCTGCTAAGTTAAGGAAACATACTTACATTCCAGACCAGACAAACATAGCAATGTCACATGTTCTGACCTTGAATAAATAAATGTCATTTCTTTTCAGAATTTACTTTAAGATTCAGTAAGTAATCTAGGATTATCTGAACATCTACTTCCCAGATTCTTTAAAATATCAGGATCACCTTTTCCTCTAGAGACCAGACAAATACAAGATATTTCCCTTGACAGAATATACCCTCCATTCTTGGAGAGATGAGCCAATTCTCTTCTCTAGTAGGTGGTTTTCTCCTTTGCATTTACATAGATACCAATGGTAACTGAAAATGTCTCTTTCCTTTTTACTTTATAGATTTGATGATCTGGTTTATAAAATCTTGTATGGATAATGCAAACAAATGGTATCTAAGAGGTCACACATTCTTCATCTTTAGATGACATAAAAATATTTTAAAATTTTCTGGATGAGATTCTGATTTAAATCTTACAAACTGCTAACAGAAACTTTAAAGCAAGCAGTTCTATAAATCAACTCTACTTCAATTAAAACAATTTAAAAACATGAAACAGAGCAATTTGATCAACTTAAAAAAAAAAAAAGCAAGCAGTCCTAAAACTGAGACTCAAAATACGTACGGTAAATTGTCAGACATCAAGAAGTCCTTTGAGTTGCAGCATTGGTTTCCAAAGTAATATAGTACAAATCTCAAAATATAGTTTCACATAATAAATATCTGTTCTTCCTTATAGCTCGTAACAAGGAAAAGATGATTATTTTCCTCCATATTCAAATGTGCAAGAAGAGTGGTCATAAAATTGTTTATGTACACACACACATGCACACACACACACACATCAAGTCTACAGAAATTAATTGAGCACATAGTAGATACCAGTCACTCTGCTAAGTCCAAGATATACCAAGATAATTAAAGCATATCTAGTGGGACAAAGCTATAGAACAACAACTATTCTATATTTTCTGTACTGTCACCTTAACAATGTCCTGTGGGAGCAAAGGAACTGCAGCAATTAATTTAACAAGGTAGGGTTGGAGAAGGCTTTGCATGGAAGTTGCTATTTGTGTTGGCCTTTGGTGGAGCAGTAAGACTTCCACGGGTGCAGAAGTTGGCAAAAGACATTCCTGGACAAACAAGGTAATACAGTAGAACCAAAGGCGCTGAGACATAACCACACACAGAGTCTTCTAGGAACTAGTCATTCAGGGTGGCAGAAACTGCTGGCACAGAAGTCAGAGAAAGAGCAATGGAAAGATTAAGACCAGGTTGTGAAGAGCCTTGTTTGCCATATTAAGTAGTTTAGACTCCTCAGGCAATGGAGAGCCCTAGAAGGTCATTAAGAAGGTAGAATAAGAAGATCCTGCTGACAGTGGAATCCCAAAGCAGGCCATAGTTTTTCTTTTTCTTTGCTTTTTATCTGGGGGAGGAGGGAGTAGGAACTGCTGAATGTAAAGGTAGTAGTTTTGAATATACCTCGTCTCAGAGAACAGAATTTAGCCAAGGCATGTTCTTAGCACACAACCCTAGCACCATGAGACAAGACTGATCTCTCCACTAAGACATTCACAACAGTCCTTATTATTATTGGTGTTCTACTATATTCACACAGCAAAGCAAGCGGAGTGCCAAGCTGCATCTTGAGTACTCTGCTGCAGATTTACTGCCTGACAAGCCTTAAAGTTAGAAAAATATTCCAAGCTGAATCTGTCACTAACAGCTTTATACAGTTTGTTGTTTCCTGAGTCATCTGGCCACTGGGAGACCAAGTCTGAAGAACACGTTTCCAATGGTGAGCCTTACTGACAACTGCTTTATCATTCTTCATGTTAAACAGACCAGCATATTGAAGCTCTTTCAAGCCAGGAAGCCAAGCTGATGATGTGAACAACCAAAAAGTGATTTTTCTCCTAACTGCCCACACTTACCAGAAGTCTGAATTTATACAGTACATGGGTAGCAAAGAATGCAACACTAATTTTTTATTACTATTTGATTCCCCTTCACGACAGTCCCTTGTGGCAGGAAAGTGGTTAGTTTGCAGATAGGAGACACCTAGGACCAAAGAAATAAAATAAATGGAAATCATTGTTTTGATGGAGTTGGGGCAGAGTTAGCAATCGCGTTCCTGGGCTGCTGCTTTCCCGGGGAAGCCCGACAGCCTTGCTCCCACCGCAGACTTAAATGTCCTGAATCCATGTAGATCAATTCGATTCCTGAGCCCGAATGACAAGCTAAACTAGCAATAATGCCTTGCACAGGATTTTAAGCGACATAATCAACCGGAGAGGGACTTGTGTCAGTTAGACTTTGTCTCCTTAAAAATCAAGAGTAACAGTGGTAAGAGAGAAGTTTTTAACAAGGAGGAAAACCCTAGACAGTTGTCTCTAAGATTCTTCACCACAGCTTCAAGGACAACCAGGAAAAGAGCTGCTATTTGAGGCAACTTCATTATAAAATCATTTTTAATAAGCAATCTTAACAAAGAAAGGGAATACTCTGGTGGAGAAAGCCTCCAGGGACCCAGAGGCTGCCCAGTTAAGTTATTAGGAAGTTTCACACAAGGGACCAAACAGCTATTTCATTGGCCTCGGGGGACAGAGTTTAGTTTTCACCTGTTCTCTAGAGGCACTGGTGTTATCCTGTCTAAGAACAGCAGAGACTGGTAACAATCAATTATCCTGACACCCCAACTTGGTGAGGGAAAGTGAATATTCAGTTTTGTCAACACAAAAAGACATGGTGGAGAGAGACAGATAAATTAACGTGATTCGGTTCATTATATACGGAAGACTTTTCTGAATATGCAGCCAACAGAAAGCCTCATCTGAACCTTGGTGTTCTTTAAGTGAAACAATAGAAACTTGTTCTTGGAAAATGAAGAAAGACCAACAAAGAGAAAAGGGAGTATCATTATCTTCTAACTGTACTGTCCAGCTGTGTAAGGGAAATAGTTCTTTGTGCTTATGAAAAAATAATAATGCAGTTTACTTTACTTTACGTGAGCAAGATGGGGCATGCGGGGTTCAAATGTTTAGAAAGCTAGCTGTGGCTGAGTCCCAGTATATTACAGTCGTTTCCAGCCAATTAGCAGCACGAAGGAAAGAAAGCAGAAAGAACCATTAGCCATGCAATTCAAAGTGCATGTGTAGTTTTCAAGTTTCACTGCTTGCTTCATTCCTCTGATTTTAATGAAATGGCAAGCACTGGTCTTACAATTAGACCTTCAAACTGGGAAGATGGAGGAAAAAAAGGAAACACTTTTGCTTTAATAATTAGAACAGGCTTCTCTTTTTGGACTAGATCTTTCCTGCTCAAGAAGCACTTTCTACACAGGTGATCAGAGGGAAGACCAGAACAGAACCTCGATCTGAGGATAAGAATTTTGTCTGAGTTCAGAGAAGGGAATGAAGTATGGAACATGTGATTCCTATGATGCTCACTAAATGACAGCAATAAAAACACTATTTACAGGTCACTGTATTTTTCACACCCATTCTGTGGCTCCCCGCTGGTTATGAGATAAAGCCAAAACCTCATCTCTGTTGTCCACGTCCTCTTTTTTTCTTATTAATACTCTACTGTAGTCAGAGAGGTGTATACAACGCCCCTCCCACCACCCAAGTCCTCCATCAATCTACCTGATCACACCTAAGCCTTGCTACCCTTCCAGATCCAGCTCAGCTCCCCACCCGTGTTCTCCACTCAGACAGACAATCCAACTGAATCACAGGCCTGCAGTCTCCTGCAGTTCTTTCATTACTAAAAGTTCCTCAAGTGGGTCTATCCTTTCTCCTCAGATGTAAACTACTGGAGTTAAACTTTCTATTTTACACTGTGCCTAACACACTGCCGGACACAGAGAAGGGGTCAGAAATATTAAGCTAATAAAATGTTTCTGACTCCCAGCGCCTGCCCTTTGTACAGGGATTGGCTGTGGTCTGCTTTCCAGCCTTCCTTCCTTAGGTTCCAGTATAGCAGGTATCTGGACCATCCACCATACAGTCTGCTCCTTCTCTCCTCTAAAACAAAAAAATTCTAATAAAAGATGTATGGATTAAGTCTCTTTCACTGAATCCAAACCTGAATCTTGCACATTCTTGCATTTTTTGCTCTTCTCTTCAATATGCCCTCTGATCATTATGCTTGGCTGTTAACTATTTAAGACATTAGGAGCTAAAGTCCATGCCTATGAGTTCAACAAAGTCGAACAAGGTAAAGAGGTATCACTCCTACATAAGAAAAATGTTTACCCAGAGGTGGAGGTGAAGTGGGTGGAGAACATTTCACTGTGAGGAATCTCGGGCAGTCACAGGAGAAAGGGTAATCGAATGCGTGGAGATGAAAAAGTCACCGTTTGTGCAGATATGGACATCAATTATAATCAAAAGGACCATGTGACTTCAAATACACTAACTTCCTGAAAGTGTAGTTGATAGACCTAGTGTAAAATTTTTTGTATAATTCATAAAGCAAGTTAATGTAGACCAATAACTTTCTTCATATTTCAAACACGTTGACATCTCTGCTTCTCCTCAGTTTTCAGTCCTTTGGACGCAGATCTCAATAAAGAGAGAAGTTGGTGTAACTGTAAATCCAATCCTAAATTCAGGTACTCTCAAGCATACTTGAAACCTAGATGCTTAATTCTCTTATGCATCCTTTTGATATACATTTCAGTTCCCTGAGGAACTTTTAGCTTTCATGGTTGTGTTTGTTTGTTTTTGGTTAGGTTTCAGGGAAACCACAGTATCCTGAATCATACTACCTCTTAGTGACAGTGAAAGTTATACATGGATTATCAAGTTGATCTGACAAAAGAATGCTAGCGTACAATTTTCTTATAAATGTCATTAATGTCTGTTAAAGGCTTTGTTGCAGTGGAAAACAAGTTCATGCTGTAAGAAATACATGTTACTACTAGTGTGGGGGGCGTAACTATCTTAGAAGCAAAAATAACCATTTTGAACTCTTGTTTTATTATGGAATCAGTTGAGGTGAATGAATAGTGATGGTAAATGGATGTCAGTTCTTTGATGAATGAGGTTAGGTTGTCAAAAAGGTAAGTAATGGTCATTTTCAGCCAACTGATTTAAATGAACTTTTTCATATAGTGGGAATAGCATACCTCCTTCTCATAATCAGCTGGTTCACCAAGCTTAGAAGCCTTTATAGGTAAAATAGTTCTAAGGTAAAAGATAACCTGAGTGGATTGTAGGAATGACTGCTCGCTTGGCTTTCTTCTTATATTTGCAAGTAGAAGGACCACTCTAAGGAGTGAAGTTCTTTATCGTAGGCTCTGTGGGTTGGCTTTAAACCCTGGCTCAACCACATACCAGCTAGCTGTACAACCCTGGGCCTCAGTTTTCACCTGTAGAATGGGGATCGTAGCAACATCTCCCTCACAAGATTGTAGTAAAGATGAAATAAATTAACACGTAGAAAGTGCTTAGAGAAGCATCTAGCACTTAGTAAGTGCTCCACAACGATTACCTAATGCTGATATTGGAGATAACAGTGTGGCACTCGTGTGCATGCAAGGAGTCAATCTACTCTGAGTCCTGGCTCTGCCCATTTCCAGCTGGATGAGTTTGCAAGTTTTCTCACTTCTCTAAGTTAAGTTACTGATCCCCTCAGACAAGTTTTCTCATCTAAACTGGGGGTACAAGTAGGACAAAGCTCATGGGGCTGATGAGAAGATTAAATGAGATAATGCATGTAAAGCGCTCAACATAATGCCTGGAATATTAGAACTGCACATTAGGTGGTAGCCCCTGCTTTTGCTGCTACTACAGCAACTACTGGTACCTGGACTTTTCCTATCGCCACTTTGATTATTATTACACTATTATTTATTATTATTATTATTGAACTCGAAGTAACACAAAATCCTGAAAAGACATCGGCCCTTCTTTAAAGATCAACTCAATCATGTACAAGAGTTTCATTAAATATACAATAAATCCATCAAGTAGACACCAGTACTTGGTAGGCTAGGCATTTTTATCTTCTAGCGGTGATGGTGGATTTTAAAGAGCCATTCCCCATCTCAACACAACCTTTTGAACCTATGTTCTGAAATGAGAACACAAATACTTTTTGTCCAAATTCAATTCACAAATCTGAGGTCTATGAACAGCAAACTTGAACCAACTGGATGCTCTCTGATGGAAACACTTAGCTAAATATTCAGATTTTTAATCAATTATTTTTTTATAATTTTTATTGGAGTATAGTTGATTTACAATGTTGTGTTAATTTCAGGCGTACAGCAAAGTGCATCAGTTATACATATACATATATCCACTCTTTTTTGGGTTATTTTCCCATATAGACTATTACAGAGTATTGAGTAGAGGTCACTGTGCTATACAGTAGGTCCTTATTAGTGATCTATTTTATATATAGTAGTGTGTACATGTCAATCTCAATCTTCCAATTTATCCCTCCCCCACCCCCAACTTTTCTATTACTATTGACAAGGAAGGGCCTTTCAAACAATTAGGAAAATTACAGATGGCTCTCTGTGGATGTGAATGTGAATCCGCTCAACAATCTGCTGGGATTCAGATGACTATTCTGACCCTACTGTAGCCTCAGTCGCCTCTAAAACACCAATATATATGTATATATGTATATACTTATAAAGTATATACCTATGCTGTTACATCAGTAGAGTATGCACATCATAAATCCTATTCAAAAACCTTATGAATCAGAGCAAATTCACTCCAAGCCTGTAAATATTCAGATTTGTAAATGGAATTCACAGATCCCCACCATAAACTGTGGATTTTAAGACTATGCAAATCTTCTACCTTGGAAGAACTCACTGGCAGGGCCAAGTGCTATCCATTTATATCCTAATATGATGAGACAGAGAAATCCTGTTAAGTTCAGAGGCTTGGCTCTAGACATACAGGCCAAGTCTAAACAAGGCAAATGTCTCCAGACAGCACGGGGCATTTTTACTTCCTTGGACTGACTGATCTTGAAAGAATGACATAGGTGTTCCTCTGGGTGAGAATAGGGGGAGAGGAGGAGCAAAGGTAGTTTTCAGCACCTAGAGTTAAATATATACCTTCCCCTTCATTGCTCTTGTATACTTGGATCACAGTGTCAGAACCCTGGAGGTCTCTCTAATTCTTCTCTCCTCTCCCACATTTCCGGCTTAGTCTGCTTTCCAGTTTATGAGCCAAATCTTCTGAAAAGGGTACACTTAGCATTTGTATTTTCAGATTATTTTCTGTGACTATGTGTCCCCACTTTCCCGCAGTCCCAACCTTGAACCTAGTCTGTAAGCTCCTTGAGGGCAAAGAACCTGTCAGTACATAGTAGGTCCTCAATAAACAACTGTCCACTGATTAGCTCTAGAAGAGGCCAGCACTTGTATTTTGGTCATGTCCCATCGGCAGCAAGCTCAGTGTCTGCAAGCTAAGAGATGAATCTGCTGGCAACTTTGTGAGCACTAGTTTGTGACTGTTTGTCAATGGGTGGACAGGAGCTGGATGAAAGCCTCCTGAAAGAACTTGAGTGTGGCAATTTCTCAGGTCTGCCCTAGTGTAACATCCAGCTAGCAACTGAAATTATAATTGCCGTGAGTCACACCATGAGTCACATGGGTTGCCACAGCAACCTATTAACTATATAACCAAAGCAGCTTCCATTAGCTTTGCCAAGAATGGTTCTTGAGTTTTCCTGGACTGTGAAAATAATGTGGGTGAGCCCCAAGTTTGGGGCTGCTAAGAGTCTGCAACCAAAAGGAATAGCCTCAAGGAAAGGAAAAGAAAACGAGAAAATAAGGCGACTGTACTTCTTGGGCTTCCTGAGTAAACGGCACAACTGTGACAAATTGTTGGGTTGGTTTTGTGATATCAGCAAATACCCAAGGAGAGGTTGGTCGAGGCCTCAAAACTCATTTTCACTAAGTCAAACTTAAAGCCAAGCCTCTAGGGGTAAGAAGTGAATACATTAACCTAGTCCATTTTAAATGACTGCAATAAATACTTTTTTTTTCTTTAAAAATACAAAGGATTATTTCTCAAAGAAATATTCTGATTTGTACTAAAATATTTTTACTCTAGAGAACTAAAATCTCTTTATAAATAATACAGTGCTTTAATTTTACATCTCAGGTATGAGCCTGCTGCAACCAAACATTTGCAAATGTACTAAATTCACTTTTAATGGTTATTTGGGTTAAAATTAAAAGTTCCAGAAGCTTCCAAAGCATATTTGATTTTGTCATTTACTAGGGAAAACTGATGTTCAGTTGGATTAAACTGACATATTTTCCTGATTGCTTACGGAGTAACTTGTAATTTTTACGTGTTTGGAAGTTCCCGAGTGTGGAAGAAAGCAAGCAGAAGAGCCTTAAACAAGAAGAATAAGGAATATAATTTAGGATTACAAATTAGGTGGTTGGGATTAACATATACACACTATGCTAAATAAAACAGATAACCAACAAGAACCTACTTTAGAGCACAGGAAACTATACTCGATATTTTATAATAACCTATAAGGGGTAAGAATCTGAAAAAGATATATACAGATAGATATAGATATCTATATCTATCTATCCATATCTATATCTGAATCACTGTGCTGTACACCTGAAACTAACATGACATTGTAAATCAACCATATTCAATAAAAAACAAACTCTAAAAAAAAGAATAAGAAATACAAACAAGAATGAGAACAGGAGGAAGTGACAATGGTCTGTTGACTCTGGAAACAATCCAGGGGCCGACCAGGTATCCCTCGGGTCTGCGCTCTGGTGGTCGGCTGATAGATTCCCTAAGGTGATGAGCTATGATGCCAAACTTCCCAGTAGCTTGAAATAGCTGATTATTATCTGTTGTATTTTTCACTTTTTCATCTCCATATATGTCATCTTCTAACATTTTAGTGAATGCAGAACTACCCATGCAGAATTAGATGAAGAAGTCAGGAACAAATGAACAGATCTGGCAAATAATAAAATGTGGCAACTAATAAAAACCAAGACAGCAGTTGATTCCAAGAGAAAGATACTTATCCACACAGTATTATTACAGCAGGAATGAGACCAGAACAAACTTGTGAATCACAAAGCAAAAGCAGTCTTGAAAGTGTCCAATCAAATACAGGTCCTATATAATCAACGAGAAAAATTAAAATTCTACACCACAGTGTAAAATTTCGTGAGTATATCCCTATCCCACAAGTAAAAACTCTCTTTTATGTTCACACAGCAAAACCCAGCAGCAATATTTCCTGTCAACAACTGAAGAACATCGCAAACGTAAGAACTCCTTGACCAACTGGTCATGATGACTTCGTACAAGAAGCCCCAAGCTTTGCCCTCCCCCACCTGCCAAGTGAAGTTAATGACAAACACTGATGGTCCTATCCCAGGAACTCAGGAGAATCTGTGTTCTCCAAAGACCATGCTTGTGGATTTCTCTGAAGCTAACAATCAGATTTCCTTTCCTGGGAATTTCTTGCTTAACTCACCCAAAGCATTTTTTTAAAGAAGCAATACCTGTACTTTCCAGATAACAAGGTGGCCTAAAATATTATCAAGTGTCGCAACTATTCAGGTTCATCTTGTAGTTCTTGCGCCTCTGACTGGTGTACCTGTGAGCTGACACTCGGGTCTGATAATATATTCTGCAACTGTACATGTTCATTTGTAAGTGGAACAATCTCTCTGTGCGGGCAGTTAGGAAACCCAGATTGAAACTGCTAATGTGAGCTGACTTCAGCTGTTGATGATTATGTAGTCAAGCCTTGACCAAGGTTTCCTGAACCCTGGCTAAAATCGGAAGTCTTGAGACGGCCCCAAAATGAATTCGCATGCTTCCCTGATAGTGAAACTTTTTAAAGAGCAGATGTCAAGATGATTTAAGAGGAGCTGAAATTTAACGTCTCAAGAAAACTTATCAGCAAATTAGGACAGTTCAGTTTTCAAGAAAAATCCGACAGATGCTAAAGAAGAAGTCATTTGGGTGATAGTTATTAGAGAAAGAACTGATTGGTTTTCTTCCTTCTCACCAGTTGTGGGGCCTATAGAGATGCTAAGACCAGAAATATGATGGGCTGTCTGCTGAGGTGGGTGACAAAAACAGTCTCCATGTTTACGTGGCATAGAAGACTTTCACTAACATGCAACTTGGACAATTCAATTTCTCCTTGGCGTGGGCAAAGTTTTGTGTCAACTGTCTTTTCAGGAGCTTTCTCCCCAACTTGTCATTGGGCCGTTTTATTTTGGGCCCTCTCCCCCAAATCATGAAAGTAAACGTTAGCCAAAAAAACCAAGATGACTTCTGATCTAAATCTTTCTATCAATTTAATATTTGAACTACATAAAGGAAGCTTTAAATCTTTCTACATTTACATTATGCTTAATCCCTAAAAATTTTCCTGCTGATTTTCACAGTTAGAAAGGCACTCAAAGCCTACCCACTCTGGCTATATCTTGATTTTGTTTTAAAGCAGGTACAGCTGATAGAGTTCATTAAGTCTCTGCTCAAAGACCAACCTGTTCTATTGCCTGTTACTGGAGTGCCACTTTTTTTCACTAGCTACCACTCTCATGCTGTCACTCACATCCTTCCATGAATTTAAATCCAACCACGGGTTATTATTTCTGCCATAGGCCAATGAAATTATCCTTAGGGATGACAATTCCTTAAAGGTCCTTAGGGATGGATGGTCTATATATTAAGTAACATCTATGGTCTCTGTCCTATTCATTGAGGGGTATTCTTTGTATCCAGTGGAGTTGAACTAGTGGTTTTTGTCCACTTATCCAGGAGCCAAGTCATAATGCAAACAGTCAGCGGCTTTCTGTATGTTGCCAGGTGGCCAGGAGTCCATACCCCAAACCGCCATAAACAGTAGGCACAACCATCCGCCCCTGTTCAGGAGAGGCCCAGGACTGAGCTAGCAGAAAGACTGAATTACTTACCACCTCTAGAGTGGGTCCCACCAGGCCAGGGACGAGCTCATGGGCAAGGCTGTGCAAGGAAGCGCTCTGTACCATGCCTGCCCTGCGGATATACAGAGGACTTCAGTCTCCTGCACTGTCAATCTCTCAGTCATCATGAGCTCAATTATGCACCGACAACAGCAAGAACAACAACAACGACGACAACAAAACAACCCCCAAAACGCTAAGGGCCACAGACTACCCTGGTGGAGGGACAGCCAACTGGAACCATGTGTTGAGAGACGAGGTGCTGTCCTGAGCATGTGTCCATTACGGGCCTGAGCTTTGCCTCTTTCCTCAAACATTCCACTGAAGCCCACGGGAGAGCCACAGCAGGACTGGAGAGACAGCAGGACTGGGCCCTAAAAGTCAGGCAACCAACAAATTGGAGGGGGTTGCTTTTGGTTTTTTGTTTGTTTGTTTGTTTTTTGGTTTTTTTGCTTTTTATGTTTGTTTTCTACAAATACAGATAGACAGACAGACAAACCCAAGAGCAGATTTCAAGAATCAACTGAGGCACAAGATAAACTACTTTGATGGTACACAGATTTTTTTTTCCTCCAAATTGTTCACATGAAATCAAAAATTTTCAAAGCATAAATAGGAAAAATTGGGGGACACGTCTCTGTCGGACCTGAATTGTGCCGTAAATATCTCCATTGCTTGCCTTAGAAGGATGCCCAAACACATCTCGTAGGTAGCACATATCTGTGGTCTGAAATAGTTATCAAATTCTAATGACACTCTTAAATCGAAAGTCTAAATAATATGCTGGTCAAGTACAGTGAAAGTTGACTGCCTGCCATCAATGACGTATTGGTTTCATCCTGAGAATCAAGGCACAGCCAAACATCATTGCTCAGAATGCAGATCACAACACTTTACACTGACGTGAGTTTGTAAACTTATGGTGGAGTTCAAATGAAGGCAGTTGATGAAAGCAGTTGAACCTGAGAGGTGGGAATGAATACAGAGGATAAATCCAGCACACATTTCCACATCAAACTACCCATGCCATTTACCAGGGCCCCCAAAGGCCACACGAGCGGCAGCGCCTAGATTCCCCGTCAGTATCTCTGCTCCACAGACACAAGTACAAAACGGCCTAAATCGTGAACTAGTGGTGAGGAAAAGGAGACCAAAGTTTAAAAGAAATCAAGGTGATGTTTCCTAGAAACATACCAACTCGTCTAAGAAGGATCCAGAGTAAGGGTGATCAGTAAGTAATTAATTGATCCTCCTGGCTAGATTTTATGTTTTTTCTAAAGATGAGTGGCTTGAATCGCTAGAATTTATCACACTATGTCTAGACTCTCTTTAACACACACTCAGTACAAACAGGTGGAGGTGTACCACTTCCGACCACTACAGGTAGAGAAGTATGACCTCTGTTGACCATGGATCACAGCTGAAACATTAGTTTATACTTGAAAGGCCACAGCAGCCAGACATATGCGAATTCCAACTCTTCAGAAAACTTTGGACAAAAATAAAATGCATTACTTACATGTATGCGTCTTCTTTGTTACTGAGATACCTAGAAGAGAAGAAACAATGACAAAGGTAAGAAAGGAGCCTGTGTGCACTTCTTAGAATGTACATCATCCCCAGTGTACTCAGAAACACATTTTGTTCAGATGGGGATGCAGGGGCAAGATGCATCTTCATCTCACATACAGCATCACTGGATCTACCCCAGTGTAACAAAACTATTAACGATGGGGCCAGCAAGCATGGCCTACTGGCTTAAGAGGTTCTGTGGTAAAAAAAAGTAGCAACACGGACAGTAATTAAACAGAGTGAGAGAAGACTTATTTTTTATCTTTTTATTTTTTAAATTAAAAAATTTTTTTTGCATTACGTGGGCCTCTCACTGCCGCGGCCTCTCCCGTTGCGGAGCACAGGCTCCGGACACGCAGGCTCAGCGGCCATGGCTCACGGGCCCAGCCGCTCCGCAGCATGTGGGATCCTCCCGGACCGGGGCACGAACCTGCGTCCCCTGCATCAGCAAGCGGACTCCCAACCACTACGCCACCAGGGAAGCCGGAGAAGACTTATTTTTCATTTTAAATAGGGGAGACGATCATGTTTATAGGCAGAGTGGGGAAGATTTAAGGCACAAGAGTGTGATGCCAACTTACTCAGACAAGAGTGAACTGAGCCATAGAGCAATTAATGTGCTCTGGCCATTGACTTTGTGTTTACTTTTTAATGAAAATGGCTCTTCGTGCTCACATGAAGCATCACTTTTAATGGTGAGGGAAAATACATCCACAAACTGTACCTCTCTGTCTATACTTGTTAAAGTCAAAGGGGAATGACGGCTACTTCTTGGCAAATGGCAGCACAATGAACAAAAACTATATGAAAACATAAGGGGCTCATGAGTCAGCACCCTTGATACTTCTAAGATGCTTTATAGAGAGCGGGTGAAGAGTGGAACTGGGCAAGATTCTGCACATAAGACCGCAGAAAGATAACGTGAACGCACACTTCAATGCAAACAGTGCTATCGCCACTTCAGAAGTGCTCCATTTTGAATTCTGTATGCTTCATTCTTCTTGGGGGATATTCTTGAGACCAAATAGGTTCAAAATCATATAGCTCTTGAAAACATTTAGCCTGTGACTAAGAAGTGTGGTAAACCTTGTGTGTCTTTTTTTCTTTCAAGTTATTAAAATAACTATTTAACCCTCCTCTGGAAAGTAACTGTTGAAAAATTTGGCACTGTTGAAAAATTTGGCACTCAGATCAGACCTATTACTTAGCTATGGAATGTATCGGACAGGGAAGAAATCTTATGAAAATCCATGGTATAGCACAGGCAGAACAGCTCGGTGCTTTGTGACCACCTAGAGGGGTGGGATAGGGAGGGTGGGAGGGAGGGAGATGCAAGAGGGAAGAGATATGGGGACATATGTATATCTGATTCACTGTTATAAAGCAGAAACTAACACACGATCATAAAGCAATTATACTCCAATAAAGATGTTAAAAAAAAAATCCATGGTAGACATAAAAAAAAAAAAAGCTAGTGCCAAAATTGTGCACCAAGACCAAAATCACACACTTGTTCCCCCACAAATTTCCACAGGACTTATTTAGGGAAGCTGAAATTACACAGCCCAACTCCAATTCTTTTTCCCCCCCTTTCTATGGAGAAAAACACAACTATTGTTTTTCATCGTGTTTGACTTGGCTTCACATGGTGAAGTTAGAAGCTTCTGCAAAGAGTCTTGAAGGCTCTCTCACATGGGAACTAACCAAAGGGTTTGAGTTTTTGAAATAAACATTTTCATGGGAAGGGAACTGCCCCCAACAGGAGCAGTGAATCAAATCTGAATACCACTTGCAACTCCAGCTCATGACACCAGCACCAATAAATGGATACTTTAGTGTTCTTTCAGCATTATGAGAGCTATATGTGTACTTTCCTTAGGAAATGATGCTTTTGGTAAAATCACTTTGAAGAGAAAGTGCTTATGCTGTCACTCCTGATTATTCAGAACCTTCACACAATTGGATTTAACACAGCCCCAAACAGACCTATCTATATTCGCTGAGTGTGGAACTATTTTCTCCTGACATCCAAAGGCCTGATGAAAATACCACTGCTTTGACTTTTCTACTTAAATTTATTATACAGTGTGATGCAGTATTCTCATCAAATATTTTCATGACGATTATAATGATAATAGATTTTGAAAATCTTTCCAGGAAAGCTGCCTGATCCTTGAGATCACAGCAGCACGGAGCTAAAACTTCTCATTTCTGTCTCCAAGAGACAGCATGACTTCTGTAAAAGCACAAACTCGACCCCTCAGTTTTGTTTAACTGCCAATTAGCGATCAGTACAGGTAATTGGGAGATATATCTACACAAGAGTTGCCAGATTTAGCAGAAACAATACAGGATCCCCAGTTACACTTAAATTTCAGACACTAGCAATTTGTTGTTTATCTGAAATTCAAATGTAACTGAGCATCCTGTATTTTATCTGGCAGCCCTAACCTATACAAATAAAATGTAAATTATATCTATCACATGCAAGGAAAAACATAACAATAAATTAATAGATACACTTCTATGGAGAAAGGCTTAAAAAACACATCCCTCTCACAAAAGCAATATTTTTTAAAGTGCATTACAACTCCTAATTATGGACACATAACTGTGCCTAATATTTTCTTTTCTTCAATGTTTTTACTTAATAGCCATTATGAAGAAAAAATTCTATTTCTCTAGGAAAAGCAAACGAACTGAAACAATGTGAACACACAAAAGACAAATTTAATGAAACAATCAGAAAATTTATTTGAATTCCCTTCCTTCTCCTCTCCTGAAAAATAACTGTGCTCACACTAATGTCTTGTGTCTCTCCTTTCTCTATAGAAGCTCCAGTTCTTCATATTAACTGACTCCACAGAAGTGGAAAAAAAAAAAAAAATGTCCTTCTCATTTCACAGATGGGTCAACTAAGGACAATTTAATCATCACAATAAAAAGTTTTCTGTAGAAAGTTAATATCTGATGGGAAGTGAGTCCATGGTATGTATTTAAAGCTATCTAAGGAGGTAAAAGAACTGTACTCAAAAACTATAAGACGCTGATGAAAGAAATTAAAGATGACACAAAAAGAGAAAGATACATGGTGTTCTTGGATTGGAAGAATTAATATTGTTAAAATGATCATACTACCCAAGACAATCTACAGATTCAATGTATTCCCTAACAATATACCAATGGCATTTTTCACAGAACTAGAACAAATAATTTTAAAATTTATATGGAAACACAAAAGACCCCAAATAGCCAAAACAATCTTGGGAAAGAACAATGGAACTGGAGGAACCACGCACCCTGACTTCAGAATATACTACAAAGCTACAGTAATCAAAACATTATGGTACTGGCACATAAACTGATACATAGATCAATGGAACAGAAGAGAGAGCCCAGAAATAAACCCATGCATTTATGGTCAATTCTTCTACAACAAAGGAGGCAAGAATATACAGTGGAGAAAAGATAGCCTCTTCAGTAAGTAATGCTGGGAAAACTGGATAGCTACATGTAAAAGAATGAAATTAGAACATTCTCTAACACCATATACTAAAGTAAACTCAAAATGGATTAAAGGCCTAAATGTAAGACTGGAAACCATAAAACTTCTAGAGGAAAACATAAGCAGGACACTCTTTGACATAAATTGTAGCAATATTTGTTTTGGCTCTCTCTCCTAAAGCAAAGGAAATAAAAGCAAAAATAAACAAATGGGACCTAATTAAACGTAAAAGCTTTTGCATAGCAAAGGAAACCTTCGACAAAATGAAAAGACAACCTACTGAATGGTAAAAAACATTTGCAAATGATATGACTGATAAGGGGTTAATATCCAATATAAATAAATAGCTCATACAACTCAACATCAAAAAAGCAAACAATTCAATTAAAAAATGGGCAGAAGACCTGTATAGGCATTTCTCCAAAGAGGACATGCAAATGGCCAACAGGCACATGAAAAGATGCTCAACATCACTAATCATCAGGGAAATGCACATCAAAACCACAATGAGATATCACCTCACACTGGTCAGAATGGCTATCATCAAAAAGAACACAAATAACAATTGTTGGTGAGGATACAGAGAAAAGGGAGCCCTTGAACACTGTTGGTAGGAATGTAGACTGGTGTAGCCCCTGGGGAAAACAGTATGGAGGTTTCTCAAAAAACTAAAAACAGAACTACCAAATGACCCAGAAATTCCACTCCTGGGAATATATCTGAATAAAAAACAAAAACACTAATTCAAAAAGATACGTGCACCCCAATGTTCATAGCAGCATTATTTACAATTGCCAAGATAAGGAAGAAACCTATGTTTCCATCAACAGATGAGTGGATAAAGATGTGGTACACACACACACACACACACACACACACACACACACACATACATATATAATGGAATATTACTCAGCCATAAAAAAGAATGAAATTTTGCAGTTTGCAGCAACCTGGATGGACTTGGAGGATATTATGCTCAGTGGAATAAGTCAGACAAAGAAAGACAAATACTGTATGATATCACTTACATGTGGATATAAAAAATACAACAAAACTAGTGAATATAACAAAAAAGGAACAGAATCACAGATACAGAGAACAAACTGGTGGCTACCAGTGGAGGAGAGGGGCGAGAGGGGGAGGGGATTAAGAGGTACAAACTATTACATGTAAATAAGCTACAAGGATACATTATACAACATGGGGAATATAGTCAATATTTTATAATAATTACAAATGGAGTATAACCTTTAAAAATTGTCAATCACTATATTATACACCTGTAACTTACATAATATTATACACCAACTATACTTCAATAAAACCCAGAAAAACCCTGGTATAGATAGTGCATCTAATAAGAGTAAATATTAAAAAAAAAAAAAAAAGATTTACTCCCCAAAGCATATCAGTCAGCAGTCAGCTCTATAACTAATTTAAACCTACAGGGTCCTGTCCCCCAGCCTTAGCTAAGCCGGGAATCCCCACCAGGGCCTGGGTGAAAGAGATACTTGAGAGGTCTGTGTGCCCTGGTTTGCAACCAGCAACCATTTCTTCATCCCCCTCCTCCTTAAATGGGATGGCTGGGTCTTCCGTTTCTCTTTCTTCTCATTTCCCCAGAGGCTGCACGATTCCTGTCTTTCTCGCCATAGAGCTCATCCTTTCTGAAATCACAGCAGTCTACGCTGTCCATCTTTGTCCTCAAGTGGAAGGGGTAAGACTTATCCAAACCTAATGCTACTAGCAGTGACACTGAATTGACCATTCCGGGAGAGCTGGGTTTTCTAAAGATAAATTATGATGAGTGTTTAGGAGGCAAATAGCTCTAATTCTACCCAAAAGTGGAAAAGAATAAACTTTTTAAAGGCAGTTTTTTTTTTCACATCTTTATTGGAGTGTAATTGCTTTATAATGGTGTGTTAGTTTCTGCTTTATAACAAAATGAATAAGTTATACATATACATATGTCCCCAAATGTCTTCCCTCTTGCGTCTCCCTCCCTCCCACCCTCCCTATCCCACCCCTCCAGGTGGTCACAAAGCACCGAGCTGATCTCCCTGTGCTATGTGGCTGCTTCCCACTAGCTATCTACCTTACGTTTGGTAGTGTATATATGTCCATGTAAAGGCAGTTTTTAAGATAACTGGATTTGGAGTCAAGTTGACCTGAACTTACATTCTTAGTCCATCCACTTTCCTACCCAAGGCTGAGAGACCTTGGGCAACTTACTTCACTTCTCTGGGCCTGAATTTCCAGGTCTCTACAATTGTATACAATCATAATAATACTCAAAAGACTGTTGTGAAAATCCATACAAAATAAGGATGTGTAAAGACCTTTACAAAGTGGGAAGTGTGATATAAATGTTAATTATTAACTTTCACAAAAGGTGGGCAATGCACACAGTCTTACTTTAACAAAGGTGAATTAGAATGTTCTACTGAAAGCTATGCCATAGCTACTCATGACTTCCTGGGTTTCACACTGACTCACAGCCCGGGATTCTGATTTTCAGACCAAGGGCTCTGACTTCAAAATTCATATCTGCTGGAGGAGAGCATAAGACAGAGAACCGAGTTTCTAAAAGCAAGTGTACTCTGTTCTAGACCCCAAACTCCCCTGGACTCGACTCTCTAAAATCAAGGGAAGATACTTGCTCACGGGCAGGTAAGCTAAGTGGGCAAAGGGCTTGGATCACCACCACCAAAGGGTGTCAAACCAAGTCCAGATGTTGTGAAGGTTTTGATATACTTCCCAATGCCTGGGAAGTGACACCAAGATCCTTCCCCAGAGATTCACAAACAGACCACTGAGCAAGAGGCATGCACGCCACAGAGACTGGGACTTCGTGGAGTTGTGGAAGAGTGATGGGTGGAACCAACTCTCTAAATGCAAAGCACTCACAAACCGTGAACCAAAAGTGACCTTGCTGGATGTTTTAGGAAAGTCACTTAACTTCTCTGGGCCTTAGTTTTCTCATCTGTAGAATGAGATAGCTGAACTACACACTTTCTTGATTTCCCTTCTAGAGCCTTGATCAATGACTCCTTGCCGTGCTTTCAAGCTAACAAACCAAACTTCCTCTAAGCAACAGGCTGCCAGATCTACTTCTCAGTGTGAAAAAAATCTAATGTAGCTCACAATCAAGGGCAAACCCCCTGAAACTTTTTTCTTTTTGCTTTTAAAAACCAAAGAAGAAAGAAGGCAGTATCCACAAAACGTTGTATAAGTAAAAGATACACTTCTTTTGGGTGATATTTTTAAATTATCTGGGCTAGAGAAAAATGGTACCTTTTGATAAAGTTGTGAGACTCATAATCTTACCCAGCCCATCATATATATATATATATATATATATATATATATATATGGAGAGCGAGAAAAGCATTCCCAGGTAATGTTTTAGAGTAATTTCCAACTTAACACTATGATAACAATTTTAAATTGACAAGTAATATCCTTAAAATGAAGAGGAAAAAATCTCCACAACGACCCTCCCCAAACTAGGACCTCTAATACAGCAAGATTCCCTGACTCTATTTAGCCGACTATGCTTCAAAGTAAAGCAAAGAAAATGTCATGAAAATACCACAAATTTATCACTGTCAGGGTATCAGCAGTTTCAGAGTTACAGTTATGGCAAGAGTAGAGCACTTGAGGGATAGAATCTGATTTTTCCAATCAGTGCCAAATCTTGGACCAATTAACTTCCTTGATGGACTTCTTATTGTCTCTTGGTTTCTAGGCAATTGTCTGGGTACCAAGTTTATTTTAACTTTTTTCTTTTTGGTAAGAAATGGCATCTTTCCTCCTCCCCAGACATACCAATTACCACAATGGCATTTCCAGAGGCCCTGCATTTTGGACAAGTGCCTAGCTACAAAGATGTCCTTTTGCCACCTTGCTAATATTCAGCCTGTGTGCCTTCTCTTGTCCTCTCTCACAATTGTTGAGACAGAGATATATGCAACATGTATAAGTTCTGTGTTAGAATAAAAAACAGAAAGAAAAACAAACACAACAAAAAATATGTGAAATAACAGATACGCACTACCATTATAAAAGAAATAAACAACAAAAACCTACTGTATAGCACAGGGAACTATATTCAATATCTTGTAATAACCTATAGGGGAAAAGAATCTGAAAAAGAACATATCTATATATGTATGTTTATATATATATATATGTTTTATATATATATGTTTTATATATATTTTTTAATATATATGTTTTTTATATATATATATATTTGAATCACTTTGCTATACAACTGAAACTAACACATTGTAAATCAACTATACTTCAATAAAAAAATACCTAAAATAGGACACTGTGCAGTATTTTTCTTCTTTTTGTTTTTAAATAGATCAGTGTTTCTCTATTTCAAGTGAGTGTGTGTGGCAGGGAGAAGGAGAGGTGCTGAATGATAATTAACAAAACCTGTTCTGTAATGGGCCAGCTTGTTACATGCATGTACACAAGCCCCAGAACACTAACTCTTCATTTCATTTCTAGAAAAGGAGGTCTCCAAATACGAAGGCCTTTGCAAGATTTATTCTCCCTCCTCACAAGACGCCTGCATTAAATAAGACGCCCATTATTCAAGCCGTGGTCTTGGGAGAATGGCTTAACCACTCTTGAACCTCTGTTTCCTTATCCATAAAATGGGGATAAAATTCTCAGTGCTAGGTTTATAGTAAGACTTAAATAAGGCCATTCACGTGGGACACATAGCAGAGTGTCTCTTTCCTTTTAAAGATGTTTCTAATTGCAGATATTTTGCACTGGATAAACAGAGAGCTACCCCTTGGGTGAAGACAGGCAATACCCATTAATTAGAGCCCTGCTGTTACAGAGACGGATAATCTGGTAAATAAACGTTTGAGAGCAAGGGCAGAACTTTCAGACTAAAATCTGGAAGATTAGACCCCCCTCCTGCCATAAAACCAACAAACACAGTGATAAGGTTGAGATCGTCTGGGTCCACCTGTTCCCTCCTGTCCTTCTCTTTCACTTCCTCATTGTAAGGAGCTGGTAGTTAAAACAGCAATTTATATGCAGCGTAAGAACATGAGATAAGAATCAAGGCCCAGCATGTAGGCTTTTTTTTTGAATGGCTAACAATTGTTTCATAAAGAAAACCTATCACTTTGTGCTGGCCTGTGTCCCTGCTCACCCCAGTCCTGACTTGTCCCATGAGCTTGCTCTATTCCACACTGTCAAGGAGAGAATCAGTGCAGGATTCAGATCAGGAACACAGCCCGAATAGGGCCTCGCCAAACAAAATGATGTTACAAAACAATGTCCTTGTCTAGGACAAAAGAGCTATTAATGATAATCAGTACATATTATTGAAAGTGCTCCAAGTAATCTCTGGACTTTGTTTTAAAAATTCTTAATGGACACTAATGCTTAGGGTTCACTTAAAAGAGAAATAAATTATGTGCCAGGGTTGCAGGGACCAAGGACAACACTAGGAAGGCATCAAAACATTAGCAACATTACGACAATCAAACATTTTTAATTGCATTAAAAAGCCTTTAAAAGGATTGCGCTCAGCGGTTCCCCGGATCTGTCTCTTGCTTCAACAGTGTTTGGACGGAACAGACCCAGGGTCGCCCTTTCCTCCAGCTTCCGACCACCCCCCAACCTTCGGAGTCAGCAACTCAGCTATCCTCGGTCACCGGGACCAGCCAACACCATTTTTTGAGCCGAACTCCTTATTACCGATCAACCATGAGCTCCCAGATTCGTCAGAATTATTCCACCGAGGTGGAGGCCGCCGTCAACCGCCTGGTCAACATGCATCTGCGGGCCTCCTACACCTACCTCTCTCTGGGCTTCTATTTCGACCGCAACGATGTGGCTCTGCAGGGCGTGGGCCACTTTTTCCGCGAATTGGCCGAAGAGAAGCACGAGAGCGCCGAGCGTCTCTTGAAAATGCAAAACCAACACGGCGGCCGCGCCCCCTTCCAGGACTTGCAGAAGCCATCTCAAGATGAGTGGGGTAAAACTCAGGACGCTATGGAAGCCGCCATTAACACGGAGAAGAACCTGAACCAGGCCCTTCTCGATCTGCATGCCCTGGCTTGTGTCCGTGCAGACCCCCACCTCTGCGACTTCCTGGAGAGCCACTTCCTAGATGAGGAGGTGAAACTCATCAAGAAGATGGGTGGGGCTTCCCTGGTGGCGCAGTGGTTGAGAGTCCGCCTGCCGATGCAGGGGAACGCGAGCTCGTGCCCTGGTCCGGGAAGATCCCACGTGCCGCGGAGCGGCTGGGCCCGTGAGCCATGGCCGCTGCGCCTGCGCGTGCGGAGCCTGTGCTCCGCAACGGGAGAGGCCGCAACAGTGAGAGGCCCGCGTACCGCAAAAAAAAAAAAAAAAAAAAAAAAAGAAGATGGGTGACCACCTGACCAACCTCCACAGGCTGCTGGTCCCCAGGCTGGGCTGGGCGAGTATCTCTTCGAAAGGCTCACCCTCAAGCACGACTAGGACCCTCCGGAGCCCAGTGGCCTTTGAGGAGCCCCTCTGGTGTTAGGGCTTCTTCTTGAAGCCCCGCTCTGTGGCCAGTAGGCAGCTTGTTAACCACACTGGAGCCCTCTCCCAAGCCATGGACCAAATGGAAACAATAAAGCTTTTTGCAGGAAAAAAAAAAAAAAAAGCCTTTAAAAGTCATTTAGAAATACTAATTATGAAGATAAATTATACTTTAACGTGAGGTTTCTTTTATGTTAGATTTGAGCCTAGGTTGAGCTGTTTCGATGATAATACTTCAGCTCCTTTACCAATCGAGGTACTTTTTACAACACACACACAAAAATTAATTTTAGTTTGAAAAGTGGTTATGGGAATGAATAAGAGAAATTTTTTTCTGGTTTTTGAATTTAAAAAAAATGTTTATGATTGCACTCCATCTCTAGGTCATATTTCCTGACATATGTGCCCAGAAATACCTTTTAGTTTTGGGCAGGCAGGACAGAGCTATACACTCTTTCAAGTCCTCCCTTTATCTTTGACAAAACAATTCCAAGCACAAAACATCATTCCTGGTTCCCCAGCAAAGGCAACATCAAGAGACCATCAGTCTATCCTAGAAAGAAATTTTGAGACTAAACTTATTTGGGAAACATCCACTTTCTCTTTTAGAGATGACTATTCACTGCATTATGAAAAGTCCATACCTAGGGAGGGTAATTTCTCCTCTTATGGCTTGCTGGTGCCAAATGTATGATTAGCACTAATGGACAGTAAGAATAATAAGAATCTTTGTTCTTTCACATTGATTTCCTTTTATCAAGTCTCTATCCTGAAAATGGAGTTACCCATTAGATATTACTTGGTTAACTTAACTTTGATCTTGGAGAGCTCTGGGCAGAGATGTGAACTGACAACTATTAACACTTCCAGCTTAGCCTTCTGAAATTGAGTAGTTTTATCTTATAAGTGAATGATCCAACTCAGGTAAAGATCAACGTATTTTACCATGCTTTTCCAGGAAACGCTTTACTTATATGCCTCTGAAATCTGTTGAAATTGTCTATCTTTGCTACTAACAGGGCAGGGACGGACTTGAATGATCTGTAGGTGACATGCTTGGATGTTGTCAAACACGTGGCTCTAGCTTCAATGCCCCAAATCAAAGCTACCAGAACTGGTTGGACAAGGATGACCCAAAGATTATGGAGTTGGGGCCCCAAAGCAAGTCAGGCTTCTCATCTATTATGTCCTTGTATATGGATACTCCTCACATGTTATGTCCTTGTATACTCAACATAATCATACCTCATGGACCATGGATCCTGGTCAGCATACCAGATCAAGGCAAATAATGACTGAAGAAATGTCACCTGGTCTGCAGCCATCCCAAACCAAAGTCTGCTACTGATGTCAGAAGCATGGATAAAGCAAGGGTATACTAGTTATGGCAAAGGAGGAAACAATTCCATGGGTTCACTCGTGTGCTGAATCACCTAGAAAGGAGAGGGAATCTTTTGAAGTGGAAACAAGGGGAATTTGGCTCTAAATTTGGAGGAAATGAGCTCTACTCTCAGAACTAGGGTGAACTAAAAGCCCCAGAATCCACTGGGGTATCAAATAAGTATTTAGAAGTGGAGAGATGGCTTCAGTTATTCCGGAATGTACAGGATACCAAGGGTCTGTAAAGGTTTCTAAAAATGTCAACATTATTATCATCTTGAAGAAGAAAGACAAAAAGTCCAATTAAATCAACTATCTATAGCCTTTCCACTCTCCTCTGATGACAATTTTTGGCAATTTGTCTGGATTGACCACTGCTGGGTGACAATTCAAGAAAAGAAGGTAGTTGCCAGGGCATTTACTTTGCATTCACAGAATTTATCGAGTGTGATAATTAGATGCAGAAACTCTTCTCCCATATGAGATTTAGAGTCAGGAAAACTGGATCCCAGGTCTAGCTCTGTCACTTGCCAGCTGTGTGAGTTTGGCCAGAATACTTCATCTCTCTGAGACTCAGTTTCCTCATCTCTGAAACAAGGGAAAATTTTTTTCTCCTTTCATCTGGCAATGCAAACACTGGAAATGTAGGCTTAGGAAGTAGTTATGGATGAACACCAGGCTTTCATCACAACATTGTTTCTATAAGCAACACATGAGGGGGGAAACCACTCACATGTCAACAGTAGAGGAAGAGTTAAGTAAACGATGTCTGTTGACATAATGGAATACCCTACCATTATTAAAATAATGAAAACTTAATTGCGGGCTTCCCTGGTGGTGCAGTGGCTAAGAATCTTCCTGCCAATGAAGGGGACACAGGTTCAAACCCCGGTCCGGGAAGATCCCACATGCTGCGGAGCAACTAAGCCCACGTGCCACAACTACTGAGCCTGCACTCTAGAGCCTGCAAGCTACAGCTACTGAGCCCACGTGCCACAACTACTGAAGCCTGCGTGCCTAGAGCCTGTGCTCCGCAAGAAGAGAAGCCACTGCAATGAGAAGCCCATGCACCACAACGAAGAGCAGCCTCCACTCACCGCAACTAGAGAAAGCCTGCATGCAACAACAAAGACCCAACGCAGCCAAAAATAAATAAATAAAATAATTTTAAAAAATTAAAAAATCTTAATCGCAAAGAAAGATGTCTTAAGAAAATCAAAAGACTAAAAAATATACACAAGATTAATGACATTGGTTATCTCTGAGTGGAGGAATTATGAATGATTAGTATTTTATCTTCTTTGTCTATGTTTTTTAAAATTTCTATAATAAAGCTGTACAAATAAGATTTTAACAATAAGAAAGAAAAGTCAATATTAAAATGAAATAATGAATGGAAATGTGACTTAATATCGGTTATCATCACAATCATCACCTCTCTGGGACCATTAGGAGACCCAGTTTCCTATGGCAACTACTAATTGCATTACACACTCCAGGGAACTCTATCTGAAGTCTTTAGTATATGTGTGATGGCATAGCTGGCAACTATAGGAGGGCCCCATGGTGATGGGCAATCTCATAATACAGTTGACTCTTGAACAACTCAGGGTTAAACCACATATAACTTATAGTTGGCCCTCTATAACCATGGTTCCTCCACATCCATGGGTTCAACCAACACTGGACCATGTAGTATTGTAGTTTTTACTACTGAAAAATATCCGCCTGTAAGTGAACCTGTGCAATTCAAACCCATGTTGTTCAAGGGTCAATTGGACTTGGTAAAGTAGTAATCGAACCACCAATCAACATGCTGATGAAGGTCTGAAAAATAAGCCTTTTTGAGTTCAATGTATAATGTTCTAGAATGCAGTGAGAAACCTGGACTCTGACGTTGGACAAGCCTTGACTCCTGGGCAAACAAGTGTCCTTTAGCTACCTAACAGAGGTTTTGTTTATCCTGATGACTAAGGGTATCTGACTGTGCTGTCAGCACATTCTAGCATTCAGGTCCCCCATGGGTTTGTGGAGACCTCTGCAGAGCATGTGTGGTCTCAGACACTGATCACAAATCCCTCAAGACAAGAGTGAGCCCTTTTGTCAGTACCCCCTGAGAACTCACTGGGACTCAGAGCCATGTCATGTGAAGAGCAGGATCTTTGGAGAGAGGAGACCCAGGCTGCAAGCCCGGCTTCACCACCAACAGTGAAGTCATTTCACTTTAGGCAAGTTACTTAGCCTGAGCTGCAGTTTCAATTTCTGTGGGATGGAGGTAAGAATACCTTCTTTGTGGGGCTGTTATGGTCATCAAATGGAACACACACTGCAAAGCTGAAAGCTGTCAATGGTTCTTGAACTCCATTACCTAAGCAAGGTATCTTACAGCAATGCGTTGGAATGTCTCCACGGAGAAGGGAATGAAAAAAGGCCTATATGTCCTTGGACTGCGGCATTAAGGTGGCACTGAGCTTCGGAACAAACTATGGGTTCTTTTTGAGACTGATATATCTTGTCATAATTTGTTTGATTTCAGTTAGCACAGCCCGCCCTCCCTCTCTCCCTCTCTCTCTCTCTCTCTTCCTGCTTCTTTTAGTCTTAAGAAGATTGTAATGGCTTGAGTCACATTCCCCAAGAAGATATGTTCAAGTCCTAAGCCATGGTACCTGTGAATGTGACCTTATTTGGAAATTGGGTCTTCACAGATGCAGTCAAGATGAGGTCATATGGGATTAAGGTGGGCCTTCAATCCAGTGATCGCTCGCTGTCTTTACAAGAGAAAGGAGAGGGATATTTGGATACAGAGACACAGAAGACACAGGGAAGGTCACATGAAGATGGAGGCAGAGACTGGAGGGATGCAGCTACAGGCCAAAGAATGGTAAGGACTGCCAACAACTATCAGAAGCTAGGAGAGAAACTTCTAGAAATTCTCCCCTAGAGACTTCAGAGGGAGCACGGCCCTGCTGATTTTGGACTTTTAGCATCCAGAACTGTGACAGAATACATTTCTGCTCTTTTAAGCCACCCAGTTTGTGGCAAGTTGTTACAGCAGCCCCAGGAAATTAATACAAAGGTCCAGGAAACTTTAAGAGTTTATCTTGACAGTACTCTGGAATTTTTCAAAAACAGGATGTGGCAGTTTTCCTGCTACCCCTTCAAATCCATTCTCCCATCTTCCATGGCAGGCACATTTTATTTTATTTTATTTCATTTTATTTTTTTAAAAAATTTGGCTTTGCCATGTGGCATGTGGGATCTTAGTTCCCCGACCAGGGATCGAACCCACGCCCCCTGCATTGGGAGCGCAGAGTCTTAGCCACTGGACCACCAGGGAAGTCCCAGCAGGCACATTTTACATAGGCAGACAGAGGGCCAGTTAGAGTTTGCATTTCTCAGAGTCCCTTGGGGCTGGGTACAGCCACAACACTAGGTAGTCCCCAAGAATTGTGATCTGAAGGAGGGTGTGTAACTTCCATGTCACTTAAAAGGAAATGAAGGAAACTCCTTGCCCAGATCTCCCCTCTCTCTCTTCCCGTGGACTGGAATTTGCATGAGACCGCCATCCAGTTCCAACCATGGGGGAAGGGCCATCTTTGGAGGCAGGACCGTGGAGCTCATGAGCCAGGCTTCCCTGGCAGCCTCCACTGGCTCAAACCTCACAGGCGAGAGAAGCAAATCCCTACCCCATAGAGGCCATTGTGTTGTTGGGTCTCTTTGCTACAGCAGCTTTTAGCCTTTACCCTAACAAATACAAATGATTAGGAAGGAACTCTCGTTTACAGTTTAGAAGCACCAAATGTTAGATCTGGAAGAGTCTTAAGAAATTGTACCTCTCCCTGGATAAGGACTCAGGAACTTTAGGGCCTGAGAGCAATTAGTGATTTGTTCCAAGTCAACCGGCCAGTGAGAAGCAGGGCAGAGAATGGCGCTCAGCTCTGCAGGCTCTGAGGCCTGGCTGTGTTCAAGTCTCCCCACAATCATAGAAGACACCTCAACAGACCACCCACATCATTTGGAAGCATCACTTAAGCTAGACCGAAATCAGATCCCGTCAGCCCCTTGCTCAAACTCCTTCCATGGCTCATCAGGTCCTCCACGACCCAGCCCACCTGGGTCTCCAGCTCGTGTCCTCCTCTCTCTACCTGGCCTAGCTCACTCTTCTACACTTGGATTTTCTCTGAAGCTCTGAGCTTGCTCTGGCCCTGAGTACTTTCTGCTTATGACTCCCTCTGCCTGGTTCAATTTTCCTCCAGATTTTCCGAGTCCTCCCTCACATCCACTCCTATCTCCGCTCACAGGCCACTTCCTCTCAGGATGCTGCCCGACCAGCTCATCCAGAACTGTGTTCCCTGCCCCATTCTCTACCTTGCTTTACTTTTCACAGTTATTTCTCTTCTGACACTCTATTAAATAGTTGACGTATGTCTTTCCAACAATGTCAGCTCTTGCCGGCTGGAACTTCGTGTTCCTGATTTATCACTGAACTTTTTAGTGCTTTGAATGTACCTGGCACAAAGGATAAGCTCGAGAAAATCTGTCCAGTGAACGAGGATGGCTCCCCAAAGCTATGCGTCTAGTTTACCGATTGTGACCCCAAAGCTTAGTCCTCCAGAAATGTACAGAGAGCCCAAGGGGAATATAGGTGGTGGGCCAAGTGCTAAATGAGACGATTTAGGGGCACAGAAGGAAAGGTTTGCCCAGGTGAAGAGAAAGTGGAAGGCTCCACACAAAAAGTGAGAGGAGGGAGAACACATACCGACCCCAGTACCCACAGCAGAGGTCAGGCAATCAATAGCAAAGTTAAAATGGCCCTTTTAAACACTTCTGATAAAATCAATTTGGTCATTACCGGAGCTGAACACAGGGCACATCGGCCTCATCTGTTAGCAAGATCTTTATGATCTTGTTAACGGATCCCCGACATAGAAGCTGTAAAGGTTATAACCCAACTTGTAAAGCTAATCTCATATTGGCTCTGGGATAATAAAGAACCTACAGAAAAATTCCCACTTAGCCATATGTTATATAGCAAGAAGCAAGGGCTTGTGTGGCTTCTCACACATGGCAATTCAGAATAGTTTAACTCTCCCACTGCTGAGATGGAGAAAGCTATTTTGGAAGCACTGACTTCAGTACTCAAAGTTCTTAGATACAACAGCTTAGAGGTTGGGTTTAGCAATCTCCCTTCTATTCAAAGTGACTTAAAAATAAAAGTCAGGATACCACCACCACTGAATTATGCTGGGACCGAGAGGAAATAGCAGTTTGGCAAAAGTCTCTTTGCCAAACTTAGTTTTTTATTTTTAATTTTTAAAGATAGCTCTGTTTTATATTTGTATACCCCAGAGTTCAAATCCTTGTATTATTATTATTATTATTTGATATGTGAGTTTGGGGTCATTCTTCTTAAATTGAATAATGCATCATCATTTCTTCATTCATACCCTTCTGGACCGCATGGTCCAGGGCATGTCTATGGGGGAGTAGTACTGAAAGGGAAAACCAGTTTATGCTACACAGCAGGTTTAGAAAACACAACAAACAATCACAAAACCTTTCTGAGTGGCCTTGAAAAGGAAACAAGGGGAAATGTGAGTGCACCAGGCATTTAGTTGCTGTACTGAACGTGAAATATGTAGGAGTGATATGATACAATGTCTGAGATTTGCTTTAAAATGCTTCAGCAAAGAAAAAAGGGAATAGATAAAGCAAGTGTGACAAAATCTTGTGTTGAATCTGAGTGTTGGGTATACCTGAGTTCATTACACTGTTGCCTCCGTTTACATATGTTTGAAGTTTCCATAATAAAATAGTCCTTATTGGCTGGAAAACATTAAAAAGCGGCTCAGTCTCCCTCACACAGAGTTTGGGAGTGACTCTGCCCGTGCGTGTGAATACGCAGCAGTCATATTTCCTCAGCAGCTGAAAAAAGTGTTAGTCACTAGAGCAGGTTTGCATACTTTGTAAAGCAGATACCCGTAGAATATTTACTTATTTATTTAGTCATTCATTTTATTTTTTATATGAAAAGGAATATGTCATCGCTTTTATTCCTCCCCTTTAATTCTCATTTCCAGTGAGGTCTTAGTCTTTCCAATCATGACTTTCTCAACCATGATACACTGCAGGAACATTGGTTGATGAGGGAATACTGGAATGTGTTAAAGCCGTGTGAAGGAAGCACACAGAAGAACATAAATCAGGAGAACTGACTTTGAATCCCACCGGCCCCTCACCAGCCCTCCACCATCTTTTTACTAGAGTTTTGATGGCTCTGCCCTCTTGGACAATCTTTTGCGTGATTCCCTTTGTTCTGAGCAGCCCACATTTTGTTGGCTGGATGGAGGCCCGTAAGTGGCATATAATAGCAGCCACCCTTAAAAGTTGGCCAGCTTAACCACACAGAAACCTAAACAGAATCAGAAGTCTCTTGGTTGATGATTCCAAACAAAAACGTGAGAAATCCCAGCTACCCTCTTAAATGGTTATTTTAAGGCAAATGGCTGTCTCCAACTTGCAGTTCAGTCCCTCTGCAGGTAATTTCTTTTTCTGAATTTATTTTGTTGAAGTACAGTTGATTTATACCGTTGTGTTAATTTCTGCTGTACAGCAAAGTGTTTCATATATTTATATATATATTCTTTTCCATATTCTTTTTTGTTATGGTTTATTACAGGATATTGACTGTAGTTCCCTGTGCTATACAGTAGGACCTTGTTGTTTATCCATTCTATATATAATAGTTTGCATCTGCTATCCCCAACTCCCAATCCATCCCTCCCCCACCTCCCCTCCTCTTTGGCAACAAGAATTCTGTTCTCTCTGTCCCTCTGCAGGTAATTTCAATTCATCATCCAGAATAGCAATCTGATCCTCATTTAAACAAGATGGAGCAATCTCCATGAGGGTTTTTTTTCCCGAGTCCTACACTTTGAAAAGCTCATTTGAAGGTTATTCAAGGGAAACTTGCAAGTTCACCATTGTAACAACCTATTCACTCTTGTACAATGGACAGCATATTTTCACCCCATCTTCTGATTCTGTCATCTCCCTCTGTGAAGTAAGCAGTGAGGATACTGTTAAACCATTTTACAGTGAGGAAACGGTGTTGGAAAAGTGGAGGGGCATGCTCAAGGTCAACTGGCCCCTGTATGACAGAGTTGGGGCCGGAGCTCAGCCATGCAATGTTTTCAGTGGTCCTTGCAGTTACTTCCTCCCCTGGCTGAACCCTTTAAGGGCTCCTCCCATGCCCACATCAAAAACCAAAGGCACCCAGCAAACAGTACCAGAGACACACGTCTGAATCCTGGCTCCAAGAGCTGCCTGTGTTCTCCCATCACCTCCCACCAGCACTAACATTTTCACCAAAAGGCTCTCCTAGCCTTTTTTTTTTTTTTTTTGCGGTACGTGGGCCCCTCACTGTTGTGGCCTCTCCCGTTGCGGAGCACAGGCTCCGACGCGCAGGCCCAGCGGCCATGGCTCACAGGCCCAGCCGCTCCGCGGCATGTGGGATCTTCCCGGACCGGGGCACGAACCTGTGTCCCCTGCATCGGCAGGCGGACTCTCAACCACTGCGCCACCAGGGAAGCCCTGGCTGTCCCTTCTCATTCTGTGCAGTTGAGATTTGATAAACCAGAGTTTAGATGGTTTACTGCTGCACAAGTGAGTGCCCCTTGTTCTACTCCTATCTGTGAACAACACAGGAGGAGACCTGCCCAAGCCTCTGGGACACTCCTTGCTGCCAGAGGGACAGACTGGACTCCTGTGATATTATATTATGCAAACGCATGGTGATCCACTCTGCCACTCACAGCCATGTGTCCCGCCCTCTGCCCTTTCACCCACGCAACATTAAAACAGCGCTCTCAAGGCCTTTATGAATTTGGAAATCAACCCCTATCCAGGGAGGTAGCTTTAGTTACTTCTGTTTTCAAAACCGTCACTCATGTGGTCCCAGAACCAAAGGAAAGTGTGAAACTATTTGACCATCTCATAAATGGACAACAAAGGGACAATCTGATCTTTCAGCTCAAAGTAGAATTTGCTCAAGTATGAAACCTGAGACTTGCCATCTATATAACCTGGTTGACTGGATGACTGTTTTCTCCCTGCCCATGTTGTTAGGCACTGTGTTAGGTGATGGGATACAGCAAGATATCAATTGTCCCTATACTCATGGTGCTTCGGGGGAAAAGCCTACAATACGAGAGTATCGGCCCAAGCCTCAATGGGTGACCAAATTCCATTCTGGCTATCCATTTCACATCGGCCCCATCCACGCTCCTAGATGTCATTTCTTCTCCCTAGGGAAGCCCAATTATAGCTCTTCACATCCATGAGCTTCAAGAGTAAAAAGTGTTTGGGCGGGGGGCACTGAAATGTTAATTTAGCCCAACTCTTAGCACATTCTCTTTGCATTGTTGGTCACTTGAGGGCCTGTTGACTTTTTTCGGGTCCATCAAGGAATGTATGTCCATCAAGGAATGTATGTGACAGGGATTTCTCCCTGCTTATATATTTTCCCATACAAACATCTTGATTTTTAAATTTGCATTCTAAAAGATTCTTATATATGATCTGATTATTCCAAATAATTCCTACAACTGCTGTATGATGAAGATAACTGATCTTGTTACTCTTTATTTATACAAATAAAGCCTATGGCTCAGTTTCCAAAGTAACAGAACAAATAAAACAAGCCATCTCCCTGTTGCCAATATGGGAATGTCAATATGATATCACATGGCTTTGAACTTAGACATAAGGAACCTTTCAGCCAACTCAACATCCTCCTGATTATTAATAGTTTTCCCCCAACAGTCATATTTGGTGTCACTTACTGAAGGGTACTTTAAATATGGCTATAAAAAGTACACAGATGAAGCAAATTCAGGATTTTAGTTTCAGCAAATGAAGGCTAAGTGACTAATCAGAGTGAATGTGACTCAGTCAGGAGCATTCATGGCAGAATGAATCAGCCACATACAGCAAGTCTGGCACCAAGTACTGCTTCTACGACCACCACGTCTCCGATAAAGCACGAAGCTGCGCAGAAATCCGACATCACTTCCAAGCTGACAGAAGTATTATTATTATTATATATTATGGTGAAACTCTGAGCCTCACTGTAAGTCGTCATTTGATATAGTTTTAACAATGACAGTAAAATACCGCCACAAGTGGCACTGTCAACTTTTCTATGAGGGCTACCGTTTCCTCACGGTGACATTCAAAGTACAGAGTCTCCTTCATCTAAAGGAGCTGTCCTATCCGCTCGCTAATGGGAACAATTCATTTAACCTGCACTGGAAGTACAGCCAAGGAATGGAGTAATATGTACAAGATCCAGGGGGAATCAGCTCTCCCAGCCGGCCCCTCCCGCCATTTGATTCATTGACAAGAGTTCCACTTTCTTTCCACTTAGGCTGACTTACAGAAAAAAAGACATTCCAGAAAATTAAGTTAACTATTAGCCAAATCCCCTCATGCTGCTGGCTTGGATTATATAACAATTCCCTAATTCCAGAAGCTGGGGAACAGGAGGCCCATATTTCTCTGGTTTCGCATCATTTTAATGCCCCCTTCACTCTCCCCTCCCCTCCTCTCAGCCCACCATAAGGCCACATGTGTCTCTGACAGGCTACAGAGCACGGATGCCTCATGTGTTTTAATTACGTGGGACGCTTGTGCTTTCATTGCAGTGCATCCTGGCTTTATAAAATCCTCACTTCCCAGGACTCTCACTCACTGCCTCTGACCCACTCACCAGATCACATTTGCAGAGCCAAAATTCTAGAAACAGCACCTGCAATCATTAATGTATTAAACCGCTGTTCCAAAATGACTAAACGCATTATTTCTGCTGTAGAAGAAAATGCTGAGGGGAAGCAAGAGCAAAGGTAAAAGACCTGATTTTCCTAAAATGGAGATGGCCTCGGAGGCATTTATATTCTCGAAGGATACAGTTGCAATTCTTCTGATCATTTTTAAATCAACTTAATGAGTGTGAGATGGTCCTCTCGCTAAACTGATATAATAGATAAACAATACCTGCACTTACGGTGGGCAACTGAAACTGGGAAACTGTTTTCTGAGATTCTAAAGGGTTTTTCAGGGGAGCAAAACTGAGGGTTCGACATCTGAAAGAGGCCTTATGTTCTGCCCTCGCTCTTGACTGGCTGACACAATAAAGAGGGGAAGAGATTTTTGTGCCACAATAAACGAAACACAACTCCAGCTGGTATGGATTGCTTTTTGTAGGATTTTGAGTAATGTCCATATTACAAATTTTACCTCTACTTAGGACTTCCTTAAAAGGTAACTAAATGCCAAGCCAGTTGCAATAATAAACATCTACAGAGCTACATAAACCCCAACAGACTACTTTTTCAAAAACCAAAAGCCTAAGTTAGATGCCCTTTGTTCCACACAGCTGCACAAATGAGGCCTCCCCTCACCCCAATCTCACAAGAACAGTCAAAACCCCAAATCGGACCTTTCTGACGATCTTTTACAAAGTGAATGTTAAACGCAAACAAAGTGTCATCTAACCAGCTGTCCTCATCCTCTCAATCTACAGAGCTGTCCACATTTGCTCTTTCCTTCCTCACATCTAACTTTTCTGTTCCCAAACACTAGAAACTTCAGAGCCACTCAACGCACTGCAGAATTTCTGCCAGGTCTGGATCACACCAGGCCTGCTCTTGTGTTAATGAAATCAGGCCCGCTACTCAGTACAATCTGGGGTCTACTGCAACCCTGAAGAGACAGAAATGTCTCATTTTTACACGTTCCTCCAATTTCATAACGTATTTTTGTTATTGCAAAATCCAGTGCTTTATAATAAATTTATAGGGTGCCTAGGGGGATAGCCATTCATATTATATGGCATCTCATTCACGGTTCCTCCGGGATGGAAACGCAGAGCTATACCTCTCAGTCAGCTGACAACTCTCACCTGTGAAGTTCCTGTCTGATAGGACAAATGAGACTCCTTTGGGATTCCACACACATGCAGAATATGAAAGCCGACCAAGTGAAAACGGTGCCACTCTGCTCTTGAAGTAGGATCACCCAGGTAAGCTGGAAAAAAGCTCCCGTGTTTGCAGTCATGAAATGATTACATATTTTATGGTAGAAACTGGTAGAAAGTACCAATCTTGAGTGATTTTTACATACTTGATGCTGAAATTGATGTGTCACCCCTTCCTCTTTCTTTTCAGAAGCATCAGCAGCCACAGTTATGTACCAAGGAGGGGAGAATGCCATGGGAGCAATGGCCCAGGATGCAGGCAATAATTTAAAAACAATAAAAATCCCAGCTAAGAGCTGGTTTGCTTTTGATTATTACCATGGGCCGACAATTCTAAACAATGTCAGTGGTAAAATATTCTTCCCCAGGGCCAGCCACTTCCATCACCTGCCCCTGTCTGATATGGCACTGTGAAAGCCTTCCGATATCTTTCTTAAGATCCATCATCACTTAAGACAAAAAAGTAATATATATTTACTGCAGAATATTTGGACAAATTTTTTAAAGATTTAAGGAGAGAATTAAAATCCCATTAACTCTACCACTTATTAATAACCATACCCCTTTCTGCCATTTCCTTTTGTTACTGAAAAGAATTCTACTATGAATATCCTTGTTACACAGATGTTTATTAACACGTGATTTTTTAAAAAAGTACATTCTTGATAGTTTAACTTTGAAAAAGAATTGAATATATATTAAGGCATCCTGTAGAAAGTGTTTATTGATTTATAATTCCTAGAGTACTGTATACAGACATCATCATGAAAAATAAATCTTGATAGTTGGCTAAAAAGGTATCTTCTTTTAATTTACATTTCTTTGTTTACTTATGAGATTGCTTTGTTTAACTTTGTTGACTTTTGTATTTCCTCTTTTGCTAATTGCCTGTTCATAATCTCTGCTCATTTTTGTATTACGGTAGTATTTGTCTTTTACTTACCAATTTAAAATAATTCTGCAAAGTTAATCATATGTTGCTTATTTTCTATCTAAATTTTGTTTGGGTTATTCTTTTTACATGTGCAAATTTAAGAAATTTTATTTTATTTAAGGGGATAGAATCAAATCTAGTAGGCTTTTATTTATAGTTTCTGCCTTTGTTTATATGTCTACAAAGATTCTGTCTATTCCAAAAATATATTTGCATATATTTAAAAAAATTACTTTTATGATTATATTCTTCATATTTAATTTTAAAATTCAAATGGAATTTATCTAGATATACTTTTCTTTTTTTCTTTCTTTAGCTTAGCTTGTAGATAAATTATTCCACTCCACTTCTTGAGATTTAAGTCTAAACAATACACCAGCTATCTTATGTCTTTCTTTGTTCTCCTCCCAAGTGAGGTATGTCACTGTGCCTGTCACATCAGGAAAAGAATCAGAAATATCAAAAGGCTTAGAGCCAAATTCTAGCCCAAAAGCTTTATATATAGAATTTGAGTCAGTTCACCCCTCCTGTAGAAAATGAGGCCAACATTAAGATTTGAAGCATTCATTTCTTAAATTTGTTTTTTACCAAGTAAACTTGGGCATGTTTCCTGATTTCTGTGTAAAATGCAGATTACGGGGAGAAGCAGAGAACTGTAGCACCAATTTCTAACATTTTCTATAGCAGATCCCTGGCACCATACAAAGTTTCCCTTTTATCTTTAGTATATTTCGTATTGGCCCACAATGAAAATTACTGGTGACGTTTTAATAGTTACCAATAGTTTTCCAAATAGAGCTGATTCTATAACTTAGGCCCCATGTGCTCTTGACCCAAGTTTGTTTAGATCAGAATTTTATATTCCAGAAGCTAAGAGGGCTCCATTCACTGATTTCCCACAAAGCACGTGATGTGACACTCCCGATGCAATTCCCCTAGCTGATCTGCTTTTTGTCCAGGAGGAAAGCCAGGGAGGTCAAAGAGACAGGAAGGACCTTGCAGAGAGGCCTGTCCTGTCCAGATGTGGGAACTGTGCTCATTAGGAGAAATGAGGGGGGTGGGTAGGTGGGGAAAGCATACATTTTATGAAAAAACTAGAGCATGGGAAAAATAATGTGCACCCTGGTCATCGAATGGGATATGAATAACAATTTCCCATTCTATTCAAAAGTGTCTAAAATATAACAACTCCTCCTTATTACTCCCTTTCGCCAGGTCAATTGCCAGCAAAGAGGTCATGTAGAACACGATCTTCAGCAGCACACTTTCCTTAAGGGAAAGTAAAGCCTGCAGTAAGAGAAGGGGAGCAGGGGTTTGACCTTGGTCCTGTCTCACCATAGCCCCAACACCTGACATCTTTAGTTTTGCAGAAATTGGAGGAAGCAGAGACAATGTGATGATGCTTAAGGGAAATTCTTCATTCTACTCACAGGGAACAGAAATCCAAGGGATACTTTCAACTCACTCCTTAAGGATGTGGGAATCCAGTGTAAACCAGTCATCCTCTACTTTGTGTGTGTGTGTGTGTGTGTGTGTGTGTGTGTGTGTGTGTGTGAGAGAGAGAGAGAGAGAGAGAGAGCGAGCGAGAGAGCGAGAGCGCGAGAGAAAGGGCAGCCCAGTAGATAAAGCAAGAAAAAAAAGGCAGGAATCTTTTTGCTGATATATTTCACCAGCAATAAACATTTTCCTAATATAATGCTGTATCCAAGGCATCAAGAAATTTACTTAATGAAGAAAGGCTCCTGGTTTCTCAGCCTTTATAGCTCCCCAAGTATTCCATGTTCTTAAAGAGCTCTGAGATTTCTGGTCTTCTGTTTCTTCTGCCAGGAATGCGATACCTTTTTTCTCTCCTGGGCTAATTCCCACAAAACCTCCAAGACTCAGGGCAAACTCCATTTTGCCATCAGCGTACCTTTCATTGGGCCTCTGCTCTGTTGTGCAGCTTGGTCACAGCCCACCGGCACTGGTTAAAGGATGGGCGGGACATATTTCCTTCACGAATCTATGAGCCCAGGTGCGGGTCTGCATTTGCATCCACCTCTAGGAAAGGGTGCCTTTTCTAAATTCCCCCAAAGTTGCCTTTTTTCTCTGTGCTTACTATTTTCGTAGCTGTCATGCCCCATGATCTTTATTTTCTTATCTGTCTAAACATGCCCCTATCCTCTACCACACACCATCCTCCCTCTCAAAGTCAGAAAATACTACTCCTTCCTGTTAAGTACAGGGACACTATCTTTTGTTTCTGAGTCCTAAGCTCCTGCCATTGTGCCTGGCACATGGGAGCTCCTTAGAAAATACCTCTGGGATATTTGCTGAATGAATCAAAGGTGAATGCCTTCTGTCAATTACACCGCAATTAAAAAAAAGGGAAAAAAGTGAATGCCTTGGGACGTCCCTGGTGGCGCAGTGGTTAAGAGTCCGTCCACCTGCCAATGAAAGGGACACGGGTTTGAGCCCTGGTCCAGGAAGATCCCACATGCCGCAGAGCCACTAAGCCCGTGAGCCACAACTACTGAGCTTGAGCACCTAGAGCCCGCGCTCCACAAGAGAAGCCACCGCAATGAGAAGCCCGTGCACCGCAACGAAGAGTAGCCCCTGCTCGCCGCAACTAGAGAAAGCCCGTGTGTAACAAAGACCCAACACAGCCAAAAATAAATAAGTAAAAAGTTTTAAAAAAAAGGGAATGCCTTCAAGAAATGCACGGTTCTATATGAGTACCTTATCTTCCTGTAAGCACTGTAACACACAAAATAATGCTTCATATGTTAAGTTTCTGAAGAGGGGCTGGGACAAGAAGCATCGAGGATCAGAGGCGTCAGTAGAAGTTAAAAAAATAAAAAAGATTAAATGGATTCATATTTGTAAAGCTTTTAGGACCGTGTCTGGCTGCGTAAGTGTTCGTTAAGTCAGTGAACTTAACAGGACTTCCCTCGTGGCGCAGTGGTTAGGAATCCTCCTGCCAATGCAGGGGACACGGGTTCGAGCCCTGGTCCAGGAAGATCCCACATACCGCGGAGCAACTAAGCCTGTGCGCCACAACTACTGAGCCTGTGCTCTACAGCCCACGAGCCACAACTACTGAGCCCACGTGCCACAACGACTGAAGCCCACGTGCCTAGGGCCCATGTTCCCCCGCTTGCCGCAACTAGAGAAAGCCCGTGGGCAGCAACGAAGACCCAATGCAGCCAAAAATAAATAAATTAATTAATTAAAAAAAATTTGCACAGAGGAAGTGAGCTGGTATCACTGCCTCACAGGGTCTCACAGAGAAACTTCTCATTGGAGATTCAGTTTCTCTAAAGTTAGGGTAAAGTGGGCAAAGTATTTTGAACTCACCAATGTACTGCTTCTTCTCTGCCCTTATAACTGTGAGAATTCATTCATTCGCACACTCAGCAACGTTTATCTGTTATTTACTACGTGTGAACCCCCAGCAACGCCCAGACCCTGCTCTGCAGCCCATGCTACAGGAAGTGCCTGACCCTGACTGCCGAGGCTCTGATTTTTCCCAGTCTTGTCCTATGTACCCATTTTTGTACAAGAGAAAGATGGTGGCCTCCTCCACTGGTGTCACTAGTGTGCTCATCACTGACTTCCAAAGTCTGGTGGCAAGACTGATGAGGTAGCATTTGCAAAGGGCTGTGGGTACCGCAGGGACTGATTAGTCAGTGTCGGATCCTCAAAGACCCCAGGATACATAAGACAGAAGCATCTTCTCATAAAGGGCACACTTCTGTAATTTCCTCTGAGTTCCTTCCAAGGAACACTTATTTGACCAAGTGACATGAAGGGCCCTCCCTGAAAGACTGTCTTCCCAGGCTGGTGGAAGATAAGGACAAAGACTTTGGGAGGGAAGTAATTTAGGGTCACAGCTGACAACACAGCCAGACAACGGAGTCTGAGGCTGAGATTAGCACTTAACAGCTGTAATACACTGGGCAAGTCATTCTCAAAGCCTCACTTTTCTCATCTGTAAAACTGGCATAATGAATTCAATGATCTTATGTAGGCCAACTATTCAGCAATGACCACATGAAATGAATTCCTTTAGGGGCCATCTGTATAATCTTAAGAAATTATGTCATTTATAAGATAGTGTTCATAATACCTAGCTGGGAAGACTTTTATAAGGATTAACTAAAACATTTCATGAGCGTGTGGTTGCCACAAGGTGAACCCTAGAAAAATGTGAAGTGTTCAGATGACTGCAATGAGATTTTTCTATCGTCCTAAGTTTAAAATTCTGAACTCAGTTTGGGAAGAAGCCTCACTTTCCATGGCAAACTCGTTTGGAATGGGCCTTTTCTCTCTTGCTGTTTTCATTCAAAATATCTGTGGCAGCGCTGCGGAATATTCCAATACATCCTCTTGACCTCTATCCATAAACAGCCTTTCTCACAATGAGATGTTCTGAGTTTAGGAGCCTTGCTATTTTCAACAAAGAATTAATTGCAAAGTAATTAAGTTTAGAGCAGGGGAATAGATGAACCCTGTCTATCATAAAGGAACAGTGTGTATGGTGACATAATGAAGCAAGGAGACGATGCTTTAGATTAACATACACACACACACACACACACAATCTCTTTTCCAAAGCACACGAAGAAGTCTCCCATCACTTATACTGACAGGATAAATCTGAGCTGCTTAAAGAAGCACTTAATTTTGTTCTCATTAAGTCCGAGGGTTAAGGGCTTTACCCTCAACATCCATGGAAGCAATGTTAGGTTTTCACCTTGGAAAGTTCTCTGAGGCCCTAAGTCCACTGACAAATATAGCACTAAGATGTGTTACAGAAACATGCATTGGAAAGCCAGTTGCATTGCTGGCCACATTCCCACCTGGCTCCACTTTCCTCAAAGAGCAGAGAACATTCAGAGAACACCGGAGAGGCACAAGTGTTCACCCGTCTTGAAGCATGGATATTTGCAATTAATCAACAGTGGATATGGAGGGGGTAGATGAGGACCGTCACCAGCAGGTTTTACCACTAGAACTAGGAGACTTAATCTGCTTGAGGGCAATTAGGTTGATGTCACTAACATTTTTTTCCAGTTGCTTTAGGGACCGAGAGGATGCCAGCTCACATCACACACCCTTTTGGGCCAATGTGAGTGGGGAAGGTGCTGGAGGAGAGGTGGCATGGGGTAATGTAAGGTGCATCCTTACTCACCCCTGTGTTTTGATTAAAGCAATGTATGTCCAAATACCATATATTTGAGCCTGGAAACATACTACCTGGGGTTTAAGAAAAATCTGAGCACTTACAGAAGGAAGGAAGATAGACATTCTAAAAGGCGTGAGGTGACATCTCATTGTGGTTTTGATTTGCATTTTCCTAAAGTTAGCGATGTCGAGCATCTTTTCATGTGCCTGTGGCCATCTGTATGTCTTTTTTTGGAAAAATGTGTATTCATATCCTCTGCCTATTTTTTAAACTGGGTTGTTTGTTTTTTTCTTGTTGAGTTGTGTGAGTTCTTTATATATTTTGGATATTAACCCGTTATTGGGTATGTGATTTGCAAATATTTTCTCCCATTTGGTAAGTTGTCTTTTCATTGTACTGATGGTTTCCTTTGCTGTGCAGAAAGAAAGAAGAAAGGAAAGAAGGAAGAAAAGAAGGAAGAAAGAAGGTCTACAAGGAAATATATCAAAATTTTAACTGTGACATGTCTAGTGTTTTTCTGCTTTTATATCTTTTCCAATTTTTAAATAATGAGTATTGTTTTACTTTTATAGTGGGGACAATAAAATTAATTTGATTTTGATAATTTATTAAAATTTCTTAAAAAAATCAATTCTGACAAAACATGCTTTAAACACCCTCAGCGCCCTCAAGGCGCTACCTCTAACTGTAAGCAACACAGTTGTGACAAAGTCACAATGGGTGACTCCAAACTTGAATGGGCAAAGTGGAAAGTTGAGGATTTTTCCAAAGTGTCTACATTTTGGCTTTCTTTTCTGGAGCTTTTTCATGGTTTCAGGTTGGAGAGGAGTTGTGGGAGGAGCTATATCAGGCTGTGGTTACAAAGAAAGAAGGGTGTGGCCATGCTCCTTTCACCATACCCATCCTAAGAGCAAACACAACCCACAAACCCTGTTGTCAGACTGCCTGGGTGGCTCCCTGGAGATGCTGAAGGCATACTCCTAGAGGGTGGGGTTGAGCAGGCTGAGATGCAAAAATAAAAACAATCATAAAAAGAATCACCCAAGCTCTCTCGGGCTAAGTCTTCTGTTGTCTCCTTTCTCCCTGCCCTTACTGTCCACAAAAGTTGACTGAGTTTTGCTTAAGTCCCTCAGAGAAGCATTAACCTTCTCATAAAATAAAATAAACAAAGTGGAAAAGATAAACGCTTGAAAAAGGTGGCCATGAATGCACTGGAAAGAAAGAGAAGATTGTACTGAAATTGTGGGTGCTTCAAATGCTTAATCTAGGTCGGATGGGTGCCAGTTCACAGCATGCTGTATTAGAGACACTTCACACCAGGCCTTGTTGGCTACTCATTCAGTTTGTTCCATGGTTACCATTTGGACTGCAATATACTGGCTTCAGATCTTCCACACTGAACGCCCCTGACTCATGTCATTCGGGATGGTGAATGAGCTTGCACACGACACCACGTTGCTCTCCACAGTGACCTACATTACATTTTCCTGTGAATGAGTTTAATGGATTAAGATCTGATTCGCATGCGCTTCGACCTGTGATGGCTAGGGCTGGCAATGCTCTTTGTGGGCACACAGAGGCACTACATACATTTGCTTTGGGTTTTCTTCTCTAAAATTCACTCAACAACTTACTTTAAGGTCTTTTTTTTTTTTTTTTTTTTTACTTTGCGCTTTGTTTTGCTTTCCCCCAGAAAGATTCTCATTCTCACTGTGGAATTCTTCTGTCAGACAAAAAGAAGAAGGAGAAGAAAAAGTGAGCAGTTCCCTACCTATGTAGTGAAGAAACATAGGCAGTTTGCACCTCATTGTAGTAAGTTATCCAAAACACAGGGCACGTCGAACTGGTTTCATGTGAAGGCTGGGCTTGTATTAAATGCCGAATAAGGCATTTTGACACGATCTGGAAAATGACGTGAATATAAAATGAAGACTGGTTTGAGTTTTCCCTGAAATTTCTGTGGACTGGAGTTTGGATTTAAAAATTTCCACTCATAACTCACATTATCAATTTGTAAAATATCACCACAAGTATGAATGAAATGATGACCTGTGATTTCTGAACAGCTACTCAACTACAATGCCATTTAATCAAAGGATTCAACAACTGGAATAGTCAAAAGGCCATAAAATGAACAAACAGAGAAATGTAGAGCTATCTTTACCATGTAATTATTATAAAGGAGACAAGGGCATTTTATAAAATCAGAGGGAAGGTGATGGCAGTGTCTATTTTCTTTGTTAACTACGCCCTTAAAAACAAGCTTGTCGAGTTATGGTTAGGAATCCAACCCATTCTCTTTCACCAACCAACCTGCCCTTTTTTTTTCTTTTTTTGAGTGCATATTCCATTCTAGAGACTGTAAGAATTACGAAAATTGGGAGATAATTTCTCTAAAGGGAAGCATAATCTATTTGCATAATGATCCTATAAGGAGCTAATAAGTATCATCCCTCTTAGAAATAATAATACTTTGCTTTATAAAAAATTTTATTTACTTTAAAAAACTTATTAATTTTATTTATTTTTGGCTGCGTTGGGTCTTCGTTGCTGCACGCGGGCTTTCTGCAGTTGCAGTGAGCGGGGGCTACTCTTTGTTGCGGGGCGCAGGCTTCTCGTTGCGGTGGCTTATCTTGTTACGGAGCATGAGCTCTAAGTGCATGGGCTTCAGTAGTTGTGGCACGCACGCTCAATAGTTGTGGCTCGTGGGCTCTAGAGCGCAGGCTCAGTAGTTGTGGAGCGTGGGCTTAGTTGCTCTGCGGCATAGTGGGATCTTCCCGGACCAGGGCTCAAGCCCATGTCCCCTGCATTGGCAGGAGGATTCTTAACCACTGCACCACCAGGGAAGTCCCTACTTTGCTTTTATGTACAATCTTTCTCCAAGGAGTATAAGCATATTATAGATACTCTCTAATTAATCCTCCTAGGGTCCCCAGGTGGAAGGGAGGTGGCCATTCTTATGAAGGTTCATCAAGATCATCAACACGTCTCAGGTGAGGAAATGGAGCTGTATAAAGAGTGGTAAAAAGGGTACACGCCTACGTCTGCATGATCTCAAAGCACCTCATCAACTCATTGAAAAAAAAAAAGAATCAATCAAGTTTGATACTGTTGACGAATGAACAGCAGGACAGGACAGTTTGACCGCATGCTTTGCCCTTCCTCCAAGTGTGCTCATGAGGCATGAGCTTTAATGGGGCCGCCAATGAAAGAACCCATATTTCCTGACTTTTAGCCTGGTGGTCCCTTCAGAAGGCAAACTTGGATATAGCACCGATGCTGTGGATAACTCGAATTTTGTATGTGCTGCTTGACACAGTACTCTCAAATAGCACACCAGCCGTGTGGCTCTAGTTTTGCTTCTCATCGTCCTTTGGTTTGGTGTGGTTGACCACACTGGTGTCCATGGCCCTCTGCAATGTGGGTTTGTGTATGGTATTTTGGGGTGTGATGCCTTGGTAAGAAGGGCTCAGGGGGCTTGAATGGTTTGCTATTCTCTATCTATTGATATGAAATTGATAGGAAACATGCCATAAGTCCTTATCTCTTGAATGAAGATAGATCTAATCATGGGAGTCCTGAGAGAGAATGTGTTGGCCCTGTTGCCTCAAGGAATGCTCCATTTCATCTGTAAACATTCCACTGGCAGAATTCAGCTTCCCATCGTTACACACCCTCTCTGGAGACTAAAGCCTATACCAGCGTCATGATCAATAACTGATGAACTGAAGAGGGTACTTCAGCAAGGAGTGAGCCAGTCTGAAAGCAACAGCCTGGGTAGCACTTCCTCAACTTCAAACTCTTTTAGTGCCAAGCTCTCTGGGGAATTGGGCTCAGCTAAAATCACTTTTTGAAAAGGAAAAAAACCCAAGAGAAAATTCAAATTAATAAACTAGTCGCCTCTGATGTGAACTATAGTTCTTGACACGCTGAGATAATCAACAGTTTCTGATTCTTACTTACCTAGCTCAGGAGAAACTGTTACTTGTTTTGTGTTGTTGTTGTTTGTTTGTTTGTTTTTAAGACACTAATAATGTCATTTGTTTAGCAAATGGAGGAGGTATATGGTGTGTTCTGAGGAAAGATACCGCTTTGCTCAACCTTGGAACTTAACAGGTCAATTGATGGCCCTCAACCGGTCCTTGGAGTCTGTGGGTCTTGGTTAGCTGGTACAGAGGTGGGCATCTGCTGAAGCAACTCAGAATGGCAAACTAGCTTACTGCTGGCTATTGCAAAGGGAAGACCTCTCCCCCAATCCCTGAATTAACTCTCTGCCTCTAGTCTGCCCCTCAGAAAGCAAGACTAATTCCCTTTAAGCATCCATGATCCTCTATTTCTTGAAGTTACTCTTGTGGTCCCTAGGACCACCTCCTTTTCTCACTCCCACATAAATCCTCTTTTATTATTCTCCTTGGCTCCTTCCTCTCCAGCAATTCTTCTCTTATTTTATTGAGTTCCCTCCTTGTGCCACGTTGTTAGCTTGTACACTGGCCATTCTCCAGTCTAGAATACCACTCCATCCCTTCAAATTTCGCCTTCCTCTTTACCGACACTGGGATCCCACTCTAATTTCTCCCAGATCTGCTCTCATCCTGATCACCTCAGGAGCCCTGTAAGATTTACATAAAACTAATTGCACACATACTTGAGTTGATGTTTATCACCCATTTGCATACATGATTATTGATGTTTGTTCAACCTGCTTCCTGCAAAGAAACTCTGGACTCCTTGGACTGAGGCTTAAAGTTTAGGCTTCTGGTGGGGACAGAGAGTATGTATCGGGTCCTGTGAACTTCCCCACAGCACTCTGACCACAGAGGGTCCTTCTGTGTTATCTGTATTTACTGCCCAACTGGGACTTCCCTAGGCACCTACCTTCCTTTAAAAATCAAAATGTCACCAACTTCTCAACCAAGTGGCATTCCATTGTGGCTTAGCATTAGATGTTGAGCTTCTTTGTCATTTTATGCCTGTGTGTGTCCCAAGGTGGGTGGGAGAAACACTTAGAAATAGCTTCTATTATATAAAGGGCCAGGAAGGAATTTTCCATACTATTTGGACAAAAATTCTTTCACTCAGCTCCCCAGACTCTCCATAGAAATTCTGACATCTTCCCCTCCCTCCCAAGCCCTTTACGTTCCCTACACTTTCACCCTCCCTGTTCCCAGGGTATAGCAGCAACAGTGCAGCTAAGTCTGTTTGGTATTAGAGTTAGAATTATTTACATCTTACAGCTTAGGCTTGTTTATGCAGTAGAATTCTGAGAAGGAAGTGAATCAGGAGATCTGTCGCCTAACAGGGCATCCAGGGGTCAGGCTGAAAACAAGTACTGATGATAAGGTAAAACCCCATGCTGTACAGTTGGCTTCACTGCAGACCTTGAACAACACAAGGGCATGCAGGGAAAAGGCCTTGATGTGGTGTCAGTGCAGCCAGCAAAGGGTGTGTGAGCAGGTAGACATGAGTATCTCAGAGCAGTTCCTGAAAGTCCACGAGGATGGGGGGAATCCCAGAGCCTGTCAAGAAACCACTGAGCTGTAGGCCCTTCCTCCAGGCCTTCCCACCCCCAAACTTATTTCAAAAAGATCAGTGGTAGGATTCTACAACATAATATAACTTAATCTTTCCTCCCCTCGCTTGATGAACTGCATGTAAACTCCTCTTTGAACTAACTGTAAGTTTCTTAAGCAGCAGTAATTAACAGCTACTACCATTCACTGGGTTTCTACTATGCACCAGGTATTTTACATACAGATCTCATTTAATTCTACAACACTGAGAAATCATTATTACTACTCTCGTTTTACTGATTGAGAAACCCAGAGGCAAAGTAACTTCCTAAAATCTCACAGCTATGAAGTAACAGACTGGAGATGCAAACTCAGGTCTATGGATTCCAAAACCCATCGCTTTCCCTTAGACCACCCTCCTTTCCGCATGGTGCAAAGGAGGCCATGGCCACAGCTAGAGGGTGGAGCCTGAGGGTTTTGATGCAGAGGGAAGAAGTAATTAAATATCAAGTGTTGGGTTAACTGGAGTTTTTAACCTTGATTTTACTGTCTCAGGAACACTTTGGGATTGGAGACTTAGTAAGATGGAGATTAGATTCTAAGCCAAGCTCTGCCACTTTGGACAAAGCCCCTGTCTTGCCTTGCACTTGGACTTGGAGAGAAGGATTCCTCCTTGCCCTAGGAATGATCTATACCAAACAATAGAGCAGATAACCTTCCACTGTAAATACTCAGGCAGATCGTAGACAGATATCCATCTAGGATGTGGCATAAGAGACATTTAAATCTCTACCAAGGCAAGAACCGTGAGACACAAGGCGTTGGCTGTTAATGGACGGATGGCCTTCACTTGGCATATTTACTCATATTCTCATCGTTGTGGCCCAAGTTCCCCCTGAAGAGCACGATGGGCCTTCTGGATGGCTCTGTGGTGCCTGGGAAAGCAAGGCTCTTCTCATTGCACTGGTCTCAGGCCAGAGAAGAGGGAGGGCAGGCCCAGCAGGAGGAACCCCAGCCAACCACTGCCCCTCCACACGCCGGGGCACATATGCAGTCAGGACCTGTAGCCCCTACAGCAGAAAGGGGCCTCAGGGATGGTTCCTCCAGCTCCATCACTTAGAGGTGGGAAACCGAGGCAATGGGAAAGGAAGCTCCTTGCATACCTAGTCCCACGGCTAGGGAGTGGTATGCTGAGTCTAGAATCCCAGAGCTCCTTGTACCCCATGGTGCCAGCCTCTCTTCCTCCCCTGGAGCCCAATTTAGGCAAATTGATCCCAGAGAGGCATTGCCTCTATAACGCCTCATAACGATGGGTCACTGCTGCCCTTCATGTGCAGCTCCCAACACATGTCCTCAAGGCCACATGTATCTCTTCATTCACCTGGAATTAGTCATGAACGTACATTTCTCACTCCTACTTCTAAATGCATACTCCTGCAGGCCTGGGACTATGTTTCTTTCTCTCTTCACTGCCAACTTCTTTTTGCCCAAATAGCTGCCAGCGTAGGGCAGGCAATCAATACATATTTATTAAATAAATGAATGTCTAATGAATAAATGTCAAAAAGTTGCCTATGGTACTCAAGAAGATGGACAGCTTGAGGCAGTGGTTAATTAGAAGCCAACAGCAAGAAGCGGTAATATACGGTGACTCTTCTTCCCCATTACTGTGCCCTGCCTTCCATGAACACATGCTCACTCTCAAGATGCTATAAATGATAGGAACAGTGGTTTCAACTCTCTTTTTTCCTGCAACAGTAAAATAAAACTATTTTGTGGGCTTCCCTGGTGGCGCACTGATTGAGAGTCTGCCTGCCGATGCAGGGGACACGGGTTCGTGCCCCGGTCCGGGAAGATCCCACATGCTGCGGAGTGGCTGGGCCCGTGAGCCATTGCTGCTGAGCCTGCACGTCCAGAGCCTGTGCTCCGCAACGGGAGAGGCCACAACAGGGAGAGGCCTGCGTACCCCCGCAAAAAACAACCCTATTTTGTGATAGGTAATCTAATAATACATGGATTTTTTCTCTTTTAGACATGAAATCTATGTCAACAACAGTATATTTTCCTTCTATGAATATGAGAAGTGATGTTTGTTATCTTAGAAAAATTGGCTGATATTTTCAAATGGAATCCAGACTCTAAATAGGACAATATTGAAAATATCCTTCTGTTGGTTTAGGGAGGAAGGTTTACTCCAGGGGTGATGCACCAGTGGTTCCCTACATGTTCTACCTGGATTACAAATGGCTGTTTAGCACTTGTGAAAAACTGAATTATAGTCCAATATTTAAACATTCAGATGTCTCCCTTAAGATGAATATACACAGTATGTCATTCAGATCAATTGTATAATGTGATTGTATAATGATAGAATATAGGCTTTCTGTTGCCATATTTCTTTTTTTTTAAGGTTATTTATTTATTTATGTTGCCACACGCTTTGTTGCCACACGCTTCTCACTGCGGTGGCTTCTCCTGTTGTGGAGCATGGGATCTAGGCATGCAGGCTTCAGTAGTTGTGGCACGCGGGCTCAGTAGTTGTGGCACACTGGCTTAGTTGCTCTGCGGCATGTGGGATCTTCCTGGACGAGGGCTTGAACCCGGGTCCCCTACATTGGCAGGCGGTTTCTTAACCAATGCGCCACCAGGGAAGTCCCATATCTTTCTATTCAAGAAAAGGTGGAGTTTATCTCTCTCTCTCTCTCCCTCTCTCTCTCTTTCTCTCTCTCTCTCTCTCTCTCTCTCTCTCTCTCTCTCTCTCTATATATATATATATATATATATATATATATATATCTTGAAGATGGAAATCCTGTCTCTCAGACTAGCAAGCCCCAAGTCTCTCTGCTCCAAAATATTGGGCCTCTACCCTATTCAACAGTCAGGGTGGATATTTTGAACCCCAGTTAAGATAGAAAAAAACAACAATTAAGGTTACATTAATCAGCAAGGCAAACAGAGTTTTCATTTATTTTTCTCAGACTGTGGCCAGGGTTTCACTGGCACTAAATTGTAATTGTAAACAATCACACTAAATTGTTCTAAATTAGGTAGGAAGATGATAGTCATTAATACAGTCATCTTCCATAAGAAAATGAATGTGCTAAAAAGCCAGCAATCCACGCCAGAGGAGCCCAGGAACTCCACCTTTTATTAGGCTGCCCGGCCACCCAGGAGCAGGAAGGTCATTCCTCCGGCCACAGCGATGAGGCTCAAGGGGTCATCTGGTTCAAGGAAGTGGCTTCTCGCTTCTTCCTACCCCTTTTTACCCACTAAGAAAACCAATGGCGCCTTTTATCAGTTTGACAAAAAGACAAAGGGAATGTTTAATTCTGTACTTAAAATTCTTGGTTCCTACTGTCGGCATTCCCAGTGATCAGAGAACACTGAACAGATATTTGAAGAGTTTTGTGAAACTGACACTGAACAGCGGCAACCAGGAGGAAAAGATCCAAACTTAAAAAAAACATTTTAAAATACACTTCCCCATATATTCCACTCTCCTCAAGTTTCTCTTCTCCCCAGCCAAGTGATAGATGGCCCTTGGGGATATTCCCGTAAGAGGGAGGCGGATGTCATGTTCCCCTCCTGTCTGCGTTCAAATCCTAATCACCACACTCAGGTACCGGTGGACTTAGGTAAGTACACAAACATCTCCGTGCCACAGTCTCCCCGTCAGTAAAGTGAGGTTAACGTCAGTCCCTGATTCTATTACCTGTCACATAGGAAGGGCTCAATATATAGGAGCTGCTGTTATCCTTTTAGTTTTCTAAAGAAAGCACCTGATTTCTCAGACATGCACCTTACAACAGGATTTACAATATATGGTAATAGCTGCCAGCTGGTAGACCACTGACCCGGAGCCTCTCAGGCTAAGATTTCATAGAATAATAAAGTTCTGCAACCATCTCGAATGAGTGAGGTGCCCTTGTTTAGCAAAACTGGACCCTGCAGAAACCCAAGAGCAACTGAATTAGCACCTTCTTAATTCTTTCTTGTTTAAAGAAGGATTATTCTTCCCACACAGAAAATTTGTATTTATGGGGAATCCTGGGCTGTCAAAATGGGCTTCTGCTTTCCCAGTTTGATAGTATACTGATGGGACCTGTGACCAGATAGAAAAGGAGATCATCTAATGAGCCTATTGCTGCACTTAAAACGTGGTCTCCTTATTTTGTAGACTGAATAATGGAATCCTTAAATTCCAAGGCCAGAAGAGGTTGTACCAGCTCTCTTTTTGCAGAAGTGCCAGCCAGCACTTGAGGGCTGAAGACACAGGACCAAAATCTCTTAACAACTTAGAGGCAAGGGTGGGGCTAGCATGCACGTCATGTGGCTTTCCCGTCAAATGAGTTTTTCATTTCACAGGCCACCTCTGGCAGCTGGCTTGATTGACTATGCTGTTGCAAAGTGTTAGCCTTGCAAGACTCTAATTCTAGCTCTTTCTTGCAAGAGAGGATCAGCTTCAACAGCTATGCAACACACCCCTCCCTTCTCTAGTAGGCTCTGTGATGCAATGCCTCAGCTATGCCTCCAGTGTATAATCATTTCTACAAGGAGACCTACAAGAAGCAGGAATCCAACGTACAAGGACACAGTGAGGAGGAAAGGCACAAATCTGGGGCAAAAGAATTTCAGTTGTGATGAAAGCCTGTAAACACCGAATACTGAGAACCTCCTATCAACAAGGTGATGTGGCACGTTCAACTGCAAAACATCTTTTTCCTTTGCTAACTTCCTTGAAAAGCTTCCTGGCAACAGGTGGGTGGTAAACTCTGTTTTTCCAAAGACCTTCACATGGTGTCTCATGACCGACTGAAGGGGGCTAACTTGGAGATTGTCTAAGGAGAGTGGAGGCAGCCCGAGCGAACAAAGCTAGAAAAACCACAATTTTACTTATTCCTTAAGGTTTGCATTCACACAGATTGGGCAGATTATTCTCCATGTTGAAAAACAACAAAACCAAAATCATATTTTTAGAAAGGGAATATAATGAAAACACAATTGAGTTTCCATTAATGTTCCAAACACTGCCCAACAACAGTTTCTAATAAATTCATAGGCTAGTTTTTTCTAGTTGTGTGTGTGCGTGGGCGCACACATCCTCCAGGTTTAGTAGTCCAAAAGCAATCTAAATGCTGGAGAAAGGAAAGACCCATTTCCTAGTTCAAGCCACCAATCTGGAGATTCACAGTTGGAAGAAATTCTGTTATACTTTTTTTTTTTAATAAAAAAATTATGATTCTCCCTCTCAGCCTAATGCAGGAGAATTGCCTTTACTCAGAAATGATCTTACGCTACACTAGAACTATTCAGTCAGCATATTTAATTATCATTTCCCACAAGCCTCTAGGCCGGTGCTTCTCTAAGTTTAATGTGCACACGAATTGCCTGGAGATCTTGTTAAAAATGCTGATTCTGATTCAGTAGGTCTGGACTGGGCCCTGAGATTCTATACTTCTTACAAGTTTGTAGGTGATACCACAACTTCTAGTCCATGGATGAAACTTTGGGAAGCACAATTCTAGATGAAGCCCACTTAACGTTGTTCTCACCAGGGAATGAAATGGGCCACAGACAGTTACAGAGGAGCAGGCTTCTATGAACCACTATGTTCCTTGTGAATCTCCCCTCATTGCAATACTGCCTCAGTACCATCTTCCTCCCACTCTTCTGAAGGTACCTGCAGCCCCTAACCTAAAGGATGCAGTCTATTGTATTGGCACAAAGAAAAAAGCATGCAAACTTGGGTTTGAATTTCAGCAACACCATTTACTAGCCATACAATTCTCATCTCTGAGCCACGTCTGTAATATGGGGCTAAGACCCCCACCCATGCGCTTGTCACTGTGAATAAATGAGGGAATGTGCAGACCCCAGCACAGTGCCTTGCACGAAACAGGAGTTCAGCAAATATCAGGCCCCTTTCCTCCTTCCTTTAAAGTGTCATGCCCAGAATCAGTGCTTCATATGTGGCCTGATCAGCACAGACTTGAAGAAGGGATGGGGTTTGTAACACCTAAAGCATGTTACTAAGATCTTCCCATGACACTGGAAGTTGGAAGGCAAGGTGGGTGGAAATACAGGTACAATCTTCCTCTCTTGGCAGGTAAGTTATAAAGCCCTTGTCCTGCATTATGTTCTGTCATCACTCCTAAACTGGTGTCTTTGCATCTCATCAATTACTTAATTAACATATTTTTATTATAGCTCCTATTACGTGCAAGACACTGAATCAAATATCTAGATCAGCGGTCCCCAACCTTTTTGGCACCAGGGACCGGTTTCGTGGAAGACATTTTTTCCAGGGACCGGGGAGTCGGGGTGATGGGTCAGGAGGTAACGCGAGTGATGGGGAGCCGCAGATGAAGCTTCGCTCGTGCTTGCCCACCACTCACCTCTTGCCGTGCGGCCCGGTTCCTGGGGGTTGGGGACCCCTGATCTAGATGAAGCCTCCAAATGTGACCAGCTTCCCAATTAGTTGGATTTCATGTAGGAAAACTTTGGATAATTGATCAGAATGTTGCATTTTCATTCTAGTATTTGATGTTCTCCAGCTGGGACCTTCCTATCAGTGAAGGTAGGTCAACAGGGCAGAGTTGGCATAATAAAAATTAGTTTGACATACAGGCAGAAATAAATGGTGGTCTGAACATCACTGGGAAGATATTTATCCTTCTGGTAATCCATCAGTCACCAATGGAAGAACCTTTCTAGAATGCTCAAGTTTCTCACCTCGTCCCTGATGCTACATTCAGATGCAGCCACTCTACCTGCCAACTTTCTAAACGTCTTTCTCTTGCTGTGGAATTGAAGGTGAATGTGACAGCAGAGAAGTAAAGACGTTCACCTAGAAAAAGGGGACCCCCACTTATAAAATCTAGTCCAGTCAATGAAAAAAAGTTAGATTTACAAATTGAATAGGAAAAACCACTTTAGAAGAGGGTTTTCTGGCTGGATATGAATGAAAGTCTCAGGTTTAAGCACATTCAGATGAATAGTGGTGGTTTGCTAAGTTTGACTTTCCTGTCAAAATTGTCACCATGTTGTAAATAAATTTTAAAAAGATGACTAGAGCCCGAGTGGAATAGTGAGAACTTAATACACAAAGCTCGGGTTGCAGGAAATTCATCTAAACGTCCACGACCTGACCTCCTTCTAACCCAAAGCACAGAACTTGGCAGAAAGCAGATGAAGTCATTAATATGTGGAAAAGGGATCTCTCAAAGGCACACCAAGACTGTGTGCCTTTCACTGATGAACATCAAAAGGAACTGTACAAATATTTACCACAATAAAATAATAAGTTCTGTCACAAAGCTGAGGAATTTCCACAATAGATACAGGACACTGTGTCATTAGCAAGGCAAAGTTTCTGTTTAGTACAGGCTCTGGATCCCTTCTGAAAGTGAAGTGTGGAGGTCAGAGCTGAAGGACTAACCCTTCTTGAGCTTTAAAAAAAAATGATCATCTGTGTGTGAGTGTACGTTCCTATGTGTACATGTGTGTGTTTGTATGCACGTGTGTATGTGTATGTGGCACTTTTAGACGAGGGTTAACAAAATTAAAGCTGCTAAAATACATCATGCAAACCACTCAGTTATGATTCACTGCTTTTCTTCCTTGTTTGGCTCTTTGTAAACTTGAAAATGGACTCAAAATTATACAACATAAAGGAATTATTAATTTTCTTTCATTTTGGTAATGGCTTTATGGACATATACAACTTAAAAGGAATGTCTACCTTGAAATATTTATTAGTGAAATGAAATGATGTCTGGGATTTTCATTAAGGTACGCCAGCAAAATTAAAAAGTATATGTGTGCTTCTGGGGTGGGAGAGTAGATAAAACAACTCTGATACCATGTTGATGGTTATTGAAGTTGCATGATGGGTCCTTTGGAGAGCTGCATTGTTTTTCAACTCTTATGTTCAGAAATTTTTACAATAAAGGTTAAAAAAAAAAATCCAACCCCAAATAAAGAGGGTTTCTTTAAAAAGCACTAAAAATAGTTTACACAACAATACCGCCTTTTGCGGTAAAACACAGGGAAAAAGTGCAAAACCCCAGAGCAATAATTAATGGCCAATCCTACGTGCATTCCGTTGAGCCCAAGCAGCTGTCATAAACATCTTAATTTAAAGAGTTGGGGTTTGGGGAATCATGGCACTGCAAAGAGCTACGTCCTGCTGCTGCGCCACAGAACTGGTACATATCAGACCCTTAAATTTTTAAACACCGTTTTCATGTTTTCGAGAGCTGAAAAACCTTTGAAAAGTCAGCTTGTTAGGAAATTCACCTTGCAGACTCCTGCTTCAAGGATTGGAGGAGGTGCTTGGGTACTGGCAGAATTGATTTGGGGGTGGGGTGGATGTTCACAGGTCAAATAGATGTGTCATATGCTTAGGAAGGAGCAGAGAGATGGCTCGGAATATATGGGGCATAGCTTTGTTATCTAACGCAGGATAGACTACCTTGCTGGAGAGGCATTTGGTCTACAAACCTCCCACCCACCTTTATTTTTCTTCTCCCAGTTTCTGTTCAAAAAATTGGACAGAGGTAGCATTTTGAAGGGAGGGCTATGGGCTAACCAAGAAGCAGGAACCTAGAATTCATCCCCCTATTGCTGTGTGCTACTGTGAATCTTAGACAATGACCTTGCCTCGGTGCCTCTCTGGGACACGGGAACAGCATCTCACACCCATGTCCTTCCCACCATAATGGCGGCCCAAATCCCCCTCCCCTAGAGCTAGATGGCAAACAAGAGGCCTATTTGGGTTGCAAAGTTTAAAGTGAACAGAGAGGTGCAGAAAATAACCAACAGGATCTAAGTCAGCAATTGAAAAATCTAGACTCCCCAGTCAAAAATATCCGAACGGGTCCAATCACCTTTCTCAGTAGCAGATTTAACAGTCCCCCTTAGTGCCTGCACTTTTGCCTAAATAAGCGAGTGCTTTGGCATTCTATGTATTAATGGTTCCCCAAGAACTTAAGAACACCTGGGTGCCGGCTGAACTTGACAAGAAAGGAAGCTTGCTGGCAGCCCAGAGCAAGGTCTCCTATTAATTTCTTGAATCGATCCTGGAAATACTATTATCCGGGCCAGGAAAGAACATCTCTTTACTCACAGCATCAGATTTGAATTTTTGTTTTAAACAACACTCTCTATTGCCCGTAAGAATGACTAATAACTGTCGGCTGTAATTTCCCAGAGTTTGTGGGTATGACTTCTGACAGTGTTCCTCACGTCTGAATTTGCCATATTTCGTCTGGGGGATGCTAAGGCTTTCAAACACAATTTAACCAAAACCCCCTGCTGGCTCTCAGTTCAGCCGGGAGAACTTTGTGGTTCTCGAGAACTCACTACCTCCTGCCCCCACCCCAAGAGTCTCCCCCGACGCTGCTTTCCTTCCCTGCATCCCACATCATCAATCAAACAACCAGAGAAACGCAGAAGCCTCCGTTCTCAAAGCCTCCGTTCTCAACTGCAATCAATACGACCAACTTTCCTGGGGTAGCACTGCATTCGTTTTGAAGGTCACGGAATGAGTCAGGGGCAGAAAAGAGAAAAAGAGGCCACGGGTTCTTTGACTCCGTGTCTCAGAGAGATCAGCCTGTACAGAGAAATAACCCCATTAAGATGGATTGATTGGACATAGAGAATGGACTTGAGGACACAGGGAGGGGGAAGGGTAAGCTGGACGAAGTGAGATAGTGGCATGTACATATATACACTACCAAATGTAAAACAGACAGCTAGTGGGAAGCAGCTGCATAGCACAGGGAGATCAGCTCGGTACTTTGTGACGACCTAGAGGGGTGGGATAGGGAGGGTGGGAGGGAGACGCAAGAGGGAGGAGATATGGGGATATATGTATATGTAGAGCTGATTCACTTTGTTATACAGCAGAAACTAACACAACATTGTAAAGCAATTTTACTCCAATGAAGATGTTAAAAAAAAAAAAGTGGACTGATCGCCGGGGAGTGGACAGTCCAAATGAACAAAAATTCTGAATGATCAGAATACTGTTTTGCTATTTTATATACAGTCTCAAGAGCGAGACAAATAAACTTGCCTGGTGTAAGTTCTGATTCACAAACAGATAAGAGGAAACTGAAACCACAATAGCCAAGTACCTCTCAGAGGAGAGCGAGGCGCTGCTTCCGTTGCGATAATACTCTTATTCACATATTCTGACGTACATTATTTAAGTAATATTTATTTACTCATACAAACCAGATTTGTTGAGTACCACTATGTGCAATTCATAGTAAGATGTGCCATGGGGAAGGCAGATCAGGGTATCTTCGAAGAACTTGGTAAATAGCTATTTCTTAAGTGCTCTTCCAGTAGGAAAAAATAATTGCTGGAAATCTTATTTACACTATCTATATACAAGGGTATTTAAACAAATCCGACACAGGAAACATTTATATGTGAAACACATCTATTACAGATGAATCAGGATAGGTCTTCATGATTAAAACAAAAGACAAAATCCTTTGCAGTTTGAGCAAAGATGATTTCGGCAAAGGGACATCTCTGTGAGAAGCGCCTGACGCTCCAACAGAGCTTCACTCTTTGGGGGTCATTCCTTAGAGGCTGGTGATTTATTTTACAGAAGAATTCACCATAGAATGTGTACAACCAGCTCTTTAGAAACACATCAGTTGTTTAAACAAACTATATACCTATATTCGTTTGTTTAGCAAATCATTTTGTTATGGATTTAGCCCAGCCGAAGTCTACATGATTACAACTGGCTACATTACACCAACACCTTTTCTACTGAAAGCCTATCAAAGAAATAACAATAGCCCATGTTATCACTGTTTACCGTTGACTCCATTCTCTTCCGTTTCAGTTTGCCAAATACTGGTTAATTTCTTGAGTCCTGAATTCCAAGAATATTTCTACGTGTTATCAACATAATGTATATCATTAACATAAGTGCATGACATTATCTACATGTCATTAAAGAACTGAGCTTATGCTGCAGTTAGCAAACTAACTGGAAATGAAATCACAGATATAACTACCAAACTGAGGTGCAGCTAAAGTGGTAGCTTCCTCCTGTCACCCACTACATTATTTCTTAGAACTCTTATCTTTACATATACACAAATAAAATGAGTGTTTCTGCCCTGCCTTATTGCTATAGAGGACTTACCTGCAGTTCTCTGAACTTCTGACTCTGATTAACCTTGAAGGGACCTGGGTTACCCACATGCAAGAGGCTGACAACACCAGAAGAAAGCTTCCTTCTGAAGAATCAGAGTTTGTGGCTCACTTTTACTGCTCTTGTCACCTGTCTGACCTCCTGGACTCTGGGCCCTGCCCACCTAGGGTATCACCTAGACTTGCTCCTCTGTGGTTCAGCTGACTTCCCTGGACTCATTTCCCTGTTGTCCTGGACTGTCTACAGGCCAGATCCCTCAAGCAAGGCTGGACTCTGGTCATTCCTGGGCAGCCGTGTCCTGCAGTCATCCCAGGAGAATACAGGAAAGGAGGACCACACCCTCGGAGGATGCAGACCTTCTTGTTCTGCATCAGTGATGTCCAACATCAGACCCGAGAGTCCTCCTTTCCATTCCTCACCCTTCTCTCTCCATGTCTCACCAACAACGAGAACATTTCCCAGAGAGCTGATCAGGGTTCAGGGAGACAGGAAGCCACAGGAATTCTGCTTGTGAACATATTTACAGACTATTGAGTTTGTCTCACCTACTCTTTGCAAAGATGGAACAAGACGAGTTGGAGAGAAACGCTGGATTCGCTGGGGTATCTGTCCTCAGGCTGCTGAGAACCTTAAGGGTGTGGAGATAACGGACTTTCACTTTTTTCAGTAATCATAAAATGAGAAATCATAAAAGTTTTCTTAGGATACACATCTCCTTATCTAAGGAAGGAAGGAAGCCAAGTAAGATATTGCCAAGGCTAGATTTTATTAAAAACCTAACAGTTATGCAGCTATAAATGGCCTAATATGAGGACTTCTATTTCAGCAATAGCAGCTACCATTGGTTTAGATGAGTAAAAAGGTTGAAAGACTGGCTGAAAGGAGAGAAAAAGACCACTTGTTACCTCAAAACTGATAGATAGAGACAAATATGCCCCTCTCGAACCATTTACACACACACACACACAAATGGGCATTTTCTTGGAAAAGTCAGGAGGAGAGAAAAGCAAAGGAGAAGAAGGCAGGTTTGGATTCGTTAAGCACTTTCTCAATGAAACAATCTGGAAAATGACTTGAAGTGATCTGAATCTCCCTAAATAAAACAGATGGCAGATTCTAAACAAATAATTCTTCCTGGAGATTTTCACACCCGAAACAAACATGGTATAAACTCCTGAGAGGTTATCAGGCTCAGCGTGTTGTCTCAAGGCAGGACTATCTTCAACACCATCCATGCATCCATGCATTCACGCATGCATGCAGGCATGCATGCATCCATTCCAATAACAAATCAAGAAGTATTTACCGAGGGCTTACTATGTGCAAGATCCTGTGCTTGAGGACTGGGGGCTACAAGAAGGGCCAAGGCAAGCTCTCAGTCCTCAAGGAGGGTGAGCGGAAGGCAACAGTGTGCAGTATGTGCAGATGTGTAGGGCTCTCCTCAGCCACACTAGAGACCAGGTGGTTCTATCTGTGTAGCCCAACTAACTCTGGAGCCCTTGACCTTGTGTTAGAGAGACTAGGTACTTAGGTAAAGGTGTTAATTCTCTCAAAGCTTAACAAGATCTGAAAACATGCAATTTGTATACTTTACGTCTGGCTTCATTTTATTATTTTACCCGTGTTTTCTTTCCACCCTGATTTATTCACTGAATTTGTATCTTGTGTACTGTCTCTATTATTATAAGCCACCTCAATGCGTCTTGGGAAATAAACAGGTCTAAATTCTTAAAAAATAAATACAATTACCCTGCTAGATCACGTACTAACAATAACAAAGACGGTAATTTTTATTATTACAGGTAATGTTCATTGAGGAGTCCAGTGGGTCAGGTAGCACTCCAAGCACTTTACAAGCATTTTCTCATTTTTTCTTCATGATAATCATGTGAGACTGTCACGATTATTATCCCTATTTCATAGATGAGGAAAACGAAGCACAGAGAGTTGATGTAATGTGTTAGGAGGTGGTAGAGAAGCCCTTTGCTTACTGGGCTCACTCTATTGTTTGACCCTAGGACTCTTATGTTGCGCCCTACCTAGTCTTGGGGGCCTCTGGAATACTGGCCTCCTCTTCTTTGTGACCCCTCCCTGACTTTGTGGCTGGGTTAGTAGGAGGCTCCCACATCTGAGCACTTGTATCTCTGGAGGGTGAGTTCCTCAAGATCATGGGATGTGTCCTCCTCACTTTCAAGGTGTCAGTGCCTGGCAGCATATATGAGCTACAGCATATGTTTAATCAAGGCTGGTGTGGGTTGACTGAATGCATGAGGGCTCCATCACTTTCCCATGAACACTGTTCAGCCCTCCCAGAGAGAAGCATTCAGGTCCTGTCTCCCTCCTCCCCACACTGGTCCCTTCACGATGACAGCTGTCGGGAGCTTCACCTACTTGTATTTGGATAGTTCTCCCTGTCTAGGTGCTGCTTCTGAAGTTAAACAACTATTAGTCTGTGAATTGTAAAGCATAGGCATCCAGATTTTATCAAACACAGAGAAGCACATTTTGCAGGGAGAAAAGGTCTTCTTGATTAGTGATTATAAAATGGACTTGATTTCAGTCTAACTTAGTATATTCAAAAGTGCTATATTAAAAATTGGAATGGGCATTTTAAATTATCTTATGAGTTCAGGCATTTCAACATTTTCTCCCCCGCCCTGTATCCCTCCCGCAACGATTCATCTTAAAGCAACACCACCAGCACCAAAGGCTTCCTTCTCCTGCTCTGACATGGTCCTTCCCTTCTTTCATCATCTGTGCTTTTATTTCCCGGGCTATTTACTTGACAGTTAGTCATGTTTTACTTCGAGATATAGACTATTGTGCCCAATTCTTTTTTTTTTTCCTTATAAGTTTATCTATTTTTAAATTTATTTTTGGCTGAGTTGGGTCTTCGTTGCTGCGCGCGTGCTTTCTCTAGTTGCAGCAAGCGGGGCCTACTCTTCCTTGTGGTGCACGGGCTTCTCATTGCGGTGGCTTCTCTTGTTGTGAAGCACGGGCTCTAGGTGCATGGGCTTCAGTAGTTGTGGCGTGCAGGCTCAGTAGTTGTGGCTCGCAGGCTCTAGAGCACATGCTCAGTCGTTGTGGCACACGGGCTTAGTTGTTCTGCTGCATGTGGACCAGGGCTCGAGCCCGTGTCCCCTGCATTGGCAGGTGGATTCTTCTTTTTTTTTTTTAATTAATTAATTAATTTATTTTTGGCTGTGTTGGGTTTTCATTTCTGTGCGAGGGCTATCTCTAGTTGCAGCGAGCGGGAGCCATTCTTCATCGCGGTGCGTGGGCCTCTCACTATCGCGGCCTCCCTTGTTGCGGAGCACAGGCTCCAGACGCGCAGGCTCAGTAGTTGTGGCTCACGGGCCCAGCTGCTCCGCGGCATGTGAGATCTTCCCAGACCAGGGCTCGAGCCCGTGTCCCCTGCATTGGCAGGCAGACTCTCAACCACTGCGCCACCAGGGAAGCCCTGGCAGGTGGATTTTAACCACTGTGCCACCAGGGAAGCTCCAATTGTGCCCGATTCTTATTTAACGCTTGCATTGTTAACTCATGGTCCCCACATTCCTGACTGTCTCCTGTGGAAATTTCTTGACAAGAGACCATCGTGACTTGTGCCTCTTCACAGAGTTTAGTCACTCAAGTATTGGTTCCATGGTGGTTTGGGAAAGTCCATGGAATGTCATAAAAGGTTATGTCCCTCAAATAAACTGAATAGAAATGTCCTCCACTACTGGGTATTTATAAGTGTAGTGGAGGGAGGCTCTATAGAGCAGTCTTCAGGCAGAACTGTAGAAGTTCTGGTCAAATATGAATGGTAAGAAAGGCAGAAGGTGAGGGTGGCGATGGGGAGTTGTTCAATATTTATTGAATGGCCACATAAGCTAGGCACTGGGCTAAATGTTTTGTGCACTTGATTAGTAATCACAACAACCTCGGATGTGGACATAATGTCCCTTTCCTTCTACCTATGATTAAAATGAGTTTCAGAGAATTTAAATAACTCAGACAAGGTCACACAGGGGTGGGGTTCGTGTAGGACTCCAGGTTTATCTGATTCCAAAATTATACTTTTTTTCTTTATGCTGCTTCTCAGAGTCACCTTCATCTGAAATGCATGTACCAGCTAGAATCCTCCTTCAGGCTCAGAATGAGGGAAAGAAAGGTTAATAAGAGGCCTAGCTGGCAAGGCCAATAAATGAATGAGTTCAGGACCAAAAGGAAAGAGAAGCTGAAAGGTCTAAGTCCCTGGTTGTGGCACCATTGCAAAAACAAAGAAGGCAAATGGTTCTCAACACTGGTCATCCACGGCCAGTTTAGAGCACCTACTGTGTGCAAGGCAATCTGCCACACTGCAGAGTGGAACAGACTGTGGACACAGTCATATTACCCAGCTGCAGACTTGCATTAAGGCCAGATGAGCCAGAAGGGCTCCCTTTGCCTTCCATTCCCGCCTGAAAGTCAGCATCCAATGGGGTCTTGAAAGACCCAGCGAAGCTGGTCCCCAGCCTCACCTCCCTCCTGCGGGGCTGCAGACGCGCCAGGTGTCTGGGGATGGCGGGTACCCGGCAGGCGCCACCAGACTGCAGGCAAGCAGGGGGTTAATAGCTCATAAAATAAAACCCTCTAACACAAAAATGTTATTTTAATTGTATTACATTGAGGAGCCCTGAGGGTCGTGGGGTAGATAATCAAAAAGGACAAGGAGGAAATTAAAAAAGGGAAGAAGGCAATCAAAAAGGCCATTTAGGAGAGCCCCTTAATCCTCCATAGAAAGAACACTAATTATACTCCAGAATCTCCTTATAATTAACCCTGATATAAAGTGTTTTTTGAGCAGTAATAACTTTCACATTCACAATCGTTTGGATCGCAAACTCCACTGAATGCCTCACAAACAGCAGCTCGCGCAGGTTGGCCGCTTTTCCTCCCCAGCAAGCCTCACGATTACATGTCCACAACCAGAAAGAAATATTTCTGCCCTCAGCTAACTCCCTTGCCCAGTTGAACTCAGCCCATTGCCTTTTTTTTTTTTTGGCAGGAATAGCCCCAAGCGTAACAATACTTGCACCTCCGTTCTGTCCCTTCCTTGTAATTGCTTCCCTGTGCTCCTTGAGCCTTTACTATGGCTTGGAATCCCGACGCTTGCAAACCCACTGAATTCCCAGCATACCTTCCTTAGCTAACAGACCCCTGCTTGGACGTACCTCCACTCCTAGGCTACTGGGCACACAGTGCCATAATCATTCTTAACGTTTCCAGACAAAAGCAAAGATTCAGACAGACTCTGCCCAAAACCCGTCCAAACTAAGTAAGAGCCTCACATTCCTTGCCCTTCCTTGACAGCTGATCCCTTATGAACTGAAGCTCCAAGCTGTCAACTAGAATAGTTCAGGAGCAAAACAGAGCAGGGAAAGACTGCAGACAGCTCTATGCTTCAGGTGTGCAGGGATCCTTGGGAAGAAAGATGGAAAGGAAAAGGCAGCTAGGACCCACGCTGCGAAGGAAAAAGGCCTGGAATAGGTTGTTTGGGGCTTTTTTTTTTTTTTTTTTTTAAGGCATGCAAACGAAAAGAATCTGTCCCTGTCCTCAGATGAACCGGCCAGTGTTCTCATCCCACCCAGTAAGAGAAGGAGCAGGGTCTCAGATCCCATGAGATCCCCAGGGAGTGGTTTCAATGGGGCGCCTGGCTGCCAAGTGAAACCCTAGGAGAGGCTCACAGGGCTACTGACAGTCACAGCACCCGGAAGGTATCTGTCCCCTCTTTGAATGTTCTCTTGGGCCTGGCTTCCCCTCCTCCCTCCAAATACACAGTAAACGGGTTTGAAAGGTCTGCTTGCTCACAACAGGCTGCCTCCTGCCTTTAACCAGAGATTAGGAAACCAAGGTCTGTGGAACACTGAGTCCAGTGTTTTTCCTCTGTATCAAGAGAATGCACGCCAAAGGAATTTTTCCATTTTTTCTTGCGTGCTATTGGAACTAAAATCTTACTTCTACTTCCCATCTGGGTGATTATTATTTATGTAGTATTTAACATGATATGAAGATGCTTCCTTTGTTTCTGTTTTCTATTTTTTTTTAACCCGAATCCATAACTGAGAGACAGATGTTCTCTTACCATTCATTAGTACTGATTAATGATCTCCAATATGCTCACTGCCCTGGGATCTAGGCAATATGGAATAGGGATTATATTGTCCCTGCTTGTGTGGGGACTATGTTGCTCCTATGTGATTATATATTTGGTTGAGCAGCAAGTTATAGTTTGTTAATACAGATTAACATATGTTCGTCTGTATGATTTTAAAATATCACTACTCAATAAATCATCATTCTTCTCATACAAAACTCCTATAAAGATACACAATTCACTTATAAAGTTGAACAAGCAGATTAAAAATGAAGAATAGATGAGTCTCCCACATTTTAGTATTTTATAAGTACAGTGCACATGCATGTACAACTATCATACACTAAAGAGAGTTAAAAAGATCTGTGTTGACATCCTTGCTCCGCTCATTAATTCAACAAGTACATGCTGAGTGCTAGTCATTTCTCAATACCTAAAGATGAGGCAGGCATAGATTCTGCCCTCAAAAAGCTTAGCGAGTGATTGAGGGGGAGCAAGCCATACTTACATATAATTAAATTGCAAGTCAAAGTGTGAAAAGTACCATAAGAAAGGCGCAGATTAAAAAAAATTATAAAGTGATGAAGTTGCTATATAAACATAAAATATTATTCATCTCATCTGGCAGGGGTCTCCTCTTAAATTATCCCGTTTGAATACAAAGTGATACCCTAGTTTCCATAGATGGGATATTTACAACTTTCTTTGGTGGGGTATCTATTCTATGTTTAATTAGTAGTAGCAACAGGAGCTGGAAGCCCATAGGAAGAGCTGAAGCTGGTGCTGATCTTTACCTCCTATTTTTTTGGTGTCCCTCTCTTTAGGTTGCAGTTTCCCACTTTGGCCTCCCTCCCAGATCCTCCACTCCATCCCATACGCTGGATGTCTGCCGCTTCATCAAAACTTCATCACTAAGGAACCCCACAAATGCCAACGAAGAGCATTCCAGTTAATGCCAACACATTAACTGGAAAGGCTCAATCTCTCGGTAGCTTTCCTTATTCCAACCTCCAACAAAATATATTTTAACAAGGTCTTCCGGGGATGAGTCCTGAACCAAAAGAAAACTCCGTATGAGAGAAGATGGAGAGAGTAGAGCCAGGAGTCTTGGGTGCAAGTCCTACATTACTCACTCACTATAGTAACATTGGACAAACCCATTTACTTGTCTAAGCCTCTGTTTTCTTCACTGTTAAAATTCAACAGTAGCAGACTCACCATGTTATACGTAATATGTAATACAAAGCTCTCCTGAGGTATATGAACACATTTTAAGACAACCATGAATGAGAACTTTAGTCACGTGCAGGGAATCTTTTTGATAGGAGCCCTGTCTACAGTACCTTGAGTAGGTTTGTCCTACTGTGACAACAAATGGCATTGAATCCATCCCAGCTGGATTGTAAGAACGACGCAGTCACTTGTTTACTTGTTCCTCTCATTATGCATTTAATCCAAGCTGCACTTTATATAGTCAGGAGTAGGGCTAATAATGTAATATTTTCCATCTGACATTTCATCTCTCTGCTTTAAGGCTAGCTGCTGACAAAAGATGTAGCTTCAACATTAAAAAATTGCTAGATTCCCTCTTTCCTGGTTCCATCTCTTGGGGTAGTAAATCAAAGTGTCCTGAATCAAAGTGGCCCTTGTCGTGACCTGTCACTCTTTACGCTTATCTCTTGTCGTACTAAAATAAAGCCACAAACAAGAGTAAAAAGCTAGCGTGTGGGAAGCAACTTTTAAAGAGCAGACCTTGATATCATTTAAAAATAGTCAGCAGTTCCATACGATGCCCCTAGCATCTTATCTTCCTTCAGCTGACCACAGGAGAGGGCCTGAAGTAGGAGACGCTAGAAGGCCCTCTTCACTATAAAGGAAGATGGCTTTCCTCTCTCATTTCATGTCTGTGTACAGGACCCCAGGAGATGATCATTACCAGCTGGAAACTTTAAGATTATCAAGGACATAGGAAATGCCATTCTCCTCACTCTGAATAACTGCATTTGGTCCAATGGCCTTAACCTTTTATGGCCCGAGTTCCTTTGCTGCTCTCTTCCAATTAATTTCAATCATTCTTTCTTTAAAACATAGAGGTAATACATGCTGGCTGTAAATGCTAAAAAATACAGTCAGATGTAGAATAAAAAAAATCAAAAGACCCCATTCACTTCCTCCCACATTCCCTAACTCCTCTCGTCTCTTCTAAGGTAAAAGTTTTTAATATAAAACTTTCTAGGCTACTTTATAGGCTTTAAATATAGGCTTAAATAAATAAATATATATATATGTATACATATATGTATGTGTGTGTTCACTTATATTTTTCTTTGCACATTGTTTTGTGATTATTTTGTTTTACTTAATAATATATCATGGATTGGTTTCCAAGTTGATATAGCTATACTTGCATCATTCGTTCCAACTGCTGTATAGTATTATTTAGAATAAATTGAAAGGCGTATTATAGTCTGAATTGTTGGGTCTCAGAAGTTAGCTACTTTATGTAGGAAAGGAATGCTTTTTCTAAAGAAAGAGCAGCATTTATGTTGCTTCTTGACAATAATCTGGCATATATTAGGGCTAAACAGTAGCAAGTGGTAAAGCAAAGAGCGAAGCAGTCCATCATTTTTACCTCAAGAGACTTGAGAACTCTGATGGGCCGTATGGGGCAAACAGCTAGCAGTGATGGTGAATATGGTCATTTGAATTGTGTCAGGAAACGGGCCATACCTCAAACCTCCAGATAGTACACCTGAATTTCACCAATAGAAATTCATTCCTTTGGTCTAAACATGGCTAACTCTAAACACTTCTTTTTAAAAAAAAATTTTAAAACATTCTCTTTAAACATGCATGTTTTCGGAACGAGCAACCACTTAGTTGTTTGGGTGCTTTCCTTCCCGAAAAGTATGATTCAATCTGAAAACACTGAGTGTTTCTGGTGTAAGAGGATTCTAAAACTGGGGAGGGAGAGATGCAAGAGAGAGGGGATGTGCCTAAAGAAGAAAACAAAAAATAAAAACAGTAAGATTGTTAAATTAGCTGAATATTAGTCACCTGTCTAGAGATGGCCCCAACTGCTTACAAGCAGAAGATAATTTCACCAAGCAAATAAAAAGAGACTTTTATAAAGGAGGTAGCTTTCTTTTGTTGACTAGAACAGAGGAGAGGTGGAGAAATACAGCAAGCATCCCAACACCCCCACTCCTGTTTATGGCAGACATCACTAATCTACTGTGGCATTCTTTCCCACTGAACCAGGACGCGGCCTCAGATTTCTTCTGTACTCAGCACTCCAGGCAGCCACTACGCATTGATTCCAGTTGGTGCCCCAAATGAAATCCAGTTTGTCGTTCATTTATGGGAGTCACTGTCTCCATTATGACCAACCATGGGTTTGAATTTCACAAGCAGATAGCAATTGCATAACCTTAAAGCTGCTGTTAGGATTCTTTTTCAGTCAAGTATCTACAGAGGACACATCCCAGGGAAAACAGGAGGTCTCTGAGCTAATGAACTGGGATCCTCCCCCACCAGACTGGAAGCTCTGCAAGAGGAATGGCTTTATTCTCCTAGAGCCCAAGAGAACATCCGATGGATGGCAGGTACCGAGTTGAGTGATCGCCCAAATGAACTGTACAATGGAATAGAGCACATCTCCAGCAGACACTCGGTCTAAGAGCTCTCAAGGATTAACAGAAAGTTTGCCTTAAAAAGTCTTGTTTGGATGGTGCAGCCTCTGCATATGCACCTCCCCCCCTGCAACTTAGATACATGGAAAAGGACCTCTTATCTAAAACTATGATACAGTGTTTTCAAATACGGCAATCATCAAGGAAAACAGAAATGGAATCTGACAGGAAGGGAATGTGAGTGTCCACTTTTTGGGTAATGTAAGATGGAAAGGTAGGTGAGAATGAGCCAGCAACTTCCAGATCCTGGAGAGGGGGCAAAGCTGGGCTGCCTGCTCAGAATTCAGGCCAAAGCTTTTCTCCCTGTGGTGAATCTTCAACAAGCAGCTGGCTTCCTGCACTCAGGGCACACCGAAGAATCTACCATCACATTTTAGGAAGCCTTCCCGGAGTTTCAGGGCAGAAACTGTCCCAGTCAAAAAAAAAAAAATCAGCAAATAAAAGAAGCCCTTAACCTGATTTGACCAGCTTTGTTCATCATATCCGAGGGAGGTCAAGCAAGCCCATCCAGCCTGTCTAAGATGGATAATTAATCTCATTGTCTCTCTCTCACTCACCCACCCACACACATGTACACACGGAAACTCACACATGTGCTCACACTCACATATCCACACACACACACACATCCACGCACATCTACTCACACACCTACTCACTCACACATTACACACACTGTCCTATCTTCAGCCCCCAGAGGAGCAGACTCAGATATTGCCCCACCCCCATCATATTATTTTCCTTCTCAACAGCAACAACACTCCTTTGATAGAAATCTCCTTCTTCTAAAGGGACACTCTCATCAACACCAAGCCCTGGGGACCGTGTGGAAAATAAGCGCACACCTGCTCTGCCGTCGGCCCCTTTATTGCCGAGATGGTATTAGCCTGTTCCTCTGGAGGAATACTGGCTCAGAACTTTTATAAGTAGGAGACTCAATTATGCTTCTTATGAGTTCCCTAAATTTGGAAATAGAGCTAAATAAGGAAATACATTAGTCAATGTCCTTCTCAACCTCCTCCCCTACTCAATTCTCAATCTTTTTTTTTTTTTTTCTGCTTTCATGGGGTGCTTTCTTTGACTTAGTAAAACTGCCAACTGTAGCATCATAAACAGGGCCCCATACTGAGATGAGAAAGGGGACAAGTGAGGAAACAAATGCCAAACTAGGTACTCTGAGTATGATCAGCATATGGTTAAGGCCTCATGGGCAAGTGAGGGCCAAGCCAAGTTCACCGAACAATGATCAATGTCACAGTGAGATTCCCAAGAAAAAAAACGTTTCAATACAGGAGATCTTTATACTTGAACTAAAGTGCAAATAGTAACATTGCCAATATTTGGGGATTACAGAGGTGTCCCCCAAGAATAAGTCCCAGGGAGGAAAAAAAGGCCATGGCCTGAAACTTAAACGATATTATCCCACATAAAAAGTCACAGTAGAGATATGCAGTTACCTTACAGAGGTCCTTCTGGAAGACAAAATTTGCAACCTGCTTGATTTAGAAATACATCAAAAGAAGATATGACCATGAAGTCTGACCATGGAAGCAGAGAGAAAGGAAGGTTATGGAAACCAACTTGGGCAATGCCCTTCTAGGCATTTTTCAGGCGGAAGGCCCCCAACAGTTGTTCCCAGTGGCAAGGAAGGAAGTTGAGTTGCCTGATTTATGTGTATTCAACTACCTGCACACTGATGAGGTACTGGAGTTAGGAGACAGAGGGAGAAGGAGGGGAGGAGGGATGGAGGGAGGGACAGAAAGAAGGAGGGAGGAAGAGGAAAAGAGGGGGAAACTGAGAGGAGAAAGAGGAAGAGAAGGAGAGGAAAGCGGAGGAGGAGAGAGAAAGGGAGCGTGAGGTGAATACAGGGGATGTGACTCTGTTGGTTCTTCAATCAGTCCCAGTGCTTGAGCCTATTAGCATCTCTCTGTGCTTCATTATTTTCAGTGCTTAAATATAGCTATTGCTCATTCAGTATGACTCCTAACCAGTGTTTCCAAGTGAGATCCTTGGACCAGCAGCATCAGCATCCCCTGGGAATTTGTTAGACATGAAAACTTGGGTCCCACCCAGTCCTACTAAATCAGAAAGTCTGTGGGTAGGGCCAAGTAGTTTGTGTTTTAACAGGCTCTCTCGGTGATTCCAACGCACGATAAAGTTTGAGAACCACTGCCCTAAACGCAAATCAACTACTGCATCTGGAGCTCCACTGAAGAAAGAGCTGGAGAAATCTCTCATTTACATAAACACAAGAACATTCTGGTTTTATACATCAGTTTGGGAGCCTGCGGGATTTGAGTCTGTCCTCACATCTCTGAATATTGCAAAGACAAGTCTTTGAGCTTGGGGGAGCTGAAAGCTGGTCCTTGCCAAGAGGAGAGAGTCACCAAGGTAATGACCCACTACTAGGCTTCTGGACATTTGACTTCTCCATGTGCTGGGGGGAGGTTCTCCTCCATTTTCAGACACAGAAAAATAGGTTTCTGTGATTTGAGAGAGACCCACACCTTGGTACCATGCTTTAGAAAGGTCTAGTGCACTCTTCCAAAACGGCCATTCAGCTCTATGTATAATGTCATGGTAATCATGTGGCCACTTTCAGGTGACAAATTTCTGTGAAACTTTTGGCAATGGCTAACTAAACTGTTTTCTTGCAATCCAATATATCACTCTCGTGTGTGTTTCTACACTGCTTTTACTGTTTCATGTTCTTTGTTATGTGCACTCAGACTTGACTTGTAGACAACTGTGGGCAGCACAGTTGGGTATAAAAGAGAGTTATTTAATGATGTTATTTAAGGTGTGCCCCTTAGCCACGCAGTTTACAAAAGCAAATCCCTGTGAGGTATAAAGCATCAGAGAGCAAAACAACAGTCACTGACATCTCTGTAGAGGAGAGAAAGAAGCTGAGTCACTGAGCTTGCAATTCAAGAGAAGGCAAATATATCACAGAACAAAGGATGAACCTCCACCCTGGGTCACAGGACATCAGCTTCAGAGATGTTCACCAACACAGAAAGATTTGTTGCTTACGATAAAAGACATCTGTGAAATGTCTTTCACTGAACAAAGCATCATCTGACCCCTAACTAAACATAGCTTGCTTTATAAAAGGTTGTTTTTTTTATATAATATTGCCAAACACTATTTCTGTAGTTCTTTGAAGAAGAGAAAGACCAGTTAGTGTTATTGAATCTGTGGCAGACATCATTCTAATCTGTGTCTGAGAAAGTATATCACACCTATACCTACCTGCTTAATTTGCTATATATTTAGGGATACAGACTAACATTATTTAATAAAAAACAAAGCAAAACACTTACACTACTGAGTTCCCACCATCTGTAGAACTGTGCTAAGCACCTTCAGGAAAAAAAGAAAGGCAGGGACCACTTTGGCTTCCAGAAGAGACAAGGTACACAGAAGTTCAGTACTGAAATGTTTGTGTTTAGAGAAGTTCCATGTGAATTAGAATGTGGCAGGAGAAACTTCCATGGAAGAGATGAGCTTTGCTCAGTAGGTAAAATTTCACAAGGAAGTTTGGCAGGAAATATAAGCAAAGCAAAACAACAGAGACAAGATTTGGTGTTTTTTAAGATAAAATGCAATTCCTCACTTCCATTTGGGATGAAATATCTGGAAGCAGCAAAGCCACCAACAGGAAGCCTGATTATTCACCATCAGAGAAAGATGTATTGACTTGACTGGCCAAGCCCAACTGAATCCTCCATTCCCAATTCTAAACACAAAGTAGATGAGATGTCTCCATGCCCTTCACACCAGGGCATCATCTAGCACATTTCAGCTGTCACCGCTCCTAATTATTTTGCTCCCTCTCACCTCTAAGAAGTCGTCTAGGGATCAAAGAGATGATACCAGAAGCAGGGACTGAGTCTGGTGGAGAAGCTGTGCAGGTTGTGGGAGTCAGAGTGAATAGGGATGTCAGCTCGCTGCTAAGTGTAGGGCCCAGATTCAATTTTCTGCTTTTCCCCCTGGTCCCAAAGTATCCTGGAATAGTACTTCCTGGTTGGGCTAAGAGCTTTCATCTTGGCAATGTCAGCTGGTTACAGGGACCTAAGGCAGATGACAGGTGCTAGCAGCATGACAGGAGGTCAGATTTATCAAGGAAAAAATCTCAAAGCACAATCCCTTCTGTCTCCCTCTTCCAAAGGGCAATGAGAAGACGGGCCCGTCGGCACTTAGTAATATTAGAGAAAGGACTTCTGCTCCCAGAGGAAGACCTTTGCATATGCTAGCATTCAGTTGAAGACTTTTGGCTTCAGTTTCTCACTTCATGAACTCTAATTTGATATTCTCTGATTTAGACACACTCTGATCTGATATTCTTTTTTTCCCTCCTGAAACGTAATTATGTTTGTGGTATGATGATTTCCAGAGCGACTTTGAGGAGCTGTGAGTCTGCTTTTGTGGCACTGTCTACCACGTGTGATTTGTGGGCCTGACTCAGTCTCCCCCACTAGAACATCAGCTCCCCTGGATGAATCACCTGGGCAGTCTCCAGCTGCCCAGCGCAGAAACGTGCCCAGCAAAAGTGCTCAATGAATACACAGAGGAGAGAACTCAGGTTCTTTCCACTTCTCCACCGTGCAGAACACAGGGTCTTGCTAAATCTTTTTTGTTTTGTGTTTTTTTTTTTTTTTTTTTTTGCAGTACGTGGGCCTCTCACTGTTGTGGCCTCTCCTGTTGCGGAGCACAGGCTCCGGACGCGCAGGCTCAGCGGCCATGGCTCACGGGCCCAGCCGCTCCGTGGCATGCGGGATCTTCCCCGACCGGGGCACGAACCCGCGTCCCCTGCATCGGCAGGCAGACTCTCAACCACTGCGCCACCAGGGAAGCCCCATTGGTGCTTTTAACACACCCTCCAGGTGACTGTGATACTCACTACAGTTTGAGAACCACTGGTGTACAGACTGGGGCCCAGGAAGATCAGGTGTACACATCACTTGTCAATGTAGAATCACAAACTTAGGTTTGTTTGACCTAAGTGACCTCTTGTCAGAAGAGATACTTTAATTCCATAGTTTGTGTGAACTGTCAACTTGGAGAGGATGGGATACAATCTTCACAGGCCACTGGGCTCCCGGAAGCTCAGGCTACTTGACTCTGAAGAACGACATACCACATCCTAATGAATGAATTTGTCAAGAGCTACTCCCCTTTGTGAGGATTTTAGCAGAGACGTTGGTGACAGCCATCCACTTTTATGGATTTTCACTGAGTAATTAATAGGATAACAGTTACAAGTGCAAGTTAAGTGCATACTATTTCCACTGGATTGGATCATAAATAAGTCATATAGCTTTGAAAGTGAATGGGAAGAGACAGTTGAAAAGAAAGACCTATTGGGAGCTGAATGAGGGAGGCCAGACTTAATTTTAAGCCCTACCTTCTCATTTTCCTGAAGCAAGCTGTCCACAGGGGACCAGCCGAGACCGTGGTGGATTGTGTTTCACTTTGTGCTTCCGCACAAGGTATCGGAACATAGACAATCTACCAAACGTAGACATTCCCGAGTCTCTCCTCCTTCCACAGAAATCAAAAGTGAAAACAGCTCAATAAGCCAGAGGTAAGGAGGAGGGACAGAGCAGCAAAGCTTCAGGAATATTTTGCAACACACTTACACAAGCTATTGGACATTTTGTCTCTTTTTTTAGTACCTGGGCTAACGTCCTCCCCAACCACAAATTCAGGGCTTCTCTTCAGCAACGGAGAGGCCTCTCGATTCAACTCCTTTTCCAAATCAATGCTGGGTCTCAGGGCCACATCACACCTTTTGTGGGCCCTGGGAGCTTTTGTCTTCAAAAGCCCTTTCCTCAACCAAAAAAAATTTTTTAATTATATTTTACGGCTGCATAGGTATAAAGACAAATATAATCCAGGCTGGGCTTCATGATTATATATTTATTGTTATTATAGTCACTAAAAAACATGTTAGTATTTACGTTTTGCAGGTCTGTTAGTAGCTTCCTAGGGCTGCTGTAACAAAGTTCTGTAAACTAGGTGCCTTAAACATCAGAAATGTACTGTCTTACAGATCTGGAAGCTAGAAGTCCAAGATCAAGTCGTCAGCAGGGCCGTGCTCCCTTTGAAGGTGTTAGGGAAGGAACTGTTCCAGGCCTCTCTCTTAGCTTCTCGTGCTTCCTTGCCTTGTGAGAGCAGAACTCTAATTCTCACTTGCTGTTCTCCCTGTGTGCATGTCTGTCTCCAAATTTCCCCTTTATATAAGGACACCAATCATGTCCGATTAGGGACCCACCCTACTCCAGTATGACCTCATCTTTACTAATTACTCTGAATGCTACCCTATTTCCAAATAGGGTCACAATCTCAGGTGCTGGGGATTAAGGATTTCAAGGGGATACAATTCAACGCAACACGGGGCCTGTGCTCTGTGTCTAATGGAGAAATTGTCCGTGCAAAGCCTCCTCTAGGATGCCGAAGGGGAGATGCAGGTCTGGGGTTTCCAAAGCATCAGAAATGAGATAAGGGCCCAGGGGTGAAAGAGGGAGACATTTTACATTTAGTTTTACCCTCTTTTTAGAAAAATATTTCAACAGCTTTATTGTGTAACTGACATACAACAAACTGCATAAATTTAAAGGGTTTTACACATACATATGCCAAAACTTATCAAACAGTTTGATCCTATTTTTAAAGGAAATATTTCAGGATTCAAAAACACTTCAAGGGAGATTTTCTGTGGATCAACTCGCCCTGGAGGAGGTTAACTTCTCTCAATGCCCCACTTCCAATAAGCCCAGGTGAGCCCTAACCTGTCTCGACTCCAGATCAGGAGCCAACCTTCCTCCACTTGGACATCTCCATCCTGCATGTTTGTACTTGTCTCTTGGAGCTGAGCCCTCCTAGGAACTGAGGAAGGACACAATTTCATTTTTTTTTTTTTTAATCTGATTTTTACGGAGGCAATGTACATCTCATGCTTTTTTCCCCCATGTTAACCTTTTTTCTTCTCCTGCAAGAAAACTTCAACTTGCCCCTCGGTCCTAACGGAGGATCCAGCTAAAGAGAGGGATGTGTCCATCGCCCCCAGACGCTACCTCTTTTTCCCCTCTCCTCTATTAAAAAAGAGAGAAAAAGACTGAGGGAGATTGGGAAGGATACCTGAAATGAGTACTCCCTTTGTGGCTTCCATTTTTAAAGTTACTATCAGCCCATTGCAACAAAAGCCTCCAAATTCTTTCTCAGTCTGTGGTTCAATGGTTTCATTCCCAAAGGATTCTAGAGACCCAAACAAAGTGCTGGCTGTCCTCCTTGAACCTTCCCCTCCCACACAAAAATCACCTCACACAAAAACAGCCAAATAAAGCAGCACAGCCTGAGGCGGGGGGCGGGGGCCCACAGAGTGAGAACTGAACAGTCCATGAACTTGGCCTGTCCATTTAAATTGCAAAAGCTCCAGCTCATTCGCAGACACACAATTGGGTCTGGCAACACCATTCACAGCCCAGGATGTGAACTGGAGCCTAAGTCGTCATTACAGGCACCCAGGACAATGCCAGTTAGGCTGTGTCAAAAGCCAGGCTGTCCCCGAGAGAAGGTTCTCTTAGAGCAGTAAATAACAGTAATGGCTTTGAGGGTGCGTGTGCCCAACACGAAGCATTTCATGTTTCCGAGGAGGAGTACCTGAAACCACCCTAGGAAGGCTTTTTCTTTCTGCACAAATTATAATAAAATAATGGTAGTGGTGACTCCAAGCCATAAATCTGTTAGGTCTTGGTTAACTTAAAAAAAAAAGTAGTGATACTGTTATGTACATACAAACGACCCAGTGACTTGTGGAAGAAGCTAGTTCTCCTTTCTCCTCAAAAAAGATCCTCAAGTTGGTTGACCTACCAGACTCAGCCCAAAGGTTGAACAAAACCCCGGTGAGAAAGAAGCTGTGGTCTTTTTTAAGGCTGTACACGTAGAGCATCTCTATTTCCTGCATGGTATTCAGCAACTACAAAATATAAGCCCTAGGCATCCTGCTTGGGCAGTGGAAGAGGTGTGGTTAAGAAGGAATGGGCGGTCTCAGCTCTGGGTCAGTATATGATGAACTGCTGGAGGTGTCCCAAGGTCCTCTCCAAATGCCTCAGCTGACTAATCCTATACAACAATGACTGCGAGCAAATCAGGTGGGACAGGAAGAGAAAGTTCAGTGGACAAACGACTCAAATTCCATTCCCAGCCAGAAACTTCATGCCACACAGTACGGACTTCAGAGGACAGTGTCCTGAGGAACGGTGGATTCTGCGTCATATGACACTGAGATTTTCTTGACCTTGGAGGAGCTGCCTGCACTCCCATGCTTCTCCCTCTCAGAAAAGGAATAAGACAGTTTATTCTCTGTCCACACGATCTCTGATAATATGGCTTTCAAGAGGCCACCAGCTTTATGCTTTCTTTCTGTGGGCTATAATAACCAGGATCAGGGCAAAGTGAGATGGGAAAATGCCTCCTTGGGGTGAGAGTTTCCAAAGAATGGAATAAGGCAGAGGGTAGGGTCAGACAGACTGTGAAAATTCTCATCAACGCTGCTCACAGGGCCATGTTCCAGGTCAGAGATGGCGGCTGCTCCTTTCCTGTCTGGTCGTGGAAACGTGGAGGTTTACACCCAGGGCATTGAGCCAATGCCCCATAATTCACTAGGGCAGGTGCTGGAACTTCAGCTCTGTGCACAGACCTGGCGGCCAAGCTTCACTGACCTAATGGGCTCCAAGGACTTAGCTATGGGGGTCTAGCCCTCTCCCTCCAATCTCATCTTTAGAGCCTCAGGGCCCGTCTTACTCCCGTCACCTCTTCCTTATTCACGTGGGAGGCCTCGGCAACCTTGCTTTTCCTTGTCTTCTTTCCCCACTTCCTGCACGGCCACAGCTGACCCCCCCCCCACATGCCTCAGACCAACTGCACAGATCTCCTTGGGAACCAACATGCCACCCCTTGCCAAGCTTCCTCAAAACCCTTACCTTCCCTCTCAGCTGAACAAAAGTTTCCCTCACAAAATTTATGTAACTCCTGAAATCCGACCTCCTCCAGGAAGCCACTCGAGATTGATTAGGGAGAAATGCAAATGATTCCCATGGCCCTAACTAAATATATACATATTTATTTCTAGGAGTTGTTGTCTCTAACAACCGCCAAGTCCCTAGGTGTTCCTTCTCTGCCACCCCCAGTGAATGCTGTTATTCTTTTAAAAAGTGAAAGTAACTTTAATGTTTTACTCAGTATAAACATGTCAGATGCTCATACTAAAGTTAGATTCATAGATGTAGAAACTTACCTGAAGAATGTAAAAAAAAAAAAAAAAATCACATAAAGCCCACTATACAGAGGTAAATTTTTACAGGATACACTTCTTTCCATAACTGCATTTACTCTTGACAGATATTGCCTCTAGGACACAGACAAAAATGGGGCTAATTAACATAGCAAAGAGTAAGTAGCTACTCATTAATTGGTTCTGTTGAAATGCCTATCATGAAAAGATCATTTCTATGCTTAAGCGGAGACTTTCAGCTTGACTAGGACTGTCATTAAGAAAACAGTGAACGCCAAAAACAACATTTCTATGATTTCATTTATATGAAATGTCCATAATAAGCAAATCTATAGAGATTTGTGTGGCATGTGAATTACACCACAATAAAGCTTTTTTTAAAAACACGAAAAAAAGAGAAAAGAAAACAGTGAACACAAGTAATATCTTCTGTGAAGTGGAAGAGGAGTGAAGTTCAATCCCGTTATCACTTTGCTATAGACACTGATGAGTCTGGCAAAAGTGGGAAACATTGGTTTGGGTAAAGGGTGACTGAGGTTGACAAAAGAAGTGTAAGCAGGCCTGGTGAGCAAATGTGCCAATCTTTCTGCCCAGTATCACAGAGCATGAGTCTGATTCTAAACCCAAATCTAGTGTGAGGCTCGGCCAGGCACAGGTGATACACCGCTTGCCTTGGCTTGAAGGTCTGACGCCACCGTCTCTATGTCATATGCACGTGTGACCAGGAAAATAGAAGAATCATAGCTTCTGTCTCCCTCCTGCCATCCAGGGAGAAGACAGCCTTGGTCCAATTTGATCCTGGGCCTTGTTGGTTCAATCAGAGTAATGGATTAGGGATGTAGGAGACTAAAAGGAACTGAGATTTTTTTGACTGGTTCACAGTGGAGAAACCAGACTCATGGAAGAGGAAATAACAGATTTGGAAGGTAAGAGGTAGGTGAGGAAAAGTTAAGAATCAGAAGGCACTGGGTTTGAGAAAAAGTTTGAAGACCTTCTTTTTGTTTGTTTTGTTTTGAGGAGAGGGAGTGATTCAGGCAGCTGTCATATTGTGATGGGTGGCGTTTTGGGGAGATAAAGAGAATTTTCAGAAAATCTGCTGCAAGCTATAGGTGGAATCCTTCTTTTAGCATTTTCTGAAAAACTGTAATATAGATTGCTTCAAAATTCTTTTTGTAAGTCAGTGTGTGTTTCTTTGGCAGTGACACGGCACTGATACTGGAGATACAAGGCAGCTCAGTCTTATGCGGGTTACGTATAAAAACCTGTGTGGTTCGCTTTGAGCTCTCAGTTTCTAGAGGGCAGGGATCCACATCCATGCAGATGATCTGGATATATCCCAGGAGGCATCTTGTCATCGTTCTACAAGCTCTGAAGGAGGAAGGAGAATTTGAGTCCTGGCTCACCTTTTTACTAGCTGTGCGGCTCAGGATACGTCACTCCCTGAGTTCACTGTCCTCACAAGTATACTGTGGGCAAGTATGGTGACATCTGCCTGCACCTTGGGGTTCTGTGAGGATCAGATAAGTATATATGAGCATGTTCTGTGAACTGTAAAGAGCTACCCAAATCATCACATGGTATGACATCCTGGACAACATGACATTCAGCCACTTACTGTAATTCACCATAACAATGGTGGCTGGAATGGTTCCAGGACTGATTCTGCCCAGGGCTATTAGCGAGTCCTCTCTATCCCTTCCTGGTATCTCCTCTGTCTTGGGAGCCAGGGAGGAATAAACTCAGTCCTAGGAAATCTACTGGGAACTTCACAACTTCCCTACCTCATTTCACCCAGGGCCTCCACCACTGATTAAATGGAAATGCTGGAGGGTGTAATGGGCCCGGGCCAGGATTCTGCTGAATCCAGCCTATGACTGGCCACCGCGCCCTGGGCTGATCGTGACTTCACCCACTGGCTCCCATCTCAATGGACGGCTCTCTCTGAAAGGCCATTTTGTGACTTGTCCTGGGAGCACTTCATTCATGCTGGCTGAAGCTCTTGCCCTTTCTGCTCAAAATTAACCCTACTCAGCCCAAAGCAGCCACAAAGAATCTGAATGAGACAGCGGCGAAGGAGGACCTTGCACAATCCAAGTATGTTTCCAGGGGAGCTTTCTTTGCTTTCCAGGATTCCAAGAGAATCCTGTCCAACCACGGAGGCAATGGCTTGGCGGGAGTCAAGGGCCCGCCTCCCGTGGAGGTCTCTCCCCATATGTTCCCATCCCTCCCAGGAGCTGAATCTCCCTATGGAAAGGAAGCCAGACACATGTCTACCTGCTGCCTCAGAATCTGATCCTGACTTTTTTTGTTTTCAGTAGCTGAGACCAAAGGCCTGGCCCATTCCCTCCTTGGTCTGAGGAAGGAGTCCTTGCAATGGATTTTCCTGAGAGGTAGCCCAGAGGCTGGTGTGACAAGGAGCTGGCCTGCTTTCCTTGGCCTCGGCCTGGCCAGTTCTGCCCTTGCCCTGAGCCAGGCCAGCAGGACTCAGGGCTCAAAGCAGAACCAAGACCTTGAATTAAGACACAGGCAACTCATTCCACTTTCCTGGCCGCCTCAATGGATCTGTCTTGTCGGCCTGCGTCTAAAGCCCTTGAACGATTCCAGCTGCTGAGCTGGGCCTGCGGACACAGGGACATTTGGTTTCTGTTAGAGCACAACAGATCAGTGTCTTCACCTGCTTCATTTTTTCCCTCCTGCACCAGGAGGGGGACAAGGCAGCCAAAGTCTGATGCTGCTGATTTGGAGATTTCCCATTTTGTTTCGGTGACTTCATGCCTTGGCCTGGACGCTGCTGGTATCTTCCAAAACCACTTCATTTCCTGTGTATTTCCAGCACTCGGCCAAAAAGAATGTACAGTATGAAAAAAATGTCTGCTGCCCTCAATTGCAGAGACCCTCTGGAAAAAAATATCTGGAGGGCTTTTAAATAAAAGAAAATAATTACAACCTGCTGAGTGCCTTACAGAATCTATGAAACTCGACCTTTTCCAAAATATCATAGTATTTCCTGTGGCTTCTGTAGGCTAAGCCTTCATGGATTTATAAGAATGTGTCCAACACAGTCTCTGGGCTCCATTTCTTTTTAAATCCAAAAGTCAGATGTGAAAAGGCCAAAGACATCCTCTTGGAGGACAATATCCCAAAAGGTGTTAAGCTAAAACCAGCTGGAAAAATAGAGGCTGCCAGCTGTCGGGGGGTGGCAGGCCACGTGCATTTATTTTATTTTATAATTTTTTTAATGAATGGAGGTTTGATTTTCCAGCTCGCCGCCCAGTTGTAGCTTTGCAGATGCTGTACATGGCAGGTATGGCTCGCAGATGTGTACAGGCACAGCTTATAACTATACGGTGGGTGGAGAGTGGTTTATGAGCCTTGAGATTCATAAATTCTAGTCTTTAGAACTCTCTGTATAAACATAGTTAAAAGTTAGAAAGGGAGAGAGAGAAAACATTCTGACCTTAAACTACCTGTGATCAACGATCCAGACTCCTGCTGGCCTTTCCCAAGAGAAAACTGAAACCTTTTGAAACAGAAACTCAAGGAGACAGAAGCTTCTACTGACTTTCCGGAAGAGGTAAAGATTCCAGGCTTGGGTTCACTGTGCGTGACTATTGCCCACTAAGTCTATACGTGGACAGACGAGATGAAACGGAGGGAGGTACAATCAGCTGGACACTTAAACCTGCACAGACCATCTCAAATACGTAGTCATAACAATCTCTCTCCCTTGGTGGCTTTGAAAAAATAAATTCAGATTATTGTCTTAACTTCGTACTGTAGGCCGCCTGCTTTAGTTAAACCTGTGGAATTAAGGCCTTCATTTCCAGTGAGGAGGGGTCGAATTCCATATCAAATGACTCTGAATAAACTAGTGAGCACAAACTCACTAATCGACTCTAGTTAGTGTCAGCCTCAGGCTGAACTGTGAACTGGTGACTATGTGTTTTCACAGCCCTCGCCCTCCCCTTGTGCTTCCCTTGTCTCCCAACTCGGGACCCTCCCTTCAAGCTTGGCGGCATCCCAGGTTGGGAGAAGTCCCTTGCTCAACTTAAAACTTACTTAGGAGTTTTCTTCTCTAGCAAAGTAATTTCCGTTGAGGTGAGAACAGCTGAGTAGGGTTCACCTCCCAGAGAACAGCCATGTTTTAACCACCAAGGGAGAGTCCAAAAAAAGTCAGACTCCTGGGAACAAAGAAGAGCTGATGAGAGAGAGACTGTAAATTGGGAGATGGAAACATTCAACCAGTCTTCATTCCCAAGAGATAGAAGCGTAAGGAGGAGCCTGCTTTCCTCTGGGGTACAGAGTTTAAGTGATGGGAAGTGGAGGAAACATAAAGGAACAGGCTGGAAATAACCAACATCTCTTTATTCAACCTTGGCCTGTTAGACAGCGAAATACTAACAACTATTTTATACAGAGAGAAAAATGCTAACATGCCCCAGTCACTTTGCAGGCACACTTTATAAACTTCCTGTAGTTCAGGCTGCCTCTACCATCTCAGGACTTCAAAGTAAGTGAAGCTTGTTACCATATGATCCAGCAATCCCACTCCCGGGCATATATCCAGAGAAAACTCTAACTCTAAAAGACACATGCGCCCCAGTGTTCACCGCAGCACTATTTACAATAGCCATGACATGGAAGCAACCTAAGTGTCCATCGACAGATGAATGGATAAAGAAGATGTGCTACATATATACAATGGAATATTACTCAGCCATAAAAACAGAATAAAATAATGCCATTTGCAGCAAGATGGATGGACCGAGAGATTATCATACTAAGTGAAATAAGTCAGACAGAGTAAGACAAATATCATATGATAGCACTTATATGTGGACTCTAAGAAAAAGATACAAATGAACTAATTTACAAAACAGAAATAGACTCACAGACAAGAAAACAAACTTATGGTTACCAAAGGGGACAGCAGGGTTGGGGAGAGATAAATTACGAGTTTGGGATTAACATATACACACTGTTATATATAAAATAGATAAACAACAAGGACCTACTATATAGCACAGGGAACTGTAATCAATATCTTGTAATAACCTATAATGGAAAAGAATCTGAAAAATAATATATATGTATGTATAACTGAATCACTTTGCTGTACACCTGAGACTAACACATTATAAATTAACTATACTTCAATTAAAAAATGTTTAAAAAAAGAGAATAGGTGAGGCTTTCTCACGTGGACCACGAGAAGGAGTGCTGTGCATAAAGAGAGGAGTTCTCAGATACACAGTGTGTGATGGCTGGAGGGTACAAGCAAGGCACAGAATAGAATACATAAACAGACCACGGGAAATTCTTGGATGAGTTGTCCTGGGTTCCCAGGTAAGCCACAAATCAAGTATTAGTAAGTAGGCAGAACCTTTCTTGTTTCTGTGCCTTTCCTTTAGGGATCTAATTCTTAGTAAAGCAACTCAAGAAGAAAAAAACTAATGCTTCTTTGTTTCTAGGACTTGGCCCTTTGTTTTATAATTAATATAGATTCCCACCCAATGCATAAATGTTTAAAGCATCATTTATATTGCATTGCCCACTTGTTAAAGTTTAAAATGCTGCAAATAGCCAAGAGTCTGTGCTTTAGTTACAAGCAAACTTGCTCACCCCATGGTCTTAATCTCTGGCAAACAGTGGCATAAAATTGACTGCTAGGTGAATTTTGTATTTGTTGTACATTCTTTGCCATTATAAAAAAGATACGGGGCTTCCCTGGTGGCTCAGTGGTTAAGAACCTGCCTGCCAACGCAGGGGTACACGGGTTTGAGCCCTGGTCCGAGAAGATCCCACATGCCGCAGAGCAACTAACCCTGTGCGCCACAACTACTGAGCCTGCGCTCTAGAGCCCGTGAGCCACAGCTACTGAGCCCACGTGCCACAACTACTGAAGCCCGCGTGCCAAGAGCCCATGCTCCACAACAAGAGAAGCCACCGCAATGAGAAGCCCGCGCACTGCAAGGAAGAGTAGCCCCCGCTTGCTGCAACTAGAGAAAGCCCACGCACAGCAACAAAGACCCAGTGCAGCCAAAAGTAAGTAAATAAATTTATAAAAAAAAAGATATAAAGATCCAGTTTGGACTGAAATGCGTGTGTTTACACATGTGCACATCTACATGATATACTGTATACTATTTTTTTCACCCATTTCACCCAGAAATGGGTGAAAAAAATAGTCCTAACCCAATATTGGTGCAGTGAGTTAATAATGATCTAAGGAGATATAAACCAACACCTTCAGACATTAGGAATTGTTTTTTCAATTGAAGTATAGTTGATTTATAATATTGTGTTAGTTTCAGGTGTACAGCATAGTGATTCAGTTATCTTTTCTTTTTATATTTCATTATAGGTTGTTACAAGATACTGCATATAAATCCCTGGGCTATACAGTAAATCCTTGTTGCTTATCTGTTTTATGTATAGTAGTTTGTATCTGTTAATCCCATACTCCTAACTTGTCCCTTCCCCTCACCTCCCCTTTGATAACCATAAATTCGCTTTTTACAGACATAAGAATTATTTTATTAACAAAGGAATGGGTCTAAATTATTGAACAAGCCATTTGCTTTAAAAAATAGTCATATGGAAATAGAGTAAGAATATTCCTCCTCATGTCATTCTTAGATATTCTAAGGGTCACACCACTTTGGTTTGTATGTCAACTCAAGGGTGGATTGTGCAGTGGCTGGAAAGCAAGGCAGGCTCTTTGCCAACCTTCATTCCCGTAACTGGGCTTCTGACCTAACCCTTATGAGCAAGTCTCTCCGAGTCTTTGTCAGGTTCTACCCTGGTTTTCTTTCCAGGCCTCCCAGGGTCCCAGCCTGGTTGCTCTCCTTGCCTGAATCCCAATCTTACCATCATAATTTTTAGATTTTCTGACTGTCAGAGGGTTATAACGCAGGAAGCTTGGCACTGATTGTGGGAAGTTGGGTCTGTTTCAGTAACACCTCCCCGTTATGGGGGAAGATGAGTCTGCACTAGCAGAACAGTCTGAATTCTGAAATATTTTAAAGAGAAGAGGTCCTGGTATTTTCCAGTAAGGAAAGGAGGAGCTCTATTCAACTACTAAGAAAAGTTTCCTGGGATACTTCAGTTAAGGTACATGTGATTTGTCAATATTCCGAGTAACAGTTGTTATTAAACTTTAGCAAACCTACGAGTCACTCAAGGAGTTTGTTAAAATGCACATCCCTAGGCCCCCCATCCCTCCTGGCCCAGGATTCTAATTCAGAAGTTTTGGGGTATAATTCAGGACTTTTGGACTTTTTCTCCCCATGATTCTCTCTCTTTTTTGAGAGAGCATTTTGAGAAACATTGCTCTATGTATTCAGTAAACAACATCCATGTATCAATCACAAGTTTTATTTTCATACAGACCATTATTGTCAGAAAAATATTTGCTGTCTTTAAAAAGTTTAGTATGTCCCCTATAATCTCATTTGTACCATTAATTCTTCAAGTAAATTACTTCTATAAAACATAGATTTAAAAGTTAACATAGCCTGATCCAGACTGAATTACTGCAAATCGCTCTAAGAATGGATGAAATGCAAATTAATGAGATTTCTGTAAATGCTTGTTACATGTTGCTAACTAATATTCTATGGTGGTGTGAGTTATGATATATACATTCAAATACCGAGCTGTTTTAGCTATTTTAGGAAATTAATTTCAAGGCTATTTTTACACTAGCTAAGAGGGAGAATACAGCTGACGGTCATCTAAGTAACACTTACGGGCCAAATGGATATGATCTAGACCTGCCCAGATAAATGTTTCAGGGTGACTGTTAAGAAAATTTCGACACTATCTCCTTTACCAGGAGTATGACAGAGAGAAAATCTGCCCCATGATTTTAGGCACGTGAAGAGCTAAATCTAAATAGCAACAATAACATTAACAGCTAATATTAATCAAACCCTTTCTATGTGTCAAGTACTTTACATTCATTATTTCATACTGTCTTCACAACATCCCTAATGATATTTACAGATGAAGAAAATGAAGTTCAGAGAGGTTAAGTAACTGGTCAAATGTCACACAGCTAGAATCTGACTCCAAAGCCCAAGACATCACAGCTGTGTCTATACCTGAGAAAAAACTTACTCTCCCCACTGCATGTGACCAGTCTCCTCAAACAGTGTTTCCTTTATTTTAAGCGTAAATCTTGCAACTAAAACTTGCCGTTTGAAAAGTTCACGTAGATTGAAGTGGTGCCCAGAAAATAATTATCCAGATATTTTTCTTTAGGAAAAAGAAAGAAACCTCATCTTCATTTCAGTTTCAATATAGTTTTGCAAACCTATTTTGGTCTGAGTGCCCCAGAGCTCAGCTTTGTCTAGATCCGGTGCTCGAACCTCGGTTCTCATCCTACCCAGGTCTAACAGATGCTTGGGGCAGCCTTATCATTAGATCACCTGTGTAGAAAATCTTTAGAGGAGAGACCTGAGATTAGATTAGAGGAAAAAGAGTGAAAGATGACCATGAATAGTAATCTCTTCCCTTCTGTGATGGGCTTGTAGAGAATCGTTTTAGAAGTGAATTTTTACTTAAAAAAATTCAAGCAAGGCAAGGAAAAATAACATTCAATGTCCTAGTAGTTGCTTCAGAAACAGGGAATCAGCTGGCACTCTGGGTTACATGGGCTATGTTCACAGTCAAAGCCACCAAGGCCCACAGACAAAGTTACCCAAAGGGTGAAGGGCAGGGAAGGATTTGAGTCTCCCAGTCCCCAGGTTGGTGCCCCTCCATTACACCAGGATAAAGGAAGTACTTCATTCTGATGTGAGGACTTTGTTGGTGGAGGGCATTTCAAAGCAGGTGGCGATCCAAGCAGAGAAGAAAGGCAGCCGGGGGACTAAACATGGAACAAGGCAGAGGACTGTGGAGACCAGGAGAGCAGGGAGAGGCCACCATCAGAGGCTCCAAGGAGAATGTCTCCTAAGCTCGTCCAGCTGAATGTCTTTTCCCTCCCCATGGTGGGCATCCCTCCCCACAACCTGTCCATGGGTTCAACTGTTCATCCCCTTCAGCCCGGCTGTCGTGTCTCGATGACTTACGGCAAATAACATCGGGAGTGATTTGCAGTTGTATGAAGATAAGTGGTGGGTATAAGAAGTGGGGAGAGCAGGAAATGGATCATCATTATGATTATTGTTTTTATTTAATTAGGTTTTGCTATTAGAACAATAAATAACAATAATAAGAATGATAATAATGCAGATAAACCAACACTGAGAAAGCCAGGCACTACGCCAAGCATTTAAAATATGCAATCCTGTTCAACCCTCTGCTATTCTGATCAGTGTTATCATTATCCGACTTCACAGATGGGGACACTGGGCCACGAAGAGCTCAGCACCTTGACCAAAGTCACTGAATGGGTGAGAGGCAGTGCTGGGACCCAAATCCCAAAGTCTGGCTATAGAGATTTCGACTCCAGAGCCGGCATTCTTGACTGCTATGTGCCGGGCTTTCATAAATGTCACCTCCCTGAATTCACACAGGCAGAGCTGGGTGTTGCTATCCCCTCTTACAGATGAGGAAACTGAGGCTCAGAAGTGATGATCTGTCCGGGGAGAAGGGCAGAGATGAGGTTCAAAAACAAGACTCCAAGCCGCTCTTCTGCTGTTACCTAGACCAATCTGAGAAACCCGTCCTGAAATAAGGATGGGACTCCCTCTCTTGCATCTAGGACTCTATCTCCAGGTAGGACCTGGGCGAGAGTTTGGGAAGAGGAAAGAATGGACAAAGTGTGTCAGAAGACAGGCAAGCTGTAAATATGTAGCGCATCTCCTGTGACCCCTCGGCTGAGTGAGTGGGTATCGCCAAGGAGTTGGAGAGGGTCATTGGAGTTAGGTAGAGGTTCTCTGGCTTGCTAAAAAAAACTGGGGAGACAGAAGGCAGTCGGACAGGTTGGGGGAAAATAAGAAAGAGAGTGAGGCAGACATAAAGAAAGAACATCAGGCGAAGAGAGAAGCCTCTTAGAACAGCATAAACACAACCAAAATTTCAGGCATCAACAAAACCCCACTGACGCTCAGGCACTTCCGACTCTGTGCCTTTCCTTCCCCCGTGGCACAATTGGAAGCTCTGATTTCATATCTCCTTTTTCTTCTGGATGATGCACACTGATAAATACAGTATGTGAAATGTAGGGATGTGTGAAAAGGAAGTGTGGCAAGAGTTGTTTTCCATCTCCAATAATAGTGTTTCAATTTGGTACCTAAATAAACAGTCTATTTTAGTGGCTCCCCTTTGATACCTCGAATGTTCCCTTCTGTTATTTCTGGCAGTTCCCAATCCTGTGATGTGATTAGAGAGGATGATTACACTTACATAACAGCATCAAATTAATTTGCCGCCGAGAACAACAGTGGCCGGAAATCATTGGAGTTCTCAAATCGCTCCCCCAACCTGCAGCCGCCTCGAGTTTATTTAAGTGACATCAAGGGATTAGAGCGAAGTCGGTCAGTAGAGCACTGTTGGGAAAACAACCAAAACATCGACGCTGACCTTGTAAACGAAAAGAGGAACAGAGCTAATAATGAAAAGTGCTGGTCCCAGGCCTGGCACCAGGGCCATCGGAAGAATCAGCCTCCCAAACACACATTTCCGTCTGCAGGGGAAAGAAACAAACTGTATGTTTCAGTGAAGATTATTTTCTCGGGCTGCGTCCTGCCAACCAAGGACTGTCAAAACCAAAGATATCTGAGATTGTGCTCATGTTTTTTCTTTTTTCTTTTGGCCCCTTTTCAAGAAAAAAAAAAATTAAGTTGACTTGAATTTTTTACCCCATGAGCTTAGATCAAAACAACAAAAGAGAGAGAGAGAGGAAAAAAAGCAGAGGCAAATAGTATCGCCTCCGCTTTTCTAAAAGATAGGCAATAACTGCTCAGAGTGCTGTTAGCCCGTGATCTCACCCAAGGCTGGAGGTTTACAGCAAAGGGTAGCATGTGGATGCCTTGAAAAGGGTCTCACGACGCATGCGGGCTTGCAGTTTTCAGTTCTGACACTGATCGTTGGGCAGTCATTTAAAGTCTCTGAGCCTTGGTTGTCTTACCCAGGAAAGCATCTCTATTACAAAGTTGGTGTTCACCCATCTGTTCATGCCATTCACCCATCCATTCAACAAATACTGATTGAACACCAATTCCAAGTCAGGAACTGTGCTGGCCACTGGGAATACCAGCTGACATTGTCTCAGCTCTAGGAGCTCGTGTCCCAGTGAAGTGTGACAATAAAGACAGCCACTGTGCACCGAGGGCCAGTGTGGGTAGGCACCCACCTCACCACCCTTCATCCATGATAGTGTTTAAATCTCACAACCACCCTATCAGGGTAGGTATCACTATCTTTACAAATGAGGAACTGGAGCCTACACACTTTAAGTAACTCCATGCCAAGTCATATTTGCACGTGATTAGATTGGAATTCAAATCTAGGTTTTCTGAATTTAAAGCTCTGCTAGGTCCCTTTATACTTTTTTGGAATCTGATAAACTCTAAAGCATTCTGCAGGTACAAAGAATTATTTTAATTGTGTTTACGCAAGATGTTCACACACTAGACAGACACCACAAATGCACAAATTTTGGTTCCCTCATTCCAGCAAATCCAGCTCTTCATTTGTTTTAAAGCACATCGTTCCTATTGTCTCATTTAATCCTTGTAACAGTGTGATTGTTCCCATTTCACAGTTGAGGAGACCAAGGTTAAGCAATATGCCAACACTGGACTTAGAACTGTCCTAGGACAGGAACACTGGTCAGGGGCTATTCCCCCGCCACTCCCCACCCCCACCCCCCCATCACCAACCTCCTTTCAACCGGAATGTACAAGTGGAGGCTGATGTTTTCAGTTTTGGCTTCAATAGATTTCTGGATGCTGCCTATATATGTCAGTCTTTCGGGTTTCCATGGCATCCTGTGTTTAGGTAGAAATCCGCATTCGAAATACAACCTGGGGTATTTTTATACTTCCCCACTTTGAATATCAATTGCTGCTTTTCCACCTTGTAAAAATTTGTAGCATTTCCCATCACCTTTTATTAATATCATCATCATTCATGAACACGGAGATTCCATCGTACATTCTTTCACTTAGCTCTTGTGTAAGGCTGCTCTTTACATCAATATATGGGGGTTCCAAAGTTGGTACTACTCCAATTAGGTCATTCTAATCTTTTGTTTCTTGTATGTAAGCAACAAAACATTACAACAAAGAGACTTATGCTAATTCCAACTTTACCATGGAATCTATCATATCACTTGACCCTGCTTGTTCATACCTCTCTTCTCCTAATTCATAAAATGGTTGTTGGAAAAATTTTTGTACCATTTTACCCTCACGGCTGAGTTCATTGCTAGTCCTTCGGTCCAAAATCCTTGCCACCTAACTTCTACAACATTCCCCCTTTCTTCAAGGCCAACTCACTCCCATGTCCTTGAAGACACAGTTCCACAATACCTCTGCCAACAGTGACATCCACCTACTCTGAAATTGCAAAACCCAGAGACTGCCAGAGTTTATTCGGCAGGCACCTTAGTGGAGACCCAGTCCTAATTCCTTCTTATATGGATGAGGAGACTGGAGTCAGAGAGGTCAAATGACTCTCTGGTTGATGCTGAAGCTGTAACAAGTACCCCACTCCCTGATTCTTGAGGTTCGCATTGCTTGTGTCAGACCCCTCTCTGCCTCTCCCCTGATGTCTGTGGAACTATATAGTGTGTACACAGTCTAGAATGGATGTCTGTCTCATTAACCCCATAAACTTGGTGAGCTTCTGGAAGGCAAAGGCTGAGTCTTTTTCATCACTGAATCCTACAGCATCTTTCACAAGCCCAAACATACAGTAGTTGTTCAAGGCATAGTTTGGGATAAATGACTGTCTACGGATGCTACATTCGTTATAGAAACTGTCTGCTACCCTACCCCTGCTGGTTCCCTCTCTCATTCAAGCCTCCCTGTTCCTCAAGCCCCCCTCCACCTCATTCCCCACTTCCACAGAGGGCTTGACCTTCTTCACCACACATTCATTACTCTGCTCATTCACTTAGTAGCAAATATCTGTTAAGCACCTATTCTGTGCCAGGCACCGTCCCAGGTGTTGGAGATGCAGCAGCGAACAAAACGAAGTCTTCGCCCTCGTTGAGCTCATCAGCCCTCAATGTCTCCACCTTCTCCTCCTAAGTGACAGTCCCCAATGTGCGGGAAGCCCAGAGTTGCACAAAGATGTTCCAGGAGTGTTCACTCATTGAAGGTGATAATGGTAGGTATTTTAATTTCTACTTAAATAACTGAATAACCACATTGTTTACTTAAATATGTTTTCCACTCAGAAGAGTTTGGGATCACGTACGTGTGCTCATGACTTGGTTTCCACTACTGGGTGCTGAGCTGAATACCACCAGCCACTGTGGCAATCTGACTGCCATGCAATTTCAAATGTTTTTTTTTCCTTTGTTAGTTGTTTACTTGATTAACTTGTCTAATTTCTACCCATAATCGGCCTTTAGGTAAAGGCAAACAGCAGAAGAATTCTGAAGAAAAAATTTGAAAAGTTTATGAAGAGCTTACAGAGGATAGTAACTCTGCAAATATACTTTAGGCTGTTCTTCACCAGATTTCAGAATTACATCGATTGACCTCTCACATAACCCACTGAGATCTCTCTATCATTTAAAAAAATATGTTAATAATACAAAATTTGCTATTTCTTATATCCAATTCAGTTTTCAATTATTTGTATATAAGTGCTTGTAAATAATGACCAAAAATCTCTATTTCACTATTTAGAAATAAAAGAAACAAAGAATAAAATTACACCAGAAGTTTTTTTACCCAAAATGAAAAGTTTCTGAATATTACTTAGGAAAGCAGATTTTGTCTGTTTCTGTCAATATTTGATGCTATGCTACGATAGTGAGTTAAATTTCAAGCCACAGTTTAATATTTATTTGGTTTCCAAACTAAGCACACTATTAGATGTCATTTTAATGTATGTTTTATAAATGGTCATTTCTTACATAATAAAAGTAAATTGAACTGTGTGCACCACTTGTTAGATGGCACTCGTTCAGAACTTATTAAAATCCATGAATATCAGTAACTATTGTATTCAATTAATTCTGTAATAAAATCTTTAATATATACTGATCTAAAATAACACACATACTTTAAAACATTAAATCACTTAATTTTTCATTGCATGAGAAATGATCAGATGATTAAAAATTTCTCCAAATAACATATATTTTCTTAAGAAATGATTTCACAAGTTTAAAAATGGTTGGGGAATACTGTTCTAAACTCTTTATATCTGACTTGCTTTTATTACCTATGCTCCTTCTCAAGATGAATGTCCTTCTCAGCACCATCTATCATCCTTTCTCTTTCCTGTATAGTCAATTTTTCCCTTTCTACTTTCTTCTTTTCCTCAATCTACAAACATTATCAAGTCTCTCTATTCTACGTAGCCAACAGCCAACCAGCTGTAAGAGGCATCAGGAAACTTCCTCCTTAGGCCCGTCTTCCCATCAAGCTGCTAACTGACACAGACAAACTTCAGGGAAGAATTTTTTCTGCCATCTCCTCTGCCTCAGGCCCTTTACGCTAGCTGTTTCTGCCACCTGGAATGCTCTTCACCTGGTCCTTCATGTAGCTGGCTGAGTCCTGTAGTTCAGCTCTCAGCTCCTCCAAAAGCTGACCAACCTTGCTAAAGTGCCCATCCAATCTCAAGTCCACCACATCACCCTCTTCTGAGTATTTATTACTGTCTGACATTTATTTATTTTCGAACAATTCCAAAGAGAGAACATTGCCTGCTCCCTGGATGTGACTCCAGTGTGAAAAACAGTGCCTAGTACACAGAAAGTGCTCGATAGTTATTTGTTGAATAAATGAACAGATGAGCAAATGATGATCTGTTTCAGCCTCCTTTGCTTTCTTCTTTATTCCTTCACTCACTCCTTAAAGCACTCCTTGCTCTGTGTAGGAGTCTGCCTTCCAACCTCTTCTCTTCTCCCTTTTCACACTTTCCACTTCCCTTGGGTTACCATGGCCACCCTCAGAATTCCAACACCAGTCTATATGGAGATGGCAAATATGGAGCATGGTGCTGCCCCGGGCAGACATTACTAGCAGATTTCAGCTCTCTTTTCAAAACAGTCTAGTCCTAGTGTGCACGGTCCTCCAGGCAGGCTCTGCCAACTGAGAGGTGTTGGTTCTCCAGATGAAAGCTACTTCTCTGATCTATATGCCAATGACTCCCCAAATCTATATCTACAGCACTGGAGTATTCTGACCCCCTTTCATACTGCCTCCTAGACACCTTCATTTGTTCACCACCATCATCCAGCACCATACCTGGGGCATGGTGAATGCTCAATAAATGCTTTGGGCCATGATAAGCATGTATTTAGTGACACTATCTACTCAGACAGTCCCTACCAGCTTGCCAGGTATGAAAGTGAGACTCACGTATTTGTCCTTCTCTGCTTTCAGAGTTTCAGTGGCAATTTGCCAGGTCTGGAGCACAGTACCCATTTGTAACAAGCTACACATTTTGGCCAACAGTTCCACAATTTCACCCTTGAGTTCCTTCAAAACTCTTGGGTGGATGCCATTAGTTCCAGTGATTTATTCACACCTAGAGTGTCATTCCAGGACATCCCGTCCACTCACCACGGCTTGTTCGAATGCTTTAGACTCTTCTGTTTTCACACACAGTTGGGGAGTGGGAATTCTCTTTTGCATTTCTTTAGGTAACAGCTAATGCAAAAACTTTACCATGACTCTCTCAACTATTTTTTGCTTATCTTTAAAGTGGTGGTGATCAAGTGGGTCCAAATGATCCAACTGACTCTCATTTCCTTACTGCCGCTGGTACATATTAAAAGATTGTTTTTCGATGGGCACAGAAATTCCCTGCAAAACCATCCTCAAATTCTCTCCTGTAGCACTATGCCAATTAACTCTGTAAAGTTCAGGCTGATCACTCAAATGGATTAAAGAGCTTTCACATCGACCAGCTCATTTAATCTTCATAAAAACCCTGAAAGATTGATAAAATAGGCTAGATTATCATTTTACAGACCAAAAAAAAAAAAAAAAAAACACCCACAAAACCAAAAATGAGATTCAGAGAGGTCAAGAGATTTGATTGTCACATAGTAAGTCAGTCAGTTGCTGAGCTGAGGTTGGAATAATTCTCTAGATTTACAATGTAGTGGGTTTTGTTTTTTTGTTTTTTTCTCCTTCCTACACCTTGATTTAGTTGAACTGTATCAACCTATTCTAATTCAATCAAATGCTCAATGAACAGTCATTAGGACAACTGGAAAGAACTAACTGACGTTAAAATGGTTGATTCAGTGGCCACATGTAGCTATGGCCTCATGTAACAAATATGTGCTCTGCTAAGAAATATTCCTTAAGGAGGGCCCGAGGGAACACACTGAGAGCCCTGACCCACAGAAGCCAGTCCAGACTGTGTTTGAGGGTGAACATCACATCACACATAAATGTATACACAGCATTGTGCGCTTCCAGGCTTAAAAGTTCTTTCTGCTAGATTTTATCTTGAGACTAATTTAATTCTCATGATAGGACCCTCCACTGGAGTCCAGGCTGACATGAACCTTGGGGCCACCTCTAGCAATTAATACATCACCAAGCAGAGGGGCGGGGGGACAGCTTTGAGTCAGTAGCAACCACAATTCCCACAAGGGGATAATGAGGAAGCTGAGTAGTTGGAAGGATTAAATACTGGCATTTCATTTTGAGGATCACATTCTGTGTGCAACCGCAGCTCCAGACCTTAAAGACTAGCCGTCTCAGATTTGCCCATAAACACAGAGAAATCTGCCTCTAATGTAATCTGACATCGTCCCTACTCTCTGATTAGCCTCTTCTGGGTAGGCCTCGAAGAAGTGCCTGCCAAATACTGCCCTGTGGACCCCAGGGGGGCTTCATTCTTTCTTCTACCTAGACTTGCCCCCAATATTATCTTGCCAGTTAAGCCTGTCTGGCTGAAAGTAAGGAATAGTTTACCGTCTCTGATACAACGGTAAGGTATTACCATTTGAGATCTTATTTCCCTCCCAATCAAGGAGATACCAAATGATTTGTCATTTTTGTTTTAATTTCTTTGGTACAAAGATCAGTCTGACAGTATTTGAGACTTACTAGTCAATCACTCAATAGCTCAGTATTTAAAAATTTTTAATGTACAAACTTGGACTATTTTTTTCATAGTTTTAAATTTGAAGCATCCAAAATTGTGTTTTTTTTTAAAAAATGGTTTCAGTTTGCTTCATTACGAGTTCTGAGTTTTTTGTTGTTGTTGTTTTCTTAAATATGTTCCAAACTGCCCTTTGGAAGAATAAAATGTTCTTCTAACAAATGTCAATTGATGATTGATGCTAAAATAAAATTCAAACTTTGCTGGGGCGTGGGAATGGTGGAGGGGCTGAATGTGGGCTACACATTCTCTGGGCCCCCAGCTGATAATGTCTCCTACATTCGGAGTATTCGCTAATGAAGGAGCATTGGTATGGGATTGAAAAAGGATTCCCTAGGTCTGTTAATTTACTTGGAATAATTCATTAGCTGCCACTTTCAGCTGTGAATTTAGCTGGTAACTCCCAGGTCACCCCAACATTATGTGCAAAGAGGGTAGAGCCATTTTTGTGCAAGGACTTCACGAGGATGGATTAAAGCCCTCTCTCCCACAGTTACCCTGACTTAAGGGAGCTTGTTAATAAAGAGCTCTTCAGAGCCTTTCCTTTGTACAGCCACTATATGAATATTTATAGAGTATTCCATTGGTAAACAGCATTAAAATATAAACAGAGCATACCAAGAAATAGGAAGGCCATTTTCACCTAATACATAGCAGTGCCGAGATACGCTGGGGTTCCACTGCTGGAATGCCTACAGAACAGCACAGAAGGAAAGATCATTTGCTTAACAAAGCAGGGGGCAGCAAATTGTGCTGTCTGGTCGAACTTTGGTGCTCTTGTTAATTGCGTCTTCTGAGTAAATGAATGATATATGCATGTCTACACACACAGACACAACTACAAACAGGCACCTGATATTTATAATCACTGAAATTGGCCATTTGAAGTCACTGCTTTTGTAGACAGAAAGTGGTCAAATATCAGCATTTTCACACTGTTCAACCTAATTCACGCTGCCCCAAGTTTCTGGCCCTTCTCCTTTTGGGCACAGGGAGGGGTGGGAATATGGAATTCAGTTTGCATGTGGGCTCCAGCTAGCAAGCTATGCAGGAAAAGGAGGAGGGATGGGGAGATGAATGGAAACCTTCACAGAGACCAATGTGCAGCTTCCCTGGGCAGTATCACCTCCTCTGAGGCAGTGGGATGGAGGATGTGGCGGGAAGCACTCAGCCTGTATACCAGACACTTCCCACTCGCCAGCTATGGCTGCGTGCTCTTGATTGCACACCTCTGGTACCTGTCATAAATGCGTTACCAATTTTCAAAGGGATTAGTATACAATAAAATACACTCAACAAAAAGACCACCCAGAACGCAATGAATCATTCTTTGATGATTCGAAAGGCACTTTGGGATCCTGTAGTGCCTAAGGGTGAGCATTACAAACATCAATTATTTTCTGGTAAATGTGTGGAAGAGCCAGTTCACTAGGGGTACTAGTTAAGAAAGTGCTGGGCAATATTCTCTTACAATATTAAAAGAAATAATGTTCTATCCCAGGCCTTCTCTGCTTTCAAGCTCTTGCCAGGACTACTACTACTAATCTCTGCAAAAATGGTTCATTTATCAGCTTGGAGAAATATCCATTCCACGGTATGCCTGAGTAGGTCAAACTGAAATTCCCTCATTTTCCTATGAGCCACTTTTGGGGCAGGCTTCTACCCTTTTCCCATAACCATCTACTGGTGCCTCTAATTACAGTCAAATCACTATATGAGAAATTCGGTTTGACAAAGCTGACAAAATTATTTTTTTAAATATTCAGAGTCAGGTGACACACTTGTGCTTTGCTTAGTTTCAAATGTTCCTAAAACCCAGGAGGACGTGACTCTACTGCACTCAAGTCAATCACAAGTTGAGCTTCTCCCTCCTTGAAAACCACAGTGGTTGCTAATGAAGAGAAAACATCTAGTCCCTGGCAATCAAGTTCATGGGCACTTTTGAAAACAAATTAAGCCAAAACATATCTTCAAGGATTTTATCTGTAAAAACCCAAGTGTCTAAAACTTAAGAAGACAAAAATACATACATGAGGCTTTGGAAAGCAAGTTTTTGAAAAACAGGTTTCTAGCAGAAACAAAACTTCAAAAATAAAATGTAGTTGGCTTTATGCATCTTTATTTTCCACAGATTTCTCCTGTTGGCCTTCAACAAGGAATGGAATTCCTAGGTGAGCCTCGTCAGATTTTCCAAAGGGCTAAACGAAATGAGGGGCATGCACGCGCCACACACACGCGCACACACACACACACACACACACACGCACACACACACCATGAAGAAGTGTTTCCAGCTTGCTAGCATACAGTTACTCCCATTACTATGAATAGGTGACCGTGCATACGATCTAAATGAATGTCTTTTTGCTTGAAGCGATTGTGGCTTTGTAGCTATGTTTTTCGTAACATCTACAAATTCAATACCAGCTAACTGCTACCCTAAAATTGTGTCTCCAAGAGAGACACTACTGGTATTTTGTAAAGTGCTGCTGCTTCTCCTCTCTCTGTTATACATGGTCTAAAGGGTTTAGAAAATGACATTCAAAATGCTGCTTTGCCAATTAGAACTTCCGCTACCTGATTCTTGAAGGACATAAGCATGCCTAATTGTGTGCTCAGCCATTTTATTAAGTTGTTTTGAGCGCTGAAAGTCTCTTAACCTTCAGAGAGACCCATATTCATAAAAAATAAACGTTTTGAGGAAAAAAAACAACTGGAGAAAAAAAGGACATTTAATTCCAAATGCAAGTTCTATTCATTTCCGAAATGCACAGAATTTTACCAACCTACCGAAGCAAAAGCAGGCTACGGATGTTGAAAACTGAGTTAGGAGACTTCGCACAGATATTTTCCGCAAACTGTCTCGACAGTGTGGTGAACGCTGTTCTGGGCAGCTAAGGGGGAAAGACAGCATCGTCTTGCCAGGGGCAGGACTTACTCCCAAACCATTTTTTGATGGTGAGAACTGAACAAATCAGACTTAGATGCTTCCCCTGCCCTGGGTTAACTGGTCCTCCGGTAAATTTAAGTCCAGGGTCTCCTACCAGGGAAATTATTTTGTGCAAGGAAGAGACTCCCTCAGCAACAAAGTCCTTAGCTTTTTTTTTTTTTAAGAAAGTTTCTTTTTCAAAGTTTAGGAGGTTCCACAGTATGTTAAACTCTTGACAATTTCCGAGGCAGAGGAGAGACAAGACGCGCTGCTACCAACCTTCCAAGACAGCCCATCGTTAACCAGCCCCAAACGGCACCAAGCCTACGGGTCCCCATGTGGGACATACTTAGCGTGATCACAACCTTCCCTCGGGAAGCATGTGCGGGGGGACACAGGCCAGATGGTAGCTCCCCGGTTCTCCTGCTCCGTTTCGGAGATGTTTCCCATAAACTACACAGATGGGCCCATTCAGGACCACCACCAGCTCCCACTGGACCTGCCCCTCCAATTCTAGATCATCCACATGTGTTTCCCACCTCGGAAGGCTTTTCTTTTCTGCTCCCTACCTTCTCGCTCCAGTGCCAATCACCACTCTCCCTCAGCCACCCCCCTCCCCAAAGGCTTTCCGAGGCTGCTCCCTTTGTGATTGGCATCTCATTAATGAAGAAGGGCTGGTGTCTCTCTCATTACAGTTACAGTGAGTGAGAGGACCTCAGAACTAATTTACTTGCTCTCACTAGGGAAGACACTTCCCTCCATCAAGAAGTTCACTTTCCTGCCGCCTGTGGCAATAAAAGAACCCGTTTTGTTTTAACATTAATAAGGTGAGAGAATAGAGAATTTCCAAAAGAAATTAAGAAAGGCAAGAGGGTAGGTGCTGGCCCATGGAAGTTTCCCAAAACAGGCCTGATGCTGGAGTTCAGTGAGGGACCTTTGATTCAGCAGCGATATGGATTACTCCAGAAAGGCTGGCAGGCAGATGAGAAAGCAGCTGCTCAGGGAGTCTGGGGTGAGAAGCAGGAGAGCTGGGTTCTAGTCCTGGGTCCTATGTCCCTGAGTGACCTTGGCCCAGTCTTTGATTTTCTCTGGTCCTCAGTTTTATTATCAGTAAAATAAGGGGAGTGAATAAAGCCATCTCTTAGGGTTCTCCCAGCTCTCAGATTTTAATATTCAATAAATGGGACTCTGGATTATTTAAAACATTTTCCTGTTTGGAGTCAGTTTTTTATCTCTGGCAACAAATTAGAAATTCCTCCAGAATTAAAGAGCATGGAATGGAAATGATTTGGCTTCTCCAGCTGAAAAGGTCAAGTAGATTCAGAAATGTACTCCAAGCCTGCACCGTCTGCATGGAAACCTAATTAGAGATCATACTTCATTGGCTAAAAGGGATCAAACTTATCCAAGCTTTCATCTGGATATGTATTTTTAAAAATTACCCTGAGTTACTAATTCATTTATCTTTTAACATACAGGAAATTCCACTCATTGATAAACCTCCGCTTTGACACTCCTCACATAAAATACCTTCCTTCCCAAGCACGTTACTTTATGATTGTGCCCCTTGATCATGCTGTGCTTAAAAATCCCTTGTCATTTAAGAAACCATAAAAAGGACATCTTAAAAAATGTGTTCATCATGTAGCTGAGAGGGCTTCTGTGCCTGGAACCAGAAGCGCGCCCTCTCGGTGGCTCGCCTCAGTGAAAGGAGGGCAGCCTAGAGACCGTTACCGCAAAAGACAGCATCCCGTGTTGCCTTGATTCCATCTGAATGGGAATGTTGCTGTTATATTTCAACATGGGTGACAAAATAGTGTAAATCAGAAATGCTTACATTAGGGACAGAGATGGGAAGACCCTAGAATCTACAGCACATTTCTAATTCCTCGCTCTCTTGCTGATACTGGCTATTTGCGAAATGGGAGAACCAAGTCAACAGTTTGGTCTCTTACCTTTAGTATCTATGGGCTGAACTAAGTACTCCCTGCTCCCGAGATCCCTCACCAAACCCAGTGAAAATTAATTTCATGTGTACCTACCGAGTTTGGCCTGGGAGCGCTTGAGATCCACTTAGAATCAGGGTCTTCCTGTCATTCTCCAAACTCTCATACCTACTTCTACTGGTTCCTAAGTATTGTCCTAGGGTACTGACAACCTTTTCTCCTACTTACAGTTTTTGAATGAAATTAAAACTAATCCTCTCTGGCTTGGTTAGGTCTTGTGTAAGATTCCCACACCCCACAATCAAGGCCTTGCAAGGTGGCAGAAGAGAGAGGCAAGCCACCACACCTCCATCACGATGCGGACGAAGATCCTATTTTTTGTCTCCTGTGTGGCAGCTTTGAATACCCTAGTCACAAAACCTCCCTAATGCAAATCTTCACATTCTCCACCTCAGTCAGGACATCAGCCCCTCCTTTTAAACACGAGAAGAGAAGGATGAACAAGAAATGTGTGCACCTGAGAATAAAAATTAAAATCTTCAGATCTCCCCCCAGCATCTCACCAGGCCAGTGTGTCCCAGCTTCACTTTCACCTATACCATGGGATTGTAAACCTTCTAATGCTGGTGTTTTTCTTCACTAGTAAGAAAATAAGGGGAAAAAAACAATCAAAGGCAAAAAAACAAGAGACAGGGGACCAATTTTCAGGTCATCCTTTCCTTCTTAAAAGAAGGGATTTGCCTGCAGTGTCTGTAATTTAGAAGGTTTTAATGAATGGCTTCTAAATTATTTATTACTCACGGAAAGTCATAAACATCCCTGCCTAAACCATAATGAAATTATCTGGGCAGGAGTCAAGTGGTTCAAACATTTGGCACGTTTTACTGGGCTGTTGTTGAAAATAGTTCTCATCTGTGAATAAAACTTCTTTCCTTCCTTGTTACCTGGGATTGTGTGTGAGCATGGGAGTCTGTGTCTGATGACTGATGTGAGATCGTCAAAGGCATCTTAGCTTTGTAATTTGTTCTTTTGCAGACTTCTGACTTCATAAGCAAGTCCAAAATTAGTAAAAAATAAAATAAAATAAAATGAAATAAAAAAAAATTTTAAAAGCCATCAGCAGAATATACAAACTGGATATTCAAGCAGAAGTGTTTGAAATGCCTCAGCCTCATTTCAAAGAGCTTTTCCTGCTGTCAAGCCCAAACACCCAGACAGGTAGACTGCTGTGAGATATGTAGGCGATGGCTGCTGCCTGATTTTCAGATGGCGAGCAGGCATTTGAAAGCATCAAAGTTCCCTGTATAGATGTGTGTACATTAATCCCAGCTTCTGTGATCTCCACACTTGCCTATTGTAACTTGCTGTTTAATAGATGGTCAAACTTTGCCCTTCACAGACTGCGCATTTTTTTTTTTTTCCCCAAGAATCGGCTCCTGTCCCAGGAGCTTCTTGCTGGGGCCGAGTTTTAAAAGTTTTTCATTCCTGGCCTTGTGCTATGGCACTGGGTCACCCTTTGAATTCTGCACTTTTGAACACCTCACTTGTTGGCTGGCTTTTCCTCGCCCCGGTGCCGATGTCTGTATGTGGCTCCAGTCTGAGCTCTCCGACCACGGAGCAGCCGCCATGAGCCAACCCTGATACAAATCATTAACAACCACAGCCCTTGCCCTGTAGGAGCCTGTAATGTGGTGGGAGAGAGGAGACAGACATCAAAGACCATAAACTGGCGGCCCACAGGTCATGTATGGCCCACAGAACTGTTTTGCTTGCACTGTGTTTTAAATTTGGATTAGCAGCTAACATAGAAAAGTTGGGAAATTTTAGTTAGATATCTGTACTTCCATATTCTCCTGGAAAATTGGAAGATGTGATTGCACAGGGCTTTCTCCCTGCATGTGGCCTGTTTCAGATGTTCTCTCTCAACTCAGGTGAGCGACAGATGACATTAAGCACCTTAGATGTGGATCTCTTGTTATCTTTACCTTACCTGCTGGGCCACTGGCCTTTTGAGTTTGTGACCCATGATAAGGACACATACAAAGGCAGATAATGACAACTGGCATATTTGGGGGACACAAGCAGGTGCTTAAGAGATGTCATCTCATTTGATTGTCCCAACACATCTACAAGGCTAGGATTCTAACACCCATTATTTTACACGAGGAAACACTGAGGCTCTCTGCTCTTAAGTAACTTGCAGTATTTCACGCAGCTGCTGAGTGAAGAGTTGGGTGTTGGAACTAGAGCTATTAGCTTTGAAGCATCCTTCTTTCCAATTAGCAATGCAAGAAAGTTCCTGGGAAGGGTGTACCAAGAGCTCCTGGACCCACCCTCTCCTCTCCCACTCTCACTCAGTGATGCTCTGGTTCAGACACGCTGAACTTCTCACTGTACCCCAGATAGTCTAGATCATTTTGTCACTTCTTGCCTTTGCATAGGCTTTTCCCTCTGCCTTGAATGCTGTCTCCTTACCTTTCCTTCTGGACCTGGAAATGCCTCCCCATCCTGCAAAACCCAGTTTAACTGTCAGTTCCTTTGTGAAGGTTTTCATGAACACCTGAATCAGTCATTCTGACCTTGGAGCTCTTGTAGCCTCCATTCTTACTTAAGTGTCCCATGGTAGAAGGTCAAAGTCTCCTCACAGATGACCGTCAGGTCCTTAAGGGCAGGACCGTATCTCACTCATCACTGCATCCCACATGCTGAGCACAGGTGCCTGACAGACAGTACGTATTCAACTCAGGGTGGTCTATGGAATGAAGGATCTGAAACATACACCCGTCAAGGTCTCCTTGGGAAAGTGAAATTAACTAAGAAGGGTCAACAGTACATTCCATGTATGTTTTAGTTTGTTTTCTCCTGCCCCATTACTGCACCCGTACTTATCCTCCATATTCAACGCTTAACAAGACTGCCACTCACTCCCCTGGTGCCAGGTGGCTGAACACACTCACTGCCTTGAATACCCAGATAAGTTCATCGAACGGCTTCAAAACGGAAACACATCAGAAACTTGCTGGCTACCATACGGGTAATGAGGAACTGGCATATGTGCCCTGCAGGATCATGACACGGCTGTAAACTCAATCAGGAAATGACCAGTGCTACCAAGAGCCTGTGAAAATACCTGAAAGGATGGCAGGTGTGCCCAGATGTGAACCGAGGGCTGGCTGAACATCTCTTACTCACGTGGCATATGGGAAACTCTGGATATACACTGATTTCCCTCCAAAACATTGGCCTCAACTGACCTTCCCAATTTTATTCTCTACCCCCATACTATTTTTGAATATGTAAAATAATTGTCTCGACAGGTAACCACTAAAGGCCTCATTAAATAATATGGAGTAGCATAAGTGTGGAATAAACCAAACCAGAGGCCAAAGCTTAAACTCCATCTCCCGCCAGACTCATAAATAAGTGGTAAAATTAAGAGCAGGTGCACAAAGAAGGAAGGCTGGCCTGATAAAATGGAGTTTTATTCTTCCTAATGAACTCATCACATGCAGACAATGAGAAAGGAATGACCACGCAGGACAGAAGTGTTGACTCTGGCAATGAATTATTAAAGGTGAGAAACACGTCTTCTCACAAAATGATTATTTCAAGATAGGATACAGAGGAGAGGCGGTAGTACCTTGAGGGGAGTTTTAATCAGCATGTTTTTGTTCCCCATCCTGAGCAAAGCTTCACTGAATGTGCACTGCAGGTGTGGTTATTTCTAAAATGTGAACAGTGAACGTAGCCTGAGAAACTATGGTCATCATCATCACTAGGCCACTGATACCCTCTGTGTCAGTGGATGTATGATGGACTGGTGTATGGCAGAGATCACATTTTTTAAAATTATTTTTCCTGGTGTTAAGGGAGGGTAAAGAAAGTCCACCACTTTCCCTTACTAACAGATTCTTAACTGTTAGTGCCAGGAAGTAAAGTACAAAGGGAAATTAACTTCCATGATCAATATTTGTTAAGAAAAATACTCTTTAATTGAGTTAGAATGAAAGTAAATGTGCAAACTGCTATTTAAGATAACTGTCTTGATAAGCTCTTTGCAAGTACAATATGAAGCAGAAAACCTGTTAACTATTTTGTTTCTTCTCTATTCACCAGGGTCAGGCGCTCTTGGCAGGGGTGGGAGGAGGGAGGGGGGAATCTGGACCAGTAATATCTTGGTGAAGTTGCAAAAAGAAAAGAAAAAAATCCATTCCGTTGCACATGGTGAACTGATATCTGAGTCTATAAACCAAGATAATTACAGAGTGGCTCTACAAATTTGGTTAGGGTTTAGGGGATAATCTTAGATGAATAGAATTAATAGCTCTATTCGTGTAAGAGCTGTTCTCTAATGTTCCAGTCACCAGGTCAGAAAAAGTGGATTCTTTCTTTCTGGTCTTGTCAGGACTCGTATACTGATAGTATAAACCCTAACGCTACTGGTTTGACTCTGAAGTCTGAGGTCCTTTAGAATCACCTCGAAAACTCACTAAGAGCAGTTTATATAAAACTCAACCAGTCTGGCCTCTATCCTCCTGGGCCTTCTCTGATGAGGCTGGGCCTTTCTTCTTCTTCTCCTCTAATAATAAGCCACCCAGTGTACTCTTCAAATTTCTTCCAACTGTTTCCTACCCCCTGCATTTTCCTTGCTTCTTTCATTTTTCCTGTGTATGCTGACTCCCTAGTTCCCCTCTACTAAATTATGCTCTATTATTTCCACAGCCTGGAGAACTCACAGCTGAAGCATTATTTCTAACCTTATTTTGTATTCCTAGCATGTGCTATAACCTGTTTTGAGTTTTATTTGCAGCCAAGATGCTGACACAGCTCCAATTTTGTTTTCATATTTTGATTGGGTAGGAGTGTTCATTACTGTGGGTACCAGGGTAGGAAAGAAAAGTCATTTTAAAAGGCACAATTTACACCTCCGTTAAGGGGCTTTTTGTTTCTGAATGCTGCCCATTAATATCCTAAAAACTACAAACGTTCCAAAAATACATTACTTACGTTCTTGGAGAAAAAAGATTTCAATGAAAATTGTTGTGGTCCAATATTATTTTCCTATCATGCTTTTTATGTCATGCCTATTATATCTGATCTCCTTTTTTCTCAACTGTCCAGCACACACAGCCCGGTGGAGAAAGCCTAGAAGTCAGGGGTTTCTAAGAAATGATGGTTTCAAAGCCCAATCCAGCTCGACACTAATCAGCCTTCCTAGGGACAAACACTTCATTGGTGACATTGTTGAATTCATGGTAAGTGTTAAGCTCATGTCTAATAACCAGGTAATTCATGCATTTCACCTACAGGGAGCCCCTTAGATAGGGCATGAGATATGGTGAGTAAGGTTTCATACTACCTCAGGTCTTTATATTTGATTTTCAGCCTTCTTTTTGGAAGAGGTTTCTCTTCCTGGGGCTCTTCTATTCCACAACAGTTAGGGTGATCCGATAAGATACAGGACACCAGTTATATCTGAATTTTAGATAAATAATGGATAATTTTTCTATAAGTATGTCCCATGCTGCAATATTTGAGACATAAAAATTATTCTTTGTTCACCTAAGGTTCAAAGCTAACTAGATGCTCTGTTTTGTTCTGTGTGTTTTTCTAAACCTGGCAACCCCATCTGCAGTGTGTTAAGAGGACAGGCCTCAACTCTTAAACCAGGACGTCTGGGTCCTTCCTCCATATGCTGACTCTGACCCTCTTCTCTCTGCCTTCTTTCCTCCTATATCTGACCTCTCCTCCCTCCTCCGATCCTGTGCGCCATTTACCGGCCTCTGAGTTTGGGTTATTTTCGGCTCCGGAAAGCTTCCTTTCCTTCCCTCTCCCTGGATTACTCAAATGCTCCTCCTCCGAGAAGCCTTCCTGGAACACCCAGCCAAAAGTAACCTCTTGCCCCATTTAGAGCATCCAGCTCTTTCTCTCTGGACCTCTCACACACTGCCAAGGAGCGTGGGTGGTCATCTCCCCTGTATATTATACTCTTTCCACGAAGGCACAAGCTCCTGCGTGGAAGTGGCCCTACCGTTACAGCCTTTTTCTGCGCCTCGTAGGGTGCAGCCCTAGGCCTTTCACGTGATCAGTGCTCACCAGATACCTACTGGTTTCAAAGGTGACTGCTGGTTGTCACTGAGCCCCTCTCTCCTGCAGCTTCCACTTTCCCTTACTTGGCTTCTTGCATGGAGGGAAGGCACAGTGCCCCCTCCACAATGTGAGCCAGAGGGCACACGGGAAGCCTTCAAACATGCATTCAGCCACAGACCTGATTAAAAGTTTCATGGCCAGATCCATTTCTCCTGGTCACATGAGTAAATAATGCAAAACCCTTTCTTCTGTGGACAAGGCACTTGAGCTCTTTCAATGTCAGGTACCTTACCTGGGAGAAGAGCCTAGTACCCAACCTCCCTCCTAGGGTCCTGAGGATACATGTGATCTTGGAAAAAGATAGGTAGCATGGTGTCTGGAGTGCATTTACTGATGGGGATAAGAACACAGGAAAAACTTCTCCAAAGTGTATACTGTTTAAACTGGATTTTTGGGTTTCTCATGAGGATTTCCGGCCTAATGTCAGCATCAAATCTTCAAATCACGATTGACAAGACGGGACTTAAGATGACACAAGGGGAGAGAAAACCAGCTGGAGAGCATGTGTCAAAATTCTCTGGCTAAGCTAGGGGCCTATGCCATGGTCCCTGGGAATTTACACTTAGAAACTATATCGCATGATGATCTGGATTTAGAAATACGCAGAAAAGGAAATTCTAGGAAGGACAATAACCCCGGCTTTAACTTTCTCTGAAAACTGTTTTACATTGTTTTCATTTTTCGATTTTGCTTTTCCTTGTATTCATATAGGTCTCCACACCTCGTGGGAGCTGTTGATCATCTCAAGAACCAGGGCTGACAGAACAGGGTAGCCAGGCAAGAAGTGATCCATACATCTTGTTAGTAACTTACTTTCCCTTTTTGCTCTGGTTGCATTGCCATAAAGACAGCGGGGCTTTCGTTTACCTGGGAGCCGTAACAGCAGCATGAGCCATCCATGGGGCAGCCAAGCCATGACTGTCCAGTGCTCTTGCAAAACCTCCTGAAGCTGTTGGATGGGCAGGCTGTCCGTCGCTGCATCCCTCCTCCTCACATCCACATTCCAGGCTCAGTGAGTGGAAACCCAGTCTTACAGCCACATCACAGCAGCACATTAAAATGTCTTCGATTAAGCCCTGGATTAGCATGTGCCCTGACTTTATCTTAATTGCCGATTAAGATTAGTCCCTCTAGGGAGTTTTCCAAGGCTGCTTTATTACCATGGGGTGAATCATTACATATTTGGGGTTGGCAGTGCCATTTAGTTTCCCTGGACTAAAATGGGAGATCCAGACTCTCCCGGCTTCTGAGGAAGAGGCTCTTCATTGCTCCCTGACAGCACATTTGCATCTGAAGTTTCAGGGGGAATGAAGCCTTGATCCATTGTGACAAGTCTATGAAAGCTGCAGCACAGAAAGCCACGAGCTTTCAGGTGGGCTCTTGGCATTAAATATCTATGGTGAATTTTGACCTGAAGAATGATATTCTTGATACACTGAGTTTTGTTTGGCTTTATTATTCACAGTGATTTACTTAAAATATATTTTTTCTCTCTCCCTCTGTTTCTCTAAATTTCTCTCTCTAAATACATAATTTGTTCTATGAACTGTCTGAGGATAAGGTATATACAACATGGTCCTTGAGCCCTAAATACTTCAGTGTGTTTCCTAAGAAGAGGAATATTCTCTTATATGATGACATAACCACAGTCATCAACTTCATAAATTACATGGCTACAGGACTTCCCTGGTGGCACAATGGTTAAGAATCTGCCTGCCAATGCAGGGGACGTGGGTTCGAGCCCTGGTCCAGGAAGATCCCACATGCCTCAGAGCAGCTAAGCCTGTGCCACAACTACGGAGCCTGCACTCTAGAGCTGATGAGCCACAACTACTGAAGCCTGTGCACCTAGAGCCCGTGCTCCACAACAAGAGGAGCCAGCGCAATGAGAAGCCCGCGCGCACCATAACGAAGAGTAGCCCCCACTCGCTGTAACTAGAGAAAGCCCGCACGCAACAATGAAGGCCCAATGCAGCCAAAAAAAAAAAAAAAAAAAAAAAAAAAAAAAAAATTACATGGCTACAATTAACTATTTACTCTATCAATGTATTTTGAAATCTGCTTCAGTAAATAATACCCTGGATATCTATTGAGATCTGGTTCCAAAAGAAAGGTGGAAATGTAGGGGAAGAAATAATATTTTCAGGAAAGAGTAAGAGAACTCTTTATTTTGAAGAAAGAGAAATGAGAAAGAACTCATTTCACAGCGGCAGCAGAGTCAAGACAAGCTCAGGAGCTCAGGCAGTCAGCTTTTCTGTCCTGCTAGAGCTTCTCAGACAGTGCACTGCAGGGCCCCAGGGTCACGGGCGCACCTCAGGGGTGGGTGGTGGAGGGCAGGGGAGGGCACAGAGGCTGCAGTTTTCTCCCACCCATTGCCTCTGTCTTTTGAAGAAAAAACACCACTGCTAACAAGCGTTTCAAAACTGGTCATGAAGGAGCAAATGTAGTTAAATAAAAGGGCAACGAGGCCAACTTCTGGCCATTGAATTGATAAGAGCATAAAGAGTCAAGGAAGGCCAAGTCAGTCTCTACTCTGCAAACATTCAGAGCAACTGCCCCACCAGACTTGACGCTACCCTGTCTAGATAGGGAGGCTTCCCCAGTGCAGAGGCCAAGAGGTCTTTTTTTTTTTTTTAAGGGGTGTGCTCAGGGCTTTATGTGGTATGTAATAAAGACTTGATGACAGCTGCACCTATTTCACATCTTTTCTCTTGGGTTTAAGATACTAATTGCTTATGAAATATTGTGTGGCTATCTGGGGAGGCATAAATCAGGAGCATTCAGCAGCAATGGCACGGCCACACAGCTGAAAGGCCCTTTCATGATGGTGTGTACCTCTGGCCTGACTCAGACTGAGGGGCTGGCTGATGCCCATAGCCATGGCTTCTGGAGATTCCTAATAGGGCAGTTCCCTGCTTTACACCCCAGGGAACTTAATCCTGTTACTGCTCTGGATGAATTAGCTTTTATCAGAGTACATGGGTCAGGTGAGTCTGTACAGTGCTTATCAATGTCAAGGTCAGCCTTAACATTCACCCTCAGATGTGCTGTCCCATTTCGGGATGCCTTCATCTGAGAATGTCTTCATCTAGGAGCCATTACTGGAAACTGCTTAATTCTGAAAGGCCATCATCAAAGATCTCATAAGGATCACAGGAGGCCAATCTCCTTCTTGGATCCTCCACCAGCTCCAGACACGCCTTTTTTTTGTTTTAAAGAATGGATCATTTTATTTTTTGGCCATGCTGCACAGCACGTGGGATCTTTAGTTCCCTAAGCAGGGATTGAACCCGTGTCTCCTGCATTGGAAGTGCGGAGTCTTAACCACCAGAAGGCTAGGGAAATCCCCAGACATGCCTTTCTAAAGACTCCTGCTTCTACTAGTAGAAGTGGTTGGTATTCCTGCTTCTACTAGTAGTTTACTCCTAGAAGAGAGAAAGCCCCTCTCTGGTTTCCCTACTTAGCTTGCTGCTCTGAGTAATTACCAGTCTTAGCTGCACTTGAGAATTCCAATGGATATACCCATATCTATCTAGGTCACTCAAATATCTCACGGCCTTCGTCTTTCTTTACACTGAAGTCCTGAGACACACCGCAACTGTCGCTAGTATTTCTGAGTTGTCAGAAGTCATTTACAGTCTCTAAGTGTTCTAGTCTGGCCCCTCTCATGGTAATCTTTTTTTCATCCTGAAGCAGAGCATAAGAATTGAGGACTGAAGCTCTCTCTTTGTTAAACCCACATGATAACCATGTTCCTTAGATTTTATTACAAAACAACCATTGGCTTTAACTGGAAACTGGAAAATTTAGGGTAATTGTAGTATCAATTCATGATTACTCAACACATTTCCTCAACTTCCTTTGTGACTGATATTTTGAGTCTATTACTGTAACATTCTCTGAATAAAGTGTGTTGTCCTGAAACAGGGGGGTCTGAGACACCCCCACACCTCTAAGGTTTCTCACCTATGAATCACATGGCTGCCAAAATATCTTTACTCTCTTCTTTCTTGCTTCAATCCTTCTCTCTTAAGCTTCCTTCAGTTGTCCTCACTGGATCTGCCTTCGGCATCTGTAGTAACATGACTCTAAACGAATGGGATATCCACGTTATTCTGGTCCAAGCTGCAAATGATTAGATTCCCTACTGAGCCCCGATGGCAGTATTAATGGGCTTTAACTTGATGGCACTGACTTCGTTAATAGAATTCTCTCTTCAGTTGTTTGACTATGTTAATGTTGCTAGAAGGAAAAAAACTGATTTTCCTATACATAAGCTGTTTTCAAATTTGCATGGGGGGTTCTCCTGAACAGATCTGCAGTTTTCTTCCTGTGGAGACACTACAATTACATGTTTGTTTTTCTCCCTATAAAAACTAATATCTTGCGAGGCACTCCACCAGGAGTACTTAGATTTAGTTCTGATTAAAAACTCCTCTTGGATATTTCTGTTCTAAGCTCGAAGACCTCTTTTCCTACTTTCCTTCTCTGTTCTTCATCCCTCCCTTATTGCCCCTATTCAAGGCACGCGTGTACACAAACACACACACATAGACACACACTTCGTTTGTGCCTACGCTGGAACAGATCTGAGCCAACATATTCCCTGGGGGGAAACAACGGTCTCTTTTCCTATTAATGAACAGTATGTTGTTGCAGATTCACGGAGGGCTTAATTGAATAAACATGGAAAGATGAATATGCTTATGGGACATCAAACCTCTTTAGGTTTAAAATTACTGACATAGAAGAATGATCTCGCGCAGCACCCGCCTCCTTTGCCGGCTGGGGCATTACAGAGTACAACGTGGCAGGGAAAATGTCCCCTGCTTTGGGCTTCTACTCCTTCGACCCTTTCACTCCATGTCTTCCATCCCTAAGTGCCGGGGGAGGCGTCAGACCTGTAGATGTCAGCAGTGCCTGTGTGTGAACTAGTTCAACCTCAAATTCTGTGGCTTAGCTCTTACCGGTAATTCGATGGGAACCTGAAACTTTGTTGAAGGGGAAGGTATTTTGCTGGCTCAGGGAGATGTGAGTTCAGACAGCGCCTAGGATATTGTGATCATCCACCGGCTTGAGGTGAAGGGACTCACAGCCGGCTTCCAGGAGCAAGCCTCTCCACACCCCCCAGACCCCTGCCCTCCTCTCCATCCCCTGACGCTTTCCTTGGATGCGCTTCAGACGGTGTCCTCTGCATTTCCAACCTCACACTTCCCGCTCTCATGGGAAAAAAAAAAAAAAGTCCACAAGAAGAGAACAGAATCAAATTCAGCTGATAAATTAGACAATTGACGTTGCACTGTGATTTACTAGGGACCGGCCCCTAAGCACCTCCCTCATTGGCCATGCCCTAGGCCTGACTCTCCGGTACTCCTCTGAGTTAAGGAATCCTCACCATTGACACCATGCATTCCCCGATCCTGAACCCATGCCAGACATTGCTAATCAATCACAGAACTTTCCCATTTCCCATACTTCAAGCAGTCACCACGAATCCACTGGAGTTGACATGGGAGCTGTATTCTATTGATATTTACCTTCCTAGGTTAAGGCAATGAATAAGCCTAAACTTCAGGGGTTTAAATCTCAGCTCCACTACATAAAAGCAGTGTGACTTTGGGCAAGTTATTCTGTGCCTCAGTTTCATTAAGTGTAAAATGAGGATAATTAGAGTCTCTTTCTTATATGGTTTGAGTATTAGACGATTTAGTATTCTATAACGCTGAGAACACTACCTGGCCTACATCAAAAGGGATGTATGTGTCTGCTATTGTTATTATTGTTCAAATGCAAATATAACTCAGGAGGGATATGTTACAGTGTATTACCCATGTCCCCTTCATCTCAAAGGAGTCTGCCCGATGGCTAGGTAATGTCCTAATAAGGTCTTCTGGAGGAGGGAAATAGAGCAGGGCAACTCTGTCCTGGCCTTCGTAGATGCCAAAGATTGCCAGGTGGAGAGTGACAGGCTGAGAAGCTAGGAGCACCAGCCAAGAGATGAGTGCAGGGAAGAAAGAAAAGAGGGAGCATCAAACACTTCACAACCCTGCTTTCTTGAAATACATCTGCTTTCTCTGCTCCTTTTAAATTAAGCAAACCAAACTGAGATAGCAGAGCCTAGATCCCCAGCCTAAAGGTTTGCAATCAAGCCATGGATGCAAAAGGCAGAGAGACAAGGTCTGGGGTTCTCAAAGCTTGGGGTCTGGATCTGGTTGGGGGAAGTAGAGGTACTGTAAAAAGCCTCTGAATCATTATCTGCACCAACCACTGTCCAGAGACTGTATCAAGAGCAGTGCAATCACTGTCTCTGGATTGATGCCAACCTATTCTGACCACCCTACTTAAACCGGCAACCTGTCTCCCCCGTACCTGTTCTACTGTTTCCTCCTTCCCTTAGCTCTTAACACTTTCTAACACACTGTATGATTTACTTATTTCTTATATTTATTGCTAATTGTCTTCTTCCTGCAGGAATAGAAGCAACTCAAAGGCATGGATATTTGTTTATGTTTGTTGATATAGTCCTAGTACCTAGAATTGTGCCTGGCTCACAGTATGTGGTGAGTAAATATTTACTATGTAAATGAATGAATGAATATTGTCAGTTCTTAAACACAGTTCTCACACTCTGAAACACTGGAGACCCTTTAAGGCAGTAGCAAAAACAAAACCAAACAACACAAAAACAAAGTATAAGCATTGGCACAGTTTAGTCCTCTCTAAAAAAGTATACTCCAATTACATAAGTGAAGAGCTGAAACAGCAAACAAACAAACCAATACACAAACCCAGAACATTAGCTCAGGAGGAAACACATATGTCTGAGCTAAACACAGAAATACCTCCTCTTTCACCAGGAGAAGCCTCATGATATCATAGAAAATTCACTAGCCTAGATATAGGGAGACCTTGGTTGAAGACCCAGCTTGGCACAGACCAGCTGTGTGACCTTAGACAAGTCACCTTTCCTCTCTGGGCCTCAGTTTCTCCATCCAAGTTTAGCTTGATTCAATGCGGATTTTTAATGAGTGCCCACTTCATCACTTCTAGCCCTAAGACGGCATAGACCTAAGATGGCATAACCCTACCTAGTCCCACTCAATATTAAGAAGCTAAAATAGCCTACTATCTAAATGTGATCATTCGTGGGCGAGAAATTAAAGCTGCATCCCCTCCCCTCATAGCTGTGGGCTGCAGCCCCCAGGTGGATTGCACCTTCATGTAGATATCCTTACTCAGCAGAGCAGGCATTTACTCAGAGAGGCCAGGTGCTGAGAGCCCCTGGTGCAGCCGAGTCTAGGCACACACCTCTAATAGCCACTTTAAAGAACCAAGAATCCAACAGCAATCTCACCAGCACAGGGAATGAGTACAATACAGAGAGACTAGGTGCTTACGGAACTGCTGAGCAAGGGGTGTACAGATGCTCTTTCAAATGGCTTACAAAGCATCACAACAATGTGAGTGGGGTTACTACCACCTCACAAAAGCACATCTGGAGGATCTCCGTGCTCACTTGCACCCTTGAATATTGAACCCAGAAAAATAAATCGACTTGCTGTTTAATCCAATAGCCAATACGAGCTTCTGTTGTATAGACTCAATTGACTTAAAACTCAAGCCATAGCCTTCGGCAAGAAAAGTATAATGCAACTGCGCAGGCCTGGTATTGATACATATCACATATTGATACAGGTAGCTGTAAGAAACAGTTATCCCAAACTGCATTTGGTGGGAATGATCAGTGCTCAGGGATCGATGTGGCTAATAATTTTTTGATCTCTCTTACTGAAGAGCTGAGCACAGGCTTGTTATCTTTACTGTTTATGAAGGTTCTCTAGAGGGATTCGGTTATCATGATTTTTTTTCCCACGCACAAAGATCCGTCTTTCTCCTCCTGTTCCATCAGAAGGGTTAAACACCCCCAGCTCCGAACAGCTACTGCCCATGAATGTGCCCTGTGTCACGCATTACTTTGGCGTCAAATCTAACCCCACAGCACAGCCAATTACCTGGTTGTAGACCAGCATCTATATTTCGCTGTTGGGCTGCTGAGTGACAACAAGATAAATTAGAAGAACTAGAAATTAAATTATACTGAGTATGCTTTTATGCCTTACATGTAAACCCTCTGCCTGGCAGACTCTCTGTTTGGCTTCCTCGGGGACTTGATGGCAGAGGGGTCAAAAATGGAATTTTGTGAGAATCAGCTGCCTTTACCAAAGAATAAAATCCTCCCCCCAGTTTCCAATTTCCCAGTTCAAAGAACTGCTGCCTGCTTCTTCGCATGGAAGGTGTCTACTCTTCTTTTCCTTTTACTTCAGGATCCCTAATTTAGAGCCTTAAAAAGAACACAATGTTCAGGGAATTTGCATTAATTTCATTACATTCTATCTCTCCCTGGGGGTGCAGCAAACTGTGCAGTTTGCTTTGAGTTTCAGTTTAGACACACCCCAGAACTCAAAGTAAAAATGGTATAGGCTTAATAACAACTTCGAGGGAATCCTTTTCAAGTTCAAAGCAGAGGGTGAACATTAATTAATCAACTCCCCCTGCCAACACCGTGTGAGGTATGAATTAGCCCCATTTTATAGATGAGAACGTTTAGGTGGAGAGGATGAATGACTTGTTCCAAGCCCAGATGGACTTTAGTCCGTGAAGGGATGAGCAACTTGGATTCCAGTGTGTAGTGAGGGCTCATGTGACTTTTCTCATTCACAGAAATTGATGAAAACCCTGTCCCAGGCTCAGGAATCCAAGCCTAGCTCAGCTGATTCTCTGCATTGGTCAGACCAGCATCTCTCAGCTCAGCACGGCTACTACCGATTTCCGCCCTCAGTTTTCTGGCCAGAAGGGATTGCTTTTCTCCAACACAACTCAAAGAAACTCAGATCAAAGGCTCACCAATGGGTCATTTAAATGCCAAAGCCTGTCCAACATCTTCCTCCAGTAAGACTCCCTGAGTTTTACTAGCTTCGCTCGGCTATGGAAGTCGTGTTCAACCCAGCCTGCACCCAGCACCTTGGACCTGCAGCCTCTGGAGATATAAGACCGTAGCTGGATTGTATACGGGGAATGCCATTTGACACAAGGAGATAGGTAGGTAGGTAGATAGATAGGTAGGAAGAATACAGATAAACAGACCAACACATTTTGTGTTGTGAACGTTTTGGCTAATCTTGGTAATCCACACAACTTTTACAAAGACCAAGCTGATGGTCACTTTGTGGGAAACTGGACAAGGTTTTTCTCAAGACAGTCCCAGATATCTGAGCTTCTGATGACCTTGACATGGTTCTACATTTTCCCCATGAATTGCCTTAAACTGATGTGCACCGATAGCCTTTCTGTTTTCATTGTGAAATGGTTAGCTGAGACATGGGAGGAATTATCTTTCTAGTTCATATGCACCAAGTAGTTTTGCCTCTCAGAGGGTGGTGGCACTAAGATTTCAGCTTTCCCTCATCAAAAACATGTGGATACACATTTTCCAAAGCACTTGGGGGTTTCCAGCAAATCTTTATACATCTCTCGAAAGTACCTTCAGAAGCAACAACAGTCATCCTTCACAGAACACACATGAAATGGGTCTGTTCCGTGGGGAGATGGTAGGAGGAAGAGCTTTAGGTGAGCCATAATGAATATGGGAATTTAAGGAAAAAGAGAGGGAGAGACATTTCTTTGCTGCCATGCTGGGAGTGGAAAAGTTTAGCCTGGTGGATCTCAACCCTGGCTGCTTATCACAACCATCTGGAGAACTTTTGTAAACTCTCATGTCTATTTCAGTCCTACTGAATATGCTTCTCCAGGAGTAGGACTAGACAGAGGTATTTTTTAAAAGCTGCATTTGTAATTCTGCTGTGCAGACAAGTCCAGGAACCACTGGGCTGGTCTAGGGAGCACAGTGTAGACAGTGAATGCCTACATGTGAGTTACATCACCTGTCAGGGAACACACAAGAGAGATATTCCTTTAAAAAGAATCGGACAGCCACTTCTGTGTGGGATCTAAAAAGTAATATAAATGAATCTATATACAAAACAGAAACAGACTCACAGACATGCAAAACAAACTCATGGTTACCAAAGGGGAAAGAGGAGGGGGAGGGACAAAGTAGGAGTTTAGGATTAACAAATACAAACCACTACACATAAAATAGATAAATGACAAGGATTTACTGTACAGCACAGGGAATTACACTCAATATCTTATAATAACCTATAATGAATATAATCGGGAAAAACTAAGTGAATCACTATGATGTACACCTGAAACTAACACAATATTGTAAATCAGCTATACTTTAATCAAAAAGAAAAAATAACAGTAACACTAACAAAAAAGAATTGGGCAGGGGCTCCTCGGGAAGTTGCTGCTAACTTGCGTCATTGTGCAATTAGTAATTTAGCTTTATTTGATGCTTCACAGGAGAAACTATTTTAAAACAAGAAATCCTTCATTCTCACTTTCATTTAAATGGACTCAAAAAGAAACAATTCGCTTTAGAGATGAGCAGAATTAGGAATTACATTACTGACCCCAAAATAACTTAAAATGAAAAAGTATTTAAGAAAACAAAATGAAACAAAACCCACACTGCTGCATCTGTGATCCATGGGGCAGCTTTCCTCAGACAGCTTGCATCCACACAGCCATGCATGCACCAAGCTTACAGAGGGTCCACTGTGTGCTGGGGAATGTGCTTGATCCTAGCAGTACTGGGATGAAGCAGATATAGTCCCTACATGCTAGGGTCACCCAGCCTAGTAAGGGAGGGGATAAGATAAGTGCTGTGATAAAAGCTGATTTTTATTTGCCTCCTCCATGGGTCACGTAATCTTTCAAGTTCCACATCTCATTTCATCCTCACGACAACCTTATTAGGTGGGTTCTACTATTGTACCCATTCTACAGATGAGGAACCTGAGACTTAGAGGGCTTAACTAACTTCTTGAAGGTCACAAAATCTGTAAGGAGGAGATCTGGGTCTTTCTGACTCAGCAAGCCAAGTTTATATCCCCATCTTATTCTGCTTCAGAAGTAGATAGACGGTATGGGGGGCTCCGGTACGTGGGGTGCTCAGCTGGGCTGGCTGTGTCGGGGTGGGGTGGGGAGAGCTGAGCACATCCTTTTCTCTTGTTACATTAGTGCTGCTTCACATCAGAGCAAACTCAGCATCTTGGGTGCCTGCAGCTTTCAAGATTGGTGTTAAGGAATCTCCCTCCCCTTCAACTTGCCCATCCAAGCAAACCCAGCAGTTTTACGGTCAGCTATGCCTTTGCGGCTACTATCTCTTGGTGGGGAAAAACCAGAACGAGCCCGGAGTCCTCATGCTGGGCTCAGTGTGGTACCTGAGAGATATTTATTTCAGTTCCCCAGGGCAGGACTCTGCCTGGCTTGCTTTCCCATGTTTCAGCAGCTCAGAGTGCCTGGCCAGGCCACAGAGTTAGGTGCAGCTGATCTGTAACTCAAAGTCATCTATTTATCCTCTAACTGCACTGCTCCCTGGCAAGTGCAGGGGAGACCAACGCACGCCTTGTTATGGTTCAGTGAGCCGAGCTCCCGGGCTCCTGTACCTTGGCCGTGGTGTCAAGTCACAGTTATATAACCACTGGGCTGAGTGCCTCCCTGGAGGGGGAGACTGGGCGGGTGAGCAGGAAAGGCATTTGTTAGCGTAATGTTCAGAAAACAGACTTCGAAACCTTTCTCGAGAATTGAGAGTTTGGAACCGTGGTTTCCCATACAGTTTGTTTCCCATTTAATTCTATCATCTTTGAATCCTACGCATTTGAGCCTGGACAGCTGCAGGCAGGGAGGCTGGCAGAGTGAAAGGGCTCAGACGCTTTCAGGCAGTGAGTTTGTTTGGCCTTAAAACGTGCCCTGTTGTACAACTGTTTTCAGTAGACCGAACCCCATGATGAAGAACATGTGAAAATTAAAGCACGATTGCAGTTAAGGGAAGCGTACTCTGTCGTGAGTTTTACATCTGTTCTTTTGCTTCTGAAGTCTTAAAGTGGACAACTGGAAAGACGGAAAGATCAGAGGATGAAGGGCCTTCCAGAAGGTCCTTGAAACCTTTCAATAAGGACAACAGAAGAAACAAACAAGTCCCATTTTGGCTACTTATTTTTGGGTTACACAAAAGTTAAAACCACCTATTTTTTTTTTTTTTTAAATGGGAAAGGCGGTCATATGACATGCAGTCACTCTATATCACAGAACTCAAGTTTTATTAATATAGACTCATCCACAGCTGTCATCTGCCCTGCAGCTATGAAAAGTAAAGTTTCCCACCCATACCCCACCCCCTGCACCCACATGTGGCCCTAAAACATTTTTAATGAATGGTACTTGATAAGTGAGTGTGTGGGAAAATGTTCATCCCTGCTAGTAATAAAAAATGCAAATTAAAGCACTTTGAAAAGGTAGCATTTTAGCCTTACTAAATAATACCCTAACTCTGGTCAGGCTGCAATGAAGCTGATAGACTCAAATGCTATAGGCACTGAGTTAAATCAGCATAATTCTTCTCGAAAGAACTAAGGCAATGTATAACAAGAATCATCAAGATATGCTTCCTCTGGCCCAGTAATCCTTCTCCTCGGAATGTATACTAAAGAAAGAAAGCAAAAAGAAAGAAGCAAAAAGCTACACAAACTGTAATGCTGTCTCTAATGATCAAATCTAATCACACACATACACACAAAGTTCCAGAAGGAGCCTGATGTTCGGTAACTGAGGATGGTTTAACAAATTATGGGATACTGATGATGGAATATTATGCAACATTAAACTCCAAAAGGCACGAGGAGAAAATTTAAGATTTAATATCACAAGGGTGATAGGATTTACCTGAATGTTTTTCTTCGTCATTTTTTAATATATAAAAGAAATGAAGAGCATTATAGAGAATGTAGTAGGAGGCCCCTAGGACAATTATCTTCTGGTACAAAGGGGCTTTTATTAAGGATCTCCTGAACGAAAATAATGAAATATAGAGGTTCACCACCATAAGGCTGGATGCTGGGGGAAGGCTTAACACATTGTATCCTTTACTCTCTAGTCTAAGTCAGGTCTTTGGCCTTGGAGTCTCACCTTTGCAGAGGACCTCTTCCACTTATACCAAATAAGATGACTTTGAAAGGTGCTAAAATGGGGCCCACTCTCCTCACACCAGCCATATTAGCTCACATCCATTCAAGTCCTGGAAGCACCCTTGGAGGGAGCCTGAGAAAACTCTCAATGCCAGGGTTTCAGAACCTCCAGATGGACAAAGCTGTTTCTTATCCATCCTGAAATTAAGGAAACTCAGGTCTATGCGACTGATCACAGACAGGCAAAGAAGCAAATCTCTGTGTATGATAATAAACCAGTCCCACAGTTGGCTTAACTCAATGATTTCTGGTCAAAGCAAGTGCAGCCATGCCTTTGCTATACATTAGCAGCTTCTCATGCCTGCCAGTAAACGGTGTGGGCAGGTCTGTGCTTTAGTTTTCATTGGCCTGTGTCCAATTGGGGAAAATAAGTTTTCATGGAGCTAAATACAAAGTAAAAAATTATTTCTTACTCTAAGATAAATGCCCTTTCCAGTTTTTTGGTGTTAAAACTCCATCCTTTTGAGAACAGATGGTGACTATTGATGGGTAGTTTTTTGTGTGTTTGTCCTATTTCTTTTCAGTAAAATACAGGAATTTTATATTGGCTCCCAAATGTGAGTGAAATCAAACTATTCCATTACATACATTGACCTTGGATCCCCATTCAATAGGGATATGGAGATTCTGGACATTCTCATGGGGCCACACCAAACATTTTGGTAAAAAGTTCTGGTCCTACTGTTGACTCTTCAAAATGTGCTGTATGACTGTTAACAGAGTTTTGCTTCCATCACTGCATGTGTCTGTCTGTCCTTCCAGGTTGTGAAGAAACCTCTGCCTTGTGTTTCTGGTGACTAACACAGCTTCAGGTATACTGCTGTTAAACTATACTCTGTAGCTGGACAGACAACGTGGGTGAAATCTGAAGACCATCTGTGGAATCGAGAAGAAAACTTTCAACGTGAGTTCAGCAGACCCGATTAGAACCCTGGTTCTGCCACTTAACGGCTGTGGGATTGAGTAGCTATTGGTCCTCTCCAGCTCCAACAGTGTAGAAACACTTCCACACCTTCCACCGGCATCCCAGCCGTCACTGTGTACAGGTCATGAAAAAGTCCTGCCCAGGGGTTAATTTCATTTCACTCTCACCATCTTATGCCCTGACTGGATGCTTCTCACATTTCCATGTCATCCCTACCTCAGCCCTGGCCAAAGGGGACCCCAAAGCAAAAGGCGGGTCCTCCTACCCACCAGGGGAGGTGGAGGGTCACAGGCAACCGTCAGCGAGCTCCAGTGAAAGACAAAATCAAATACAAGTAGCATCCGCTCACACTGACTCATGATTATTGTGTTTGACAAGATAACCTGCACTCGCTTGCACATTCATTACAGAGCTTCTGAAATGATTCTTCTTTGTTCCCTTGAACATAGGAATTTTTAATGAACAGTTTCAGTGTCTGGTTTCACGCACTTGAAACTTAAACATCGGTGAGCACCTTTCTAACAGGCTTGATCCATACCCTCAGAGGGTCTACTGGAGACTCCAGCTGGGGGGCTTGTGTGGGCTTGAAACTCGTGTGCTTTCTTCCTGAAGTCACTCATGCAAACAAGGAAGAAGAACTTTTAGCCTCCCCTTTCCAGTGATAAATATTTTAAATAAATGGAGAAGGGATCTGAATTTTAACTGTGGATAAGTTAGGCATGAAGGGACAAAGAGAGTGTTGTAACTGCCATGTATTATCTTGAACAAATTCACTGGCAAATTATGTCACATGTAGCCCAAAGAAAAGGTAGATGTTGGGCCCGCTGTGCCACGGAAGCTGACCCCTCAACCACCTCACCAGCTGCATCTCATGCTGCTCTCTCCCGCATTCCTGGCCTCTAGCCTCAGTAGACTTCACCCTGCTCCTCAAACACACGTGCTTCACCTTGTCACAGAGCCTTGGCACATGACACTTCTTTTGCCTGGTTCAGTCTTATTCGTGTTTCCGATCATCCTTTCCTCAGGGAAGCATTCCTCCCCTTCACAATGGGGAGGTGAGGAATCAAAACCCCTGTTATGCATTCTTCCAGGGTGTATCTTCTGTAGTACTCCTTGCTGTTGTTAATTTACATTTATTTGGTTACAATTTGATGAACTCCTTTCCCCCCAGGAGACTGACTGTAAGCTCTGCAGAACAGAGACTGCCAGTCTTTGCTCTCGTCTTATCTGCATAGCAGGTGCCAGTAACTATTTAAGTAATAAATGAATGGAATAAATGCATCCCTGACGACCTCACCAAAATCCTCTTTTAATGACCTGCCTTCGCACAGCACCCTGTGGAACAACGTAACAGTCCTGGTTCCAGGCCTATGGGGGTTTCAGCAGCTGGAGAGATTTTCACACATAAAACAAGATCACTGTGGTTGAGGGTTGGGCAGAATGTGGCATCAGTGAATCCAGGTGTCTTCCACATGGTACCTTTCTGCTTGGACCTTTTTGCCCTTCTATTCCCCAAGTGTCAAATGATGACAAGATCAGTATGCCCTTTGTTGAATGGCCAGAGAATAAACAGAAACAGACAGACAAAATGGTCAGACAACAGAAACACAAATGCTTTGAAAAGGTAAATGTCGATTTTACTTTTTACTTACAAGTCACCACCTCCTTGGCTGCCACTCTAAAGAGTCTTGAGCCTTACCAGAAAAATATGATGGAAGCAACCCTCTTGGGTGAGATGTAGCTTATGCAGCAGGAGGGTGTTGGGCCTAGTGTGGGGGCACAGTTCAGCGGCAGATGAACAGACAGAGGGGAGGACCCTGTAGGGAGCTGGGTGAGCTTGCCCTCCTGCCACCAGGGCCACCCGGGGAGGATGGTGGTTGGATGACCACCCTGTAGCAGGAATACTGAGCAGCCTCAGGGTGGCAGAGGACCAGAGGACATGGGCAAGGTGGCACATTCTTCTCAACAGCAAATTACCCATCTGCCCTGCGCTCCTTTGCTTCTCTAATGGTTCTTGGGCCCTATTTCACCTGGGTTTGGCAAACAAACAGGAAGCCTCCCCCCTACCTTATGCTCACCAGACTGGATCCAGCCCTCACTCGGGGGCAGCTCCCTATTGGAGGCTCAGGTGTGATAACTATTTAGCAATCTTAGGGGCAGAGGTATGCAAAGTCCCGCGTGACCACAGAGCGAGAACCATGGCCTTTTTCAGCATAAAGTGACTCGGGAGCCACTGGGTGGGGTGTGAGTGGAACTTCATCAGTGTTTTCTGAACATATCAAGACTTCCAGGCAACAGCTCTTCAAAGGCAAATGTCATCCCATTTTACAAAGGAGGAGCAGAGAGGTAAATCGGCGGGTCTACTGTGAGTCGCTGAATGCTGTGAAGGTAGGTGTAGGTTCATCCCATGAGACCTAATAGGACACGTGAGAGAAGTGCTGGATCACCACACGGGACTATCAGAATGGAAGGCGCTGTTACTGCAACATTTGGGAGCACAGGGACCCTGGCCCAGCTGAGAGACAGATGTGGCCGTCACATCTTAACTTTAAACATTGAGCTAGTCCCTTTCTCATTTGGAAAGGTTACACCCTCTTCACATGATAACATGGAATCAGGACGGATCCACTAAATGTGGCATTTCTGCACAACAATGCACCCCAACTGTGGCCAAGGCTGAGGAGGGATGGACGGATGGCCACAGCCAGTTGTCCTTTCTGGGTGTCCCCTTGCAAGGCATGGTGTGGGGAGAGCTATATTAGTGGCTAAAAATCTGTTCATCTAACAGAAGTATTGCTTATCTAACCAAGGGATATGTACAATTGTTTTGATTAATCCTGCCGCCCGTATGGAGCACTTACAAAGGCCAGCCGGTGCTAAGCACTCAGAATGAAAAGCTGAATATGGCACCATGACTGCTCCCAAGGAGCTATATCCTAATTGGTTAGAAGGGCACAGAAACCACAATCTACAGCTGCCCCCTTGCGCGCCTATTGCTGTTATATGCAAGGTGCTGTGGGAACTCAGAGGAAGGAGAAACTCTGCCAGGAGAGCCTAGGAAACCTCCCCGAAACAACGTATTGACGAAAGACTAGAAATTTACCAGGCATCGGAAAGACCAACCATTTAGTCATTCATTGGTTGACATTCAATGTGCTGGGCACCCCGCCAGGTGCTAAGGATACAGTGGTGACAAAATAGCCCTGTCCCTACCCTCACGGAGCTCATGGTCTAGTGGGGGTGGGGAAACACACAAACGGTTAACCATAAATTTGGAAAGTCCTCTGAAGGGAAAGTACAAGGTATCTCAAGAGAGTCTACCTGGGTAGCTGATCTTGTCTGGGAGACGGGAGAAATTCTGGAGAGGACGTGACATTGAGCTGAGGTGGGACGGATGCTCAGGGGTGTAGGAGGCCGAGGGGCTGGAAGTGCAGGCAGTAAGAGAGATGCAGCAGAGGGAGCCTCCTGTGCATTCATTCATTCCCTTAACGTTTATGAAGTATTTATGTGTATCGGCGCAGTGCTCAGTACCGTGGTCACCACAATGAGCAAGACACCTCTGACTTCAATGAGGCTAGTGGGGGAGGAGATAATCATAACAGGATGTGCTACATGCTTGGCTGGGCCGGGGAAACACTTTCCCACCCGAGGGCACAGCATGTGCAAAGGCCAGGAGAGCAGAGCTCAAGACACCTTAGACTGAGGTTGGGGGTTCCTCGCTCCCCTGGGTGACTGCTGTGTGGGGCGCTGCCTGGCCCTTCATCTTGCTCTTCCTTGTTTAAGGACGAAACTCCTTTCTCCAATGGCAGTGCTGTTGCACGGAGAAGATGCCACCTCAGTAACTGCTGATGCATGAATTTTGCAGTGAGTTGGAAGTGGCCTGCCTGGCTTGGCCTATGCCTCCCTCCCTTCCTCCCCAGGCGGGATCCACACAGAGTCATCAGCACCGTGGGGCTGACCGCTCAAAGAGGGGCACCCTCTCTGCCTCGCTGCACCCAGCCTGCCCCAGCCCAGGCACCCCGGCCATAGCCGCAGCCCATCCAAACCTCCTGTCTGAGGGTCGAGGCCCTTTTCCAGGAGAAATTCCCCATCCTGCTTAATAACATTTTCCCTCTGCCTGTCTAATTAACTCCGTCACTGTATCTGCAGTCAGATAAAATGCTCATTTCACACCACATTAATTTTTATCAGCTGAACATTAAGCAACACAAAGCTATCTATGCTTGGTTTAATTTACATACTGACAGACCTACAAAGCATTACCCACAGTGGCTGTGAAGCAAATAAGCAGAACTGGCATCAAACAAGGCTCTTCAAAATGAAATATTGATTTGCAAGGCTGACAATAAAGAAGGGTTGGAGGGAAGTGGGAAAAGAAGTGAGGGGTAAAAGGGCTATTTTTCCTTGAAGAACAGTTATTGATGGAGTCAACCAAGAGGTCTCCTAAAGGTCAAGTAGAAGGGTCAGCTGGGCTCCAGGATCTGGAGGATCGGGTGTGCTCTGGGGATACAGCCCCACAGCCCATACAGCTCCCTGGAAATGGGGAATCTGTTCACCATCGTACTACCGGAGGCTCCCCCAACCTAAAGGCAATGCCTTTAAATAGCAAAATGCTTTAATATCTCCCTCTCTCCTTCCCTCTCTCTCTCTCTCCCTTCCTCTCTCTCTCTCTCTCTCTCTCTTTCTCTCTCACACCCCCCCCCCCATGATATATCTTACTTCTGTAACTCTGCTCAAGCTATTTCTCTAAAAGAGTGTTCTTTCCCCTACTTCATGTTCAAGCTCAGGCAACACCTCCTCCAGGAAGTCTTCCCTGATCATCCTCCTTCCTCACAAGTATATTCCCAGAATGCCTAGAAGACAGTCCACATTGCACTTACCACAGTGTATTTTAATAATCCACATGTACGTCTCTTTCTCCCACTGGTTGTAAGCTCTTTGCAGGAACAGATCTAGGTTTGGGGTGGCGGCTGAAGCTTATTCAAGCTGGGGGACTTTCTTTAAGAAAAAACAATAAAAACTATCTAACTTTTGCAAATACTACCGAAGAAGTATAACCTTGAGAACACATGATGAAGATCCCTCCCATGGCCTTGGAAGAGACCTGTGCAAATGAGGGGTTTATTAGCTTTCGGGTAAGTCTCCTTCTTGAGCAATGTTCCTTGCTCATAACAAGCATCTGATAAATGTAGGTAGCATGAACTGAATGACTAAAAGAAAAGGAACTACTTTTGATCGAATGGTCTAAGATAGGCTCAGTGAAAGAACTGGGGCAAGGACAGTCTCCTCTAACATCACAGCAGCCCAGAGGATACAGCTGATAGGGGTTGGAGCCAGAATTGATTTCCAAGAATCCTATTTCTCCATCTGAGAACCTGTGACCAAAGAAAATGAAGAGATTTCCCCAAGTGAAGACATGTGGTTCATACAGCTCAGTCTTCAGACTTGCGATTGCTCTGAGCATTCAACCTTTCACCCAGATCAGCGGTCCTTCCACTTTTGTGAGCACCTAAATCACCTGGATCACTGGCTACATAGCAGATTCCCTGGTGTGAATCTGAGAGTCAGAGATTCTAATTTCTTCTAACTTGAGTGGGGCCTGAGAACCTGCATTTCAAACATGCATGCCCACCCATGATCTTTCTCCATCCACCCCCCAGTTTAAATGAGATATAACTGACACATAACATTGTGGAAGTTTAAGGTATACAACGTGATAATCTGATACACATACCTATTGCTACATTAAAAAAAATAAATTTATTTATTTATTTGTTTTATTTTTGGCTGTGCTGGGTCTTCGTTGCTGCACTCAGGCTTTCTCTAGTTGCGGCGAGCGGGAGCTGCTCTTTGTTGCGGTGTGCGGGCTTCTCATTGCAGTGGCTTCTCTTGTTGCGGAGCACAGGTTCTAGGCATGTGGGCTTCAGTAGTTGTGGCACATGGGCTCAGTAGTTGTGGCTCACAGGCTCTAGAGCGCAGGCTCAGTAGTTGTGGCGCATGGGCTTAGCTGCTCTGCGGTGTGTGGGATCTTCCCGGACGAGGGCTCGAACCCGTGTCCCCTGCATTGGCAGGTGAATTCTTAACCACTGCACCACCAGGGAAGCCCCTAGCTACTTTTTACTAAAATAAAGTTAGTTATTGTATCCTTCACCTCACATAATTACCATTTTGTTGCTGTCGTCACGGTGAGGACATTAAAGCCCTACTCTCATAGCAACTTTCAAGTATGCAATACAGTACTGTTAACTACAGTCACATACCATACCAAAATCCCACGATCCTGCTCCAGATTTTCTAAGACCATGCTTTGAGAACCTTGACTAAATACAGATGTTGATGTTGAAAGGGAGCGGGTTGGGGGAACCGGGTGGAAGATGGTTGGGAGGGCTGGCGGAGAACTAGACTTCCCTCAGGAAGCTGGAATTGGACTTGAACACGATGTGGCACCATGGCCTGAGGAAGACCCAGGACTGACAGAGGGTGTGAAAAACATGCATCTAGAACCTGGAGAGTAGAGAAGGCTGTAGATTTACTAGGAAATACCTACATAAATCCCAGTTCTAGACCAATCCTTGTCTTCCTGTGAGTTTCAACCTGCAGACACTTTGCACCAAGTTCCCATGAGGGAGAGGAGCAGAATACCTTCCCAAACCACGGGGGCCAACACAGCTTGAGTTTTCAGCTTTGCAACACTAAGAATTTCAATAGATAGTCCTGGGTGTGCAACACACAACATTCCTGCCATGGTTGTACATGGCTCCCCCCAAAGAAACTTCTGGGCTGGCTTCAGTTTCACGATCATACATGCCAGGGCTTGTAGGTATTAGTTGGTTCTAGGATTGCACAGGTATTTTGCTTCCAACACCAGCATGACACAGTCTCTCTTCTCAGAGGTATCTAACCCACAGAGGCCCCAGATCCTTCCTTTGGACCAAAAGGTTTCAAAAAGTCAGGATTGGCATTTGTTCAGTGGGATGAGAATTCAATAGGAGCTTTTAAAGAAAAGTCGGCCTCATTTAGACTCAAATGTGCCTAACATGGACAGTGGACTGGGTCTCAGTCCTGGCTCAGCCATTATTCAGCTGTACGAACTTGGACAAGGCACTTAACCTCCTTGAGTCTGTTTCCTCATTTGTAGTATGGACTTAGTGAGTTCTGCATCACAGAGCTGTGATATTGAGCCAATGTGCTTTGAAAAATCTAAATGTAAGTATAAGGAATATTGGCTTTTGGTAATGGTCTACTAACCCTCCCACAGACAAAAAAACATCGACACAAAATAATTTTTAAAAATGATTTAAAGACAATGGAGTATAACCAAAAGCAAACAGAAACTGGAAGAGAGCCTTCACCCTGAAAGATACGGCCTCCACTTGGTAAAATTTGTGAATTTGAGGATTTTTGCCTGAAAACACACCCTAGTTAGTTTTTGGATCTGTAGAGCTTGAGCTGTCAGAGATAAGATCAGGGTTTGAGAGGAACTAGACAGGTAGGGGACCAATTCTGGAAGGGTGGGAACTGCAGAAGGACAAGTCACAACACCAGTGTGTAAAATCTGCCCAAATTCTTCACTGACTTCTAAACTATACACGCATGAAGGAGAACGTGGGGGGCTCAATACAAAAGCAGCAGCTGGAAGATTAAAGAATAGAAAAGGCACTTTAGCTGTTGCTGACCACAGGGAAGACAAAGCTGAAGTTGGCCAAGTTAACTGGCTGCTTTAAAAACAAACAAAACTCTCTTCAGAGGAACATAACAGAATCTAGAGTCTCTGCAACATTTGTATTACATATTATTTAATCAAGGCCACTAGACATGCAAAGAAAGAGTAAACTTTAACCCATATTCAAGAAAAGGAGTCAATAGAAACCAACCCCAAGAATACTCAGATAATGCATTTAGCAGGTAAGGACCTTAGAGCGGGTATGTTCAAGGAACTGAAAAAATATATGTACCTAATGCATGAACACATGTGGAACCTCAGTGACAAATAGAAACTACAAAAGTGAATCAAGACAGAAATCCTACAGTGGAAAAGAAAAATGACTACAATGAAAAAATAATTACTGTGTGAGCTTAACAGCAGACTGGAGATGGTAGGAGAGAGTCAGTGGACTTGAACATGGATCAATAGAAAGTATGCAATCTGAAGAACAGAGAGGAAAAAATTGGAGAAAAGTGAACAGAGTTTCAGAGACCAACAAACAGTCTAACATACATGAAATTGAAGCCCTGGAAGGACAGGAGAGAGAGAATGGGTAGAAAATATATTGGAAAGAATGGCTGAAAACTTCCCAAATGTGGTGAAAGATATCAACTTATAGATTCAAAAAGCTCAACACATCCCAAGCAGGATAAACACAAAGAACCCCATACCTTGTCACACCATAGTTAATTTTTTGAAATCCAAAGATAAAGTGAAAAATCTTGAAAGCAGCCAGAAAAAAAGAGACATTATATTCAAAAGAAACAATATGAATGACAGCCAGCTTCTCTCAATAAACAACAAGGTCCAAATGATGATGGAATGACATCTTTAAAATACAGAAAGAAAAATTCAGAATTCTATATTCAGGAATAAAGGCAAAATAAAGTCATTTCAAGATAACCTGAAACTCAGAGATTCACCACCAGAAGACCAACACTGAAAGAAAGGTTAAAGCAGTTCCTCTGTTTGACAGGAAATGACACCAGTTGATAACTAGATCTACAAGAAGGAATGAGGATCACTGAAAAAAAAAAATTAATGTACCCAGTTATTAATTTTTTCAGGGTTAAGCAAATTTATCCCATATAATCATAGCTTACCCTATGCTAAATGACACATGGCCTCTAAACAGAACCCATAAATCCTATAAATTCTGTTTTTTCCTGTCCCCCAACAAACCCCTTCCCCCCTAAAAAAGAGTAAAGAAAACTTGGTTTTATTATCTAGCTCTGTGATCTTAGGCAAAAAATGAATGTATCTGTGCATTTATTTCTCTGTTTATAAAATAAAAAGATGGACTAAATAATCTCAAAAGTTCCTTTTGGCTTGAACATACATGGATTCTATACTAAATTGGGGCAGTATATTAATAATATTCTCCATTTAAGTTTTACTATTATTATTTATATTTCCATTATTACAGTTAAGGTAACTGTGTCTTACTCTTTTTTTTTAAGTCGTTATTGAATTTTGTTACAATACTGTTTCTGTTTCATGTTTTTGGTTTTTTGGCCACGAGGCATGTGGGATCTTAGCTCCCTGACCAGGGATCGAACCCATAGCCCCTGCACTGGAAGGCAAAGTCTTAACCACTGGACCACTAGGGAAGTCCCAACTGAGTCTTATTCTTTATAATCAGATGAACTCATAAAATTTACCCAAGAACTAATGAACCTCAGAAGCTCTTTAGACACACCAAACCCTTCTGTGCCTCGCAGTTCAAAAATAACCCAAAACATGCTCCCGTTGTTCAAGTAATCAAACGAGGTAAGTCACAGTACCTATGCTTTGCAAACTGTAAAGCCTGGAACAGATAAAGGTAAGATAGTTTGATGATCCCAGTTGTCAGATTCCCTTTCTCATTTGTGATATATCGATGCTGGATGCCAGTTTCTTAGTCATCTTGAACACTGAGGAACTACATTAAACCACGTCGGCATGTGCTTAGCCAAGCGCGAAAGTTCACTGCACAAGTCCAGCCTGTGTGTGAAGCAGAGAGTAGTAAGGCCCCAAGGACTAGGAACAGTTAATTAAATATTCAGTGTGTCCATGTTTCACTGGGGGGAGAATCTGTGGAAATTCAGAGAGCTTCCTGGTGATTTGCCACAGAGATGGTCTGAAGCCAGGCTAGACTCCAAGGCTTACTGGCCACCACATTCTGGGGGGTTGCCTCTGCGGTGACCTTCCATAGTTACAATGCTCTGTGACATTTGAGCGAGGGGGCCATTCCCTCCTGCCTCAGTGCCTCTGACACTCTGCTGGATTCAGCAAGCCCTGGAAGGTTCTCGACTGAGTGTACTCTAGAACGGGCTCTTTGAGGACCCGGGTCCCAGCTGCCCCTCTGAGGTGGCAGAGGAAAGGTAGAATAATTCCATCCCTTTATCCACAGTAGCTTTGTAATTCTGCTGAGCACAGTGTGTTCAGTAGTTTCTTTTCTCCCTCAGAAAACAGTCACTGAGAATAACACACTGTTTGGAAACAGGTCTACTTAAAATGTCACGTTAATATAATTATTTATAAATACTGGCATAAATGAAATAAAGGTCTGACTAAAACAGAAAATTTTGAAGCCTAACACCATTGCTTTAATGAACAGAGCAGAGAAATGCTGAATAATTTTCTGCTTATTTCGCAGCATTCTTGATAAGCCCTTTTTCCCTCCTACACACGCATCCCAGGTTAAATTTTCCTTTTTAAATTTGTTCCAACTTCCCAACTTGTAGCCTATAATGAGGTATACACATCATTTGTGTTTTTGAATGGCTCTTCGACAGATTTGAACGTTGCCCCCACAAGACCATTATACCTGCTTTTATGCTGTCCTTTGGGGGAAGACAATGAGAAAGCCTTAGGGGAAAATTCTGGGTACATAACCAGTGAGCCAAAGCCTGCTTTCCGATATTCAAATCTCCAGTGACGTCAGAGGCAACTGAGTCACTGTCGTTGTTGTGCGCTGCCTGTGGGCTTCTAACAGTAAAATCCAATATATTTTCAAAATGACAACCAGAACCTTCTAAGCCATGGGCCACTGGTTGTCGAATAACAGTGTTTCACTTCTGACAGTGCAGAGTCGTCAATGCATTAGACCTTGAGCAAAAAACAACGGACTTCCTTTCCTGTTTTCTGTTTAGACGGGTGTTTTGGCCCATCTGCCCGTACCCTTGAATTCACTGCTCAATGCAGATTAGGCCTGGAGTTCTGCCTTTCCACTTCCAGACCTTCAACCAAGCACAGGTGGGAAATGCGAGGTGGTGGGACTGATCTCGGATGCATTTGTCTAAAACCAAATCCTGGACCTTAGTTTCTAAAATGTGATACCACCTTCTATCACTTGCCAACCACATAAAACCCTCAAGAAAACAGTGCTAGAGCATCAGAATTTATAAGCTATGACCATTTTGGCATGGGTATTCTTGGGTGACAGCAGTTATCCACAATCCCCACCCCCTTGGTGTCTTCCAGCTCAGGAATCAGGACAAAGAATCCTTATCTCTAGAGAACTAACCTGGATGATGAGGCTAGTAGTGGGGACAGGTATAGAGAGAATTCAACATGGTGCCTCCAAGCCAGCGCTCAACGTGGGCTATTCATCCTGTGCAGGCTGGTAGCAATTGTCACTTTATTGCTATACGCACCACAAAACAACAGTAGTGGCAGCAATAAAACCTCAGTCCCTAGATGCGCTGCTTGTGATACATAATTTGCTTCCACATTGTTCTTCCTATGACATGTCTCAGAAAAGGTGGCCAGACCTCACGAGACTATTTTCTGGGGGTTAAAAGCTTGATAATGGTTTAGACTGGAAGCTCCTGGAGGGAAGGCGGCTCAGTACTTGACCTCATTTCTGCGGGGCACAGCATGACACCATGGGGGTGCATGGGCATCTAATTCTATGGTGTAATGATGAGTAGCAGCCACTGAACTCTTAAGTTTACAACTTTAAACAGTTTCCTCCTTTCCCTCCCTCCACGATGAGCCAACCAGAAACAACAAGTTTACTTGTCAACCTCACACTCTCAGAGGAGACCTTCTTTATGACACCCCCTAAGTATGCCAATTCCTCTAACCTAGACTCCCATCCTTCCTTTTCCTCCAGCCCCACTCAAGGTAAAGGTACCCTGTAGGCTGGACCACCATGGAACATTATTTACAGCAACTTATTACAGTGGAAATAGCTCTGGGCAATTACCTAAATGGCCCTGTGCCTTGGTTTCTTCAGCTTTAAAATGGGAATAGTACTACCTGATGTCTGGCCTACATCCCAGGATTACTGTGAGTATCAAAATGTTTAAAACCTATGTAAATATTGTCAGCATCACTGCAATATTTTTCTAACCTCTGCATCCTCCAAACAGGAAGTGTGAAATGAATCTGCGGTTCATGACAGAGTGGAAAGAAGCCTGGAGGAGGAGTGAGCCAGGGTCTGGCTGTGGTTCTGTTGCCATCTCATTCTGTGTGCTGGAACATGGCTGCCCTGCTCTCTGTATCACGGAGAGCGTGATAGCCTAGCTCTGGTGGGATGCACAGACTATTTAAGCTGGAAGGGACTCCACGAGATGGCACAAGGACGTGAAGCTAGGCAGCTCTTGGCAGTTCTGATGCGCACTGCAATCCTAGAGGTGACCCTACAGACTTTCCTAAATGCAGGAGCTGGATTCTAAACTTAGAGACATGATATGGACTCAGTGGGCTGGGCTATGGCAGTGATTTGGCCTGGACAAGCTTTCCACCACTGGAAAAAATTAAACTGTTTTGAGAAATAAATCCCTCCAAAAGAAAGCCAGATACCATTTCATACCCACTAGGATGGCAATTAAACAGAAAAAAGAGAAAATAAAGAGTGTTGGCAAAAATGGAAACCCTCAGGCATTGCTGGTGGGAATGTAAAATGGTGCAGCCACTTTGGAAAACAGTTCGGCAGTTCTTCAAAAGGTTAAAAATAGAATTATCATATAACCCAGCGGGTCTAAGCCTAGGTATATATCCCGAAGAACTGAAAGCAGGTGTTCAAACAAACAGCTGTCTATAAATCTTCGTAGCAGCCCAATTTGCACTTGGCAAAAGGTGGAAACGACCTTAACTGTCTATCAACTAATGAATGAATAAACTAAGTTTGGTATATCCACACAATAGAATATTATTCAGCCACAAAAAAAGGAATGAAGGACCAATACAAGCTACCACATGGATGGACCTTGAAAATATTATGCTAAGTGAAAGAGGCCAGACACAAAAGGCCACATAACAGATGATTCTATTTCCATGAAGACCCCAAACAGGTAAATATACAGACATTGAAAACAGACTAGGAGCTGCCAAGGGCTGGGAACTGGGAATGACTTTTTAATGGGAAGGGGGTTCCTTCTGGGGTGATGAAAACATTATGGACGAGAGAGCGGTGATGGCTGCACAATTTGTGACTGTGCTACATGCCACTGAATTGTGCAGTTTAAAATGGCTAACATGGCCTGGATGGAAGGGGAGTGTGGGGGAGAATGGCTACATGTATATTCATGGCTGAGTCACTTTGCTGTGCACCTGACACTATCACAACATTGTTAATCAGCTATACTCCAATGTAAAATAAAAAGTTAAAAAAAAGAATTAATTAGTAATATATGTTATAATAAAAGTCTATATCCCTAATACATAAATAACTCTTAAGATATGAGGAAAAATTATAAAAACCAATGAAATGTTAATTGAAATCCTAGCAGGAATTTTAAAAAAATGGAATGGCTGACATGGTAAATCTTGTATGTAATGTACCAAAATAAATTAAGAAGAAGAAAGAAAGCAAGCAAGCTAGACAAAGGTGGGGATGAGGTAGGAGGAAGGGAAGGTTCTAGAGCCCCAGTAGAGGGAGAACCTTCAAAAACCAGCTCTGCTGCACCATGTGTGCTCTTCCAAGGGCCTGTGTTGTTGACTTAATTGAGAAATTCTTTCTAATAAGTCCCAAGGAGCTACAGGTCTTTTCCTTACAAACAGGAAACGATCATATCTCCTGGCAGCTCATTACACATTCTTTCAGTACCATGAGTTGTTTTAAAACCGTGAAATTAGTTCTGGCAGAGTTTACAGAAAAACACCCATGAGATGAGACTCAATGAGTTACGTAAGACTCCTTGCACTCTGCGTACGAGATGTTAACTCCTTACTGGCAGAGGCAAGGACATGGGTGTCACTTATAAAATAGCAGCACGCTTTGGCTTCCGCCAAGACCAGTACGTGGTTGAGGGGCAGAGGCAGTCATCTGGCTGTACATGTGGATGGGCCCATTAAGCCATCGCCAGGTCTAGCCACGTCCGCCTTCTCTACGTGAGACCGTAGAGGCACCCAGACGGGTGAAGGGACTCACCCACGGAAATCAGTTCTACTAAAAGTTCCAGTCTTTTTCCAGGAGCTAGGTTGATACTTGGGTGCTGTATACTGAAGCCTTTGAAGTCAGCCAGGTATCAAAAATATTAATACAGTCATCACTGTTCTAGAACTGTGTCACAGACCAGTCCTGGCTCAACGAGGAGGATGACTACTTTGATCAACGGGGCTTGAATTCTGGCATGAAGGAGACACAGATTACAGAAGTTTTTAACTGGCAACAGTCACTAAACCAATGATTGCACCTGGAAAACAACAACCTTTATTTGATGCATGAGCCCCAAACAAGTTGTTAAGCTCCCGAGTTCTGTTTCTTCCTTCTCTTCCTCCTGTACACACAGAAAAACACACACACACACACACACACACACACACACACACACACTTCACCTATAGCATACCTCCAAAAGATACATCTAAATATATATGGAATATTTTACCAATAAGATGTAATACTTCATAATTTCATTTATTTAGAAAATAACAAGGAAACAGAAAACAAGTTAAAAAAAAAAAAGCCTACTCAAGGTATGTCTCAAAGATCAAGTACTTAAATCTGGAGAAGTCCTTAGGACACTACTCAGAAGGCACAGACTCTTATTTTATAGAGAGAACGAGCTTGGTTATCTAGTTCCTAAAACCAAACTCTGGCTCCTGAGCAGGGGGAGAAGAAGCCCCACAGGCCAGACGCCCTGACTGCAGCAGTATGTGATTCCTGACCACCAAAAGAGGAAGATCTAGAAGGACTTAGAGCAAGCAGAAGTAATCAGAAATCGAACAGCCCGGAGCCAGCAAATCTTACCCACCCTAGCAGGCTGCACGGCAGAGCGCAGGCTTACGAATCACACAGGCGCAAGTTTGAAGGCCAGACTTTGCCACTTATTTGCTGCAGAATCTTGGGTAAGTTACTTGCCCTCTCTGACGGCCAGTTTCCTTCTCTTAACGAACAATATATCCCCATTTTAGAGTGGGGACAGGCATATCGACCTATCATGGTTATTGTGAAAATGAGATAATTTGTATAATGAGTTAACAAAGTCATCTGGTTATTGCTCAATAAAGACTTTTTTTTTTTTTTTTTTGAAGACCAGAGGACATCAGGGTATCGTGGTGTGGTCTGGTTATTCATGTTCGAGGTGAGAATCCTGAGTCATCAGGGAGGAGGCTAACATGTAGTCTGCATGTTGTCAGGGAGAGGGCAGGGACCTTCCCTCCAACAAGCTCTTTACCCCCTTCCTCCCCCAGGACCCTGGTACCTCAGGCCTTCACCCCTTTATATCTATCTCTGGAGCCCTGCTCAGACTCTCTCCCTCTCTCTTTAAAACCTACTTTCAGCTAATTATTTTTCTAGAAATTATCTGATTAAACTAGTTTATCCTAAGGTGTCAGTGGTTGATGCTAGCAAAGCAGAGGTTTCGTGGGTATCAGTAAGTAAGGGGCACTGCCATCAACCAAAGGAATACATCTCCACTGGTGACATTTCAGCAAAGGTGAGTCTTCTCAGTCACACCTGTAACCAGTTTCTCCTGGATGGCTGATACATTATCATAAGGAGGCTGGGGCAGTGATAAGGCCCAAGCCCTGGATGCCGAAGGTACCTGTGTGCCTTGTCAGAGTGACAACAAGATGGGTATCCGTTCAAAACATTACAGCTCCCCTTCTGACTGATTCACAGTTACTTTATTTCTAATCCACAGTGGTCCAAAAATATTGTGGAGAGGGGTGCTGAGTCACTAGGGGAAACAAGGTCTTACGCTAAGAAGATCCCACTACCAAAATACTAAGTTTATCATGATGCTTTCATGTTAAAATGCACCGAGAAGTAACACACTTTTCTTTGTTCTTTTCTCATTTTCCTCTGCCATCTGATGTTCTGTTAAACACCCATGTGCTGGAGACTGCCATCGCAGAGAGGCAGATAAGGATGGAGGGGCACAGGAAGAGACAGATGGCTGAAGCACTTTAGAATTTATCAAGACATGTATAAGGAATATCTCAGTCTTTTTTTGTCTCTATCTCTGGCTTTCTCTTTAAAACAATAACAGAAATATTGCTAGGATCAAGTGGAAAATACTGTCCATATCTCATCTCCCCAGTGATGGGGGTTGTGATTTCTTATGGGGATAGGAATCATGTCTGTTTTGTGCACTAGTCTATCTCGAACACCTAGCCCAGGGCCTGTACCAGTTCTGCCTAAGTCCTGTCAACCTTGCATGCAGGGATATTTACACTGGCTGCCTGAAACTGATTATAATGGGAGTGCTTACACCACAGAAATTGACAGACATTGAAAATCAGTACTTTTTTTTTTCTTTCTGGAGAGCCAATTATTTTTTTTTTTTTTTTTTTTTTTTTGCGGTATGCGGGCCTCTCACTGTCGTGGCCTCTCCTGTCGCAGAGCACAGGCTCCAGATGCGCAGATTCAGCGGCCATGGCTCACGGGCCCAGCCGCTCCGCGGCATGTGGGATCTTCCCGGACCGGGGCACGAACCCGTGTCCCCTGCATCGGCAGGCGGACTCTCAACCACTGCGCCACCAGGGAAGCCCTGGAGAGCCAATTATTAAACATTTATCAGCAACCTATTGACAGTAGGTCTTCCATAAATATCTGTTAAATAAAAAAAGGAAGAATGACATGTTGTCCCATTTAATTCAGCCATTTCTAGCACCTCTCTTGGCCCTACTCACAGCATACCCTCTGTAAGTTCTCAACAACAGGATGACAAACCTTAGGATTTAGTTATGAAGCAGAGAAAGAAGTGCCAGGAAGACTAACTTAAAACAAAATTTCTCTTTGGTAACAGTGTCTCTGACTCAGCTCTGGCGGAAAGTATCAACCTTATAAACCCACAAGGAAGAGGTGAAGATTTCACATGGTTTCTCATTTCTTTTGATGTTAAAAAGAGAATCGTTTTAAGTGCTGGGACAGGGCTGTGAGAGGAAGGATGCCCGGCTCAGAGACAGCCGTCATGTACCTCCTCTTTGTGATCTCAGGGAGCAAGTGACTTTCTCTGAGTGCAGGTTTCCTTGCTATCAACTAGTAAACAATACTTCCTCTGCCTAACTTACAGGGTTATTCCCTGATGAGCTCCTATTCACCCTCCAGAACCCAGTTCTCATGCCTCTGCTCCTTCTGCTGCTTCAGAGGAAGAGGGCTTGCTCTTTGGTGTATGGCTGCTTCACAACACTCCTGTCTCGATTCCAGCATTAACTATGCCGGGCTGCATATAGTTGCTTATAGATTTGGTCCCCACAACTTCTGTCACTCTGTGACCTCCTCAAGGGCAGGGGGCCACACTGCCAGTACTTTCCACGGTGCCTGGCACACAGTAGTTGATCACTGCATGCTTACTGAAGTAAATCACTGAAAAACTAGACGTGAAGGGGCTTTAAAACTGTGCACATGGGCTTCCCTGGTGGCGCAGTGGTTGAGAGTCCACCTGCCGATGCAGGGGACGCGGGTTCGTGCCCCGGTCCGGGAAGATCCCACATGCCGCGGAGCAGCTGGGCCCATGAGCCATGGCTGCTGAACCTGCGCGTCCGGAGCCTGTGCTCCGCAACGGGAGAGGCCACAACAGTGAGAGGCCCGCATACCGCAAACAAAACAAAACAAAACAAAAAAACAAACAAAAATAACTGTGCATATAATATATAAAATGTAAAGCATTACTATCAAGGACAGAGCACACAAAAGCGTGGCACATTACTGCCAACCCTAGGAACAGCCCTTGTCTGCCCAGACCCTGTGAAAACATTTAATCCCATAGCAGCCAGATAAAATTCATGAACACCTGGAGGACTTGGGTGGCAAGCAGCAATTACGAACTACAGAAGCATTCTTCTCAATAGTGGCCTCTTCCTCCTCCCAATGTGTTCCAACAGCTTTATTCCAGGATTCCAAACCCTCCCTGCCCACAGGGCTCAGAGGTAAGAATATTATATAAGGAATGAATGCTGCCTTCATTTGTTTTAATAAAAGAAACAGCCCATTTAAAGGAACACAGACTTTAGTGGCTCAGATATTTCAGAATGTGGATATGACCCAGAGGCTCAGGAATACAGAACGGCTGTCTTGAGAATGACCGTTTTTTCCTATTTAAAACATTCTGGAAAATTGCTCTGTGTCCCTGTGCCAAAATGAAAAAATGAAAAACATAAGGGCTATTTGGAATGTCTCTTCATTTTACAGATGACTTTAATGCATAATGTTATAAAGACGTGAAGCTCTCTGGCCTCAAATGCCCCGATGCAGCTGCCCAAAGCCCGGGAGAGGCACTCGCCACAGTGTGGAATTTGTGAGCAGACCCTTGCAAACCAGACTCACTATCTCAGATGAGTTGCATCGTTGTTCGTGGGCTTTCTGGTTTCTAGGCGTTTCCTCATAAAATACAAGACTGCTGGTGTGGGTTAATTCCTTAACTGTCTTAACAGAAGAAAATGATCATGATGGTGGTGGTGTATCACAGTGTGAAAAGCTGTTTTCACGTACATTTCTCCCCTTTTATTAGACACAGCAACTATGTTCACTAGGTAGGGGATGAATCACTGATGTTACGGATGTGGAAAAGGAAGGCTGAGAGAGGTGCCTTGGCTGGCTCCAGGTGTAATTCTTGGGCAACGGATGATCTTATGACAGACCCCAGAGCTCTCTTATGACGGCTGGTAGTAGTGGGGTGGGGTCGGGGAGATGGATAAGAAAAGGCACCGCTGTAAGTAGAGAGGATTTGACAGAATGCAAGGGCTGGAGTCAGGCCGACCTGAATCTACACCAGCACCTCCCAAGGACAGGCCTCCTGATCATCGGCCAACTCGTATCCCTCTGGCCACAGTTTCCCCACCTAAAAATATGAATAAGAGTTCCCAACTCAAAGGTTGTTGTGAGGACCATGTGGGGGGGGGGGCAGAGGTGGGAAGAAAAAATAGATGGTAGGGATTAAAAAAATCGATCATTATTTCTAGCTTTACCGAGGACTCTTGGCCCTGGAAAGGGGCTAATTTCATTTGTTCTTTGTGACGCTGCCCAGTGGGAATCCTAAATGTTTCATAAGGCTCATCTCTCTTTTGCCCCTTTAGGGGCTGAGCTAGAGACAAATAGCTCAAGTGTCTGGCTTCCATGTTCAGAAGGAAAAACCATGCCTGTCTAGGCATACTCTGTGTGTGTGTATGTGTGCGTGTATGTATGTGTGCGTGTATGCATGCGTGCGTGTGTGTGTGGGGGGGTGGGTGTGTGCTGGGCGGGGAGCGGTAAGCCTGGCAGCCTCCCTCTTCCACTCCTCTTAACTTTCGAAATGATAGTCACTTGTAGTTGACAAACCATCTTTGTCTTTTTCAGATATTTCTGTGTCTACAGAGATGAAAATCTTTGCCCAGATTCAATAAGGCAGGAAATCAATTAAGGTTTTCATTTTCTGCTCAGCCTCAGAAGACAAGGCGATGAGAGAAGGCCTAAGTAAAGAAAACGTGCACTGATTCCTGGAGGTTTCATTCTGGGTTCTATGTTCTAGAAAAAAATAAAATAAAACAAGAACAAAGAGCCTTACATGCTCCATTTAAAACATAAATGCTTTTTTTTTTTTTTTTTTGCTGTTTAAAAAAATGTACAAAGTCACTGCACTCGATTTTGATTAATACGGACAACTCTGACAGAGGAAAGACACCTCAATTTTTAAACGACAGCCCTCAACCTCACAGCTTGGTTTTTAAATGGGCTACATTTAAATACTTCCCTCTCTGTTTATTTCCAAACCTGGGCCATAAATCACCCTTATGAACACAATGGCCTGTGCCTGTAGCAATTTATCATTTGGATAATGTCACCTGTTCAGGTGTGCATTAATTTATGCCTCAAATTAGAACTCTGGTTGGCTGAAATCTCCCCTCTCATCTGCACCTGAGCAGCAGCCCCTCAGGACCAACTGTGCTCTGCTCAGGGGAGAGAGGAAGCTCGGTACCTCTTTATTCTCAGATGGGGAGTAAGAAGCCAGCTGAAAGAAAGCTGGGCCCTAACGGTCCTCTCTAGTTGACTTGTTTGGCCTCCTCATGTTCTTCGTCCAAGGAAGGTACCTATTCTGAAACGTTCAAGAATTCCACCCCGAAGAGCAGACGACATGTGTGTCAGCTTTTAAATTTTTGCTCTAAGAAAAGACAAGGAACTGGAAAGGAGTGAGATGGAGGGATGTGGAGCCCATAAGGCGGCACCTCAGACTGGAAAGGATGCCAGAGTAGATGTTGGGATTTGAGGGTCCTAGTTTTGCTGCTACTCGTACGTCATGTTGATCAGCTCACGTCATCTTTCGGGGCTTCAGCATCCCTATAGCAGGAAAATAAAAGACGTCCAAGGTCTTCCTTCACTGACCTTCCATGGCTCTAATTCAAGAGGAAGTAGTTGTTTATTACTACAACCAATTATTTATTACTACCTATAACCCCTACACTAGAATTATTTTCTCCAGCTACCCCAAAATAGATGGGGTGGGGATGACTATACATTTCTGACCTGTGATATGGAGAGTTGGTTTTAATATATCTGGGTGGGGAAATCTGTATTTGGTCTTCTCCTTTTCTATCTACACTTTTTTTCTCTCTCTTTTTTTCCCCTACTCTCCATGTTTCACTATCTCTTTTTTCCACATATCTCAGGAATAGACAAAACACTAGCAAGAGCTGGCATTAATACTAACAAACATTCAGGATGGGTTTGCTCCATGTTAGGTGCATTACATCATAATTTTTGAATAAAACAATCTCATTTAATGCTCCAAATAGCCTAGCGAGGCCCAAGTTAATCCTTTCCATTTGACAGAGGAGGAAACTGAGACACAGAGACGCGACTTGCCCAAGATCACACAGGGAATGGCAGAATCTCAATCTGATCCCAGGGCCATCTGACTTCCAAACAAGTGCTATTTCCATAGTGTTGAAGGTAGCGAGTTCATGTATCAGGGTCCTTTAAAATGTGGTTTAGTAGGTTTGATCACTTAAGCTGCACTGGTGATTACGACCACCTGTAGTTAAGGGGGATTACAAATATTTTTGAATTTCCACAAGTGAAAGAGGTGTGATGATAAAATTACATATGCATGAGATTAAACGACTGACTGCAAGAGCCACACACAAAAACTAGTCTCCTCGTATTTTGGCCAGGGTTTATGTATTTGAATTGTAAATTCAGGGATCCTGGCTCAGTTTATTCCTCTTAATAAGCCTGTGATCACAGCTTTTACATTAAAATCGTCTCTCCCTTTCGACAGAAGAAACCTAAAATCCAAATTTATTCATTGTTCTTTTTTAATAGCCTCCTTATATGTGTAGTTTAAAAAATAATTTCCTCATGGCCCAAGTAAATCAAGAGAAAATGACTTCCCAGCCATAGTTTTTAAATGTGCCAGTTTTGTTGCGGGCGTGAAAATTGTGAGAATCCCATGGATCCAGTCCTGAGTACATCCAGGGTGATGAATCACTGCTTCCACCAGTCACTTCCCCAGTAGGCAGCTCAAGTCATCCCAGGCTCCTCTCTGCTCCCTCCTACCCCCCTTATGTGGCCATCCCTTCTCACCATGACGCCACTCTCCACTGACAGGCAAGGAACACCTGCCAGAGGGTGACTTCACCAGACCAATCACTCTGACAACTGCCCAAATAAAACTGTGTCATTTAAACCATGAACAACAATGCAACAGGGCTGGGGAACTCAGACAGAGTTACAGAAAAAGTGGGGGAAGGGGGGGGGGGAGAGAGAGAGAGAGAGAGAGGGAGAGGGAGAGGGACAGGGAGAGGGAGAGGGGGAGAGAGAGAGAGAGAGAGAGAGAGAGAGAGAGAGAGAGAGAGAGAGGGAGAGAGAGAGAGAGAGAGAGAGAGAGCACGCTATTGCCACAAACAATTAGAAAACACAGACAACGCAGCTGGAGAGAAGCGTAAGGGTCAGAAAGCATTGGGTTTGAGCCCAGCAGTACTGCTGACTGGGGATGCAACCTTGGGAAACTTATTTATCCTCTCTCATCCCGTTTTCCTATTTGTAGGTTGGAATAACAACAGGGGCCAACTCATGGTGTCTGTAAGATACTGAGTATTTATACAGAACACAAAGCACGCAGCCCTCAATCTGAGTTAGCTGATTTATATTGTATTATTAAATTAAGATTTTATGGCAAGTCTGCCTTCCCTGTCCATTAGTGAACATTCCAGAGCCCAGTGTGCCCCTCTCTGGCGAACTGCTGGCTGCACCATTAAGGAGGACGTGAAAGAAGCCTGGATTTCAGTCCTGGTTTTGCCTCTGGCCAGATGAGGGACTTGAGACAGTCACATTACTTTGGTGTCAGTTTCCGTTTCTGCCAAATACAAGTGTGATTGTCTAATACAGCATCGTTTCCTCTACCTACTGTTCAATACCAGAGTGTCAACACGAGTGGCAAAGGTGCACATTTTAGGCGTCCAGGAACCCTTTCCTTTGAAGCCCCGAGTCCTTTCCCTCCGTACTTGCCCCTCCCCCAGGAGTGTCAAGGTGGGCGGGGCAGGATTCCGTGCTTGGGAATTGTCTTTGATACCTTCTAGAATGCTCCAGTCAAGGCCACAGCAGCATCTCTAATGCTGCTTTGAAATTTTTCCCTTCAGTAGGAAAGTCAGAACTGTCAGAGGAGTTTAACTCCTCTGCTTCTGATTTCTTGGTAGGAACCCAAGAGGGAAAAAAAGGCAAGGGGTTTAAAACACAAAAACAAAACCTTCAGGGGAAGAGGAAAGTCCTTATTCTAGTGGATGGCTGGACCAAAAAGCATTCAATGCACACACACTCTGATTACAAGCTTACCTCTGCGGGAAGGTGTATCCACCCACCACGCAGAGCCGTAGCACCAGACTAATTCTGGGCCAGAGCAGAACGGAAGGGTTCAAACGTCCCTTGCCACGCCTTTTGGAATGCCATCCTTCTAGTTCTATACAACACGCTCATCAATACCCCTAACGGGAACTTTCAGATGGCCTGCACTGCCGCCTCTCCCAGGGAGGTGCAGTGGCAATGAGAATAACAGCACCCCCAGTACCTGAAAAGGCTTTATAATTTCATAAAGTGCTTTTATTACCTCTATGCTCTCCTTTGATCCCCACAACGCTACCAAGTGGGCAATGCAGGCATTATTATCCCCATTTCACAGATGAAAACACAACAACGCGTTGAGTGAGGTTAAAGATGTGCAGGTCAGGAGCAGAGCTGGGACTGGAGTCAGAGGTGACCTCCTCCACTATCACCACGGGTCCCTGCCACCAAGCAAGCACCCTCTCACACACAAAAAGGAGAAAAGTGGAGTCTTGAGAGTGTCAAGGAAAGAATACTGGGCCAACTGTGAGGGGCTCTGGTTTCCAGTTTTGATTCTGCTCTGACCTGGGGGACCTGGGGCAAGTTATTTGCCTTCTTTGGAGAAAGGTTCGCGTTTATAAAACAGTGTCCTTCAGCTCTAAATTCTAGAACTAATTCCCTGTCTTCTTGGAATGACCATGCTGACATCAGGCTTGGATTGGTAAATGGTATGGTAACAGCAGCCTGAACTGCAACCATCAGTGGAAATGTTCACAGTGAATTCCAATTCTGTCTTTAAAAAAATTCATGGTGAAGAGTTATACCTGCATATTATTGAAAAAGACAATCCTAGAAAGCTTCATAGAAAAACCAGCAGTCCCCTCACTCCATTTCTCATACCCCAAGGGCAACCACTTTCAACTCCCTTAGCTGACTCTTGATATTTCCCTCCATATCGCTAAATAACATGTTTATGTAACTTTTTTAAAAAAAAATTTAAACATGTTTATTGGAGTATAATTGCTTTACAATGGTGTGTTAGTTTCTGCTTTATAACAAAGTGAATCAGCTATATGTATACATATATCCCCATATCTCCTCCCTCTTGCGTCTCCCTCCCACCCTCCCTATCCCACCCCTCTAGGTGGTCACAAAGCACTGAGTTGATCTCCCCGTGCAACGCAGCCGCTTCCCACTATCTATTTTACATTTGGTAGTGTATATATAAGTCCATGCCACTCTCTTACTTCGTCCCAGCTTACCCTTCCCCCTCCCTGTGTCCTCAAGTTCATTCTCTACATCTGCGTCTTTATTCCTGTCCTGCCCCTAGGTTCTTCAGAACCATCTTTTTTTTTTTTTAGATTCCACACATATGTGTTAGCATATGGTATTTGTTTTTCTCTTTCTGACTTACTTCACTCTGTATGACAAGATTCTAGGTCCATCCACCTCACTACAAATAACTCAGTTTCGTTTCTTTTTATGGCTAATATCCCATTGTATATATGTGCCACATCTTCTTTATCCATTCATCTGTCGATGGACACTTAGGTTGCTTCCATGTCCTGGCTATTATAAATAGAGCTGCAGTGAACATTGTGGTACATGACTCTTTTTGAATTATGGTTTTCTCAGGGCATATGCCCAGTAGTGGGATTGCTGGGTCGTATGGTAGTGCTATTTGTAGTTTTTTAAGGAACCTCCATACTGTTCTCCATAGTGGCTGTACCAATTTTATGTAACTTCTTCTTGACTTTTCAGTTTTAGGCTTTATCTAATGAACTTCCACTATAGAAGATGAGGTTTGTGCTTTCTTTTAAGAACTCCCACCCCTACCACACACATGCACATTTCCTGCCCCCCATGCTGCCAATGCTGTAGTTCTGTCACAATTTGGTTGGATCAATATTCTGTGCTTCTGGTTTCATGACAGTGAAAATGCTATGCACTGCTAGGTCCTGTTGTATCCAATGAGTAATCTTCCTTTCCTGTACACTATTATGTTTCTCTGGAGTTAATCATGAACTGGTTTGCTTAATTTTCTATCTACTGATTACTTTATTCAACCCCAAACTCTCCCTGGGTTGCATAAGTCTCAATACATTCAAACACATCAGGCATTTTACCCATTTCACCTTCTCGAAGTGGTTTCCCCAGGAGACTCTGACCAACTCAAATCTGGATTAGTTCTTCTCTGGGCTGTTGCACAGCTGTTGTCTTGTGATTTCTCTTTCCCCTGATCCTGGAACTCTCTTCACTCTCTATTTTGTTGACTGCCTTGTTCTTAGAGTCTGTGTCTCTCTTGGTTTATGTTCTCATTTTGACGGAGCTTCCTTCCGTAGTCTCCTGAGAGAGGATGTATGTGAGGTAAAACTTTGGAGGTCTCATATATCTGAAAATGTTTTAATCTAACCTCATGTGTAATTGATAGTTTGGTGGGATACAGAATTCTACACTGGAAATCGTTTTCCCTTAGAATTTTAAAAACCTTTCTCCATCATCTTTTAGTTTCCAAAATTGTCGTTCAGAAGCCTAATACCAGTCTAATTCTCGATCTTTTATGGGAAATCTGTTGTTTTCTCTTTGGAAACCAAGCATCTTTTCCTTGTCTTTGGTGTTCTGAAATTTCATAATGATCCTGCCTTAGTATCGATTTAATTTCATCCATTATAATAGGTATTCAATAGATTCAATGGAAAACTCATGTCCATCACTTTCAAAATTTTCTGAATCATCTCTTGAATTATTTTATCCTTTCCATTCCCCCATTCCTTTTCTCTGTGTTGGTTTTCATTTCTACTCTTAGATTTTTTTTTAACATCTTTATTGGAGTATAATTGCTTTACAATGGGTTTGTTAGTTTCTGCTTTATAACCAAGTGAATCAGCTATAGATATACATATGTACCCACATCTCTTCCCTCTTGCGTATCCCTCCCTCCCACCCTCCCTATGCCACCCCTCTAGGTGGTCGCTAAGCACCCAGCTGATCTCCCTGTGCTATGCAGCTGCTTCCCACTAGCTATCGGTTTTACATTTGGTGGTGAAGATTTTTAATTTGTTACAGCTCTCTTTTATTTTTGAGCATTCCTTTTTTTCTTTTAGAACATTCTATTATTCTTTTATGATGTCATATCTCCATTTATCTTTCTGTGTTTGTTAAAAACTCTGTCTTTCATATTAGATGCTTTCCTCAAATGCCTGGTTCTTGGTTATTTGCTTACATTTAAGAGTGGAGTATTAAAAAGCTGAGTATGACTTTGTGGTTCATGACAGGGGTTCATTGTGGGAGCCGGGTTGGAGGGAGAAAGCAGGGAGTCTTCAGTGAAACACATAAATGTACCCTTAACTCCACTGCTTGTGCATGGTGTCCCAAGTCGAGGGACCACCAGTTCATATATCCAAAGAATAACTCTACTCAGAGAAGGGCTGGGGCAGTTTCTCAGAGGGAATTTAGGATCAAATTGCTACTTAAACAGATTTTTAAACAATATTCTATTGTCAGCCCACATCCTACCCCACTTTCACAGATAATTCTTGCCATCAATTCTTGGCAGTGAGTTCTGTGATGTTCTAGATTTTCCCCATTACTGGACTGAGATTCAGCTTTCTTTTCTTTTTAAATTTTTGACTATGTCGGGTCTTCATTGCTGCATGTGGGCTTTCTCTAGTTGCGGCGAGTGGGGGCTACTCTTCGTTGCGGTGCGTGGTCTTCTCATTGTGGTGGCTTCTCTTGTCGTGGAGCATGGGCTCTAGGCGCACAGGCTTCAGTAGTAGTGGCTCATGGCATCTAGAGCGCAGGCTCAGTAGTTGTGGCTCGTGGGCTTAGCTGCTTCGCGGCACATGGGATCTTCCTGGACCAGCGATTGAACCCGTGTCCCCTGCGTCGGCAGGCAGATTCTCAACCACTGCACCACCAGGGAAGTCCCAGGATTCAGCTTTCTTATCTGGTAAGGCACAGATCTGTATTCCATGGGCTTTCTAGCTTCCAAAATAGTTGCTGATGTATTCTCATGTGTGGCCTTATAGGTTATCCTTTAAAAAGACTCTTTACAAAGGATTCTAGTGGATTTTGAGAACAGAATTAAATATGTGTGTTTAATCTGCTATCTGTTACTAACCATTTTGTCTAAGCTCCTTCATTCTGTCTTTAACATAGTAAAATAGTCAAATATACTTTGGACCAACAATATAGTAACATTGTGTGAAAAGAAATCTTAATCCACTGGAAAACTGACAATTTCTTTATGTCATTTATTATTGCCCATATCTCAATTCTCATTTCTGCCTAGTACATATCTGTAGGCCTGGTCCTCTCCAGTGGATTTGTAATTGGAGTCTTTTAAATATCTATTTGACCATTAATCTGTGGTCAGCAATGTGCAAAGCCAGCCAAGACCAAATGATGTCAATTTCATTTACTGTCTCTTGGGCAAGGAACAATTTTCCACCTCAGGTTATTTACAAAAGTTGAGTCATTTGCATGTTCATTATTTTAATTATGAAATGGCTATTCCCTACCTGCTTAAAAACCCCAAACCCCAAAGTTGAATCAAGTGGTAGAATTCTTTAATTTTGAAGAATTGTGCAAATTGTGGAAAAGCACAGTGTGTTGACAAGCATGGTCTCTGGTATCATACTGCCTACATTTGAATCTCTGTTTCCCTCTATGCGACCTTGAAAAAACTGGTTAACCTCTCTGTGCTTTGGTTTCCCCATCTGTAAAAGAGCAACAATAGCATCTACCCTGTAAGTTTATCGGGAAAATGAAATGGAAATAGAGATAAAGCACTTTTCCTAGTGACGACACATAGAAAAAACTCAATAGATGTTAGTTAATTCTATCATTATTATCCCATATTTTTAAGGCCTTAGGAATAAAATTAATAGATATGCATTAACTGTAACTTGGCTTGATAATGAAACATTCCTTTACTCCTCAGTGATATAAGAGAAATAATAGTGTCATGCGACGGTTAAATTAAAAATTCAGCACCTGGTGGATTCGAGAAGAAACACACAGTCTGGTAGAAAGAGGTCTCAGGTCAGAGAGCCCTAGTGGGATATGACTGATGGAATGTACACATTGGATGGATGAACATCATCCAGAAGCATGTCCTGCTATTATATTTAAAAAGGATACTGCCAGAGTCTGAACTATGGTGACAACAGCCAAGGCATTTCCACTGCACGAACCAGAAAAGGCTAGGCTCTGTGGTAACAAAGCAATCCTTATCTCAGTAGCTTAACAGAAGAAGCTTTATTTCTTGATTCCACCAAGTCTGATGTGGATCAATAGTCCTTCTGCATCTTGTTTCTCTACCATCTGGAACACACGGTCTCCAAGGTCTCCAAGAGAAGGGAGAAGGGAGAGAGAAAAGGCACATCAATTCTCCAGTGCCTTGCACTAGAACTCGTACTGCATCTGCTAACGTTCTATTTTCCAGAACTCAGTCTTTTGGCCCCAACCTCACTGTGAGGCGACAGGGAAATGTCATATCCTGTGTGCCCAGGAAGAGCAGACAGGGTGGTGAGTACAGAGCCTCATGCAGGACACTCCCTTTGTGGAGATCTGTCTGGACAGCCAGCTGCTTTCACCAGGGAACACTTTTCTATCTATTTCTATCTGAGTACCCATGGTTGTGCATGGTGGGCTGCCAGTCTCTTTGCTCAAGTCCCATAGAACCCATAGGTGGCCAAGCCCTGAAACCTATGTGCTTAGCCATCCTAGTACGCAAGGCAGTGAGAATCTAGGCAGACAATATGGTTGGAGCTCCACCTCTAGTGGTGTGTGGTGTCTGGAATCTGTTGACTAAAACCTGGTCTTCAAAATGAGCCCTATTCAAATGTATCCCTTGCCCATCATTCCATGAGTTCTGCCTTGCGGCTGAACTTAAGAGATTCTAATGGGTGACAGCTGAAGAAATAGAAAGAAAAGAAATTACTCTAGAATATTATATCTTTTTTATAATTATTTATTAGGTCAGACCTAATAACAACAATATTTTGTATATCATAGTTTATACAAAGTAGTTTTATCTCTGTTGCCTTATTTTATCATCAAAATCATTTGAGAAGTAGCAGAATTATCATAATTTTACATACAAGAAAATGAAGGCTCAGAGAATGGAAGCATCACATTCAGAATCCCTCAGTGGGGACTTCCCTGGTGGCACAGTGGTTAAGAACCCGCCTGCCAATGCAGGGGACACAGGTTCCATCCCTGGTCTGGGAAGATCCCACATGCCATGGAGCAACTAAGCCTGTGTGTCACAACTATTGATCCCATGTGCCGCAACTACAGAGCCTGCATGCTGCAACTACTGAAGCCCGCGCACCTAGAGCCCATGCTACACAACAAGAGAAGCCACTGCAATGAGAAGCCTGCACACCGCAATGAAGAGTAGCCCCCGCTCGCCGTAACTAGAGAAAGCCCGCGCACAGCAACGAAGACCCAATGCAGCCAAAAACAAAACAAACAAACAAAAATCACTCAGTGAGCCGTTGCTGGAAGTGACCCTGGAGACCGGGTCTTCTCACTTGTGTCCAACTTGGACTTTTCCTTTGTGTGTCTTAGGTAGTTGTTGGACACGCATTATTGCTCTGTTCTGTACTATGGGGCAAACAAAGTCTTTGAACTTAAGTAATTTAGAATCCATCCTGATAAAGAGGCCTACCACATTTCATGAAACAATCTACAAAAATTAGGAGAGAATATATAATTAGGGATTAATTTAGTTCTTCCGGTCCAAAAGGACAGTTTTGCTCAACAAAGATGGAGTATTTAAATGGCTCCCAAACCTCATACAGCCTCATGTCTCCATGTCCTTGCCCAGGCTGTTCCTTGCACTTTCTCTTAGATCTTAGCCCAGTAATCTCATCTGCCTACTGCTGGTTCAAATGCTACTCCCTTCCCCCAAGGTCTTCCCCAAGCTCTCCAGTCTGCCCTCTCCAAGGCGCCCTGCACCTGCCTCTTCTGCACTGAGCACAAATCACATGTGTGTTCAGGCTGTTGATTTTGGGTGGAGATGGACAGGATGGAGGGGATGTATGGTATCTTTTTCTCCTTCAGGTAAGTCTTTGATTTCCTGAAGGTGGGAATCAAGCCTTTTCCTGCTCTGCATCTCCAGGGCCCAGTGTGGTTCCTGACATGAGTTAAAGGTTCATGGAATGAAAAAAACAAATGATCTGGAAGAGAGCACAGAGCTTCCAAAGATGCCCAGTATAGTTCCATTAGGTGTCTTTCCTAAGCTTGAATTTTAGAATTTTGGAGGCAGGAGACCAGAGCTAAAGAAAATGGGTGGAAGAGAAGAAAGGGGCTGCACCAGCAGATGCATACAAATGTCTGGGGTCTGTACTCCTGTTACCTGAACACGAAGCCCCCCAACAGCGACCTCTCTATTCTTTCATCCCCCTCCCTGTGCTGTTGGGCTTTGTTCACCATTTCTGACTTGACTGGTGCTGTGATTCTTCTCCAAACGGCCGCCTTTGGCGTGGCGGTGAATCAGCTTCTCTGTGTGCAGAGAACCCTCGAGTGTGGAAGAGCAGGGGGTGCAGTTAGCAGGACAGGTTCTGGGTGCTTCTCCCCAAAGGTCTCTCCTAATCCTTAAGGAGTATTCTTTGCTTAGGCACTGGGAAAATCTGAATCTGTGTTCATAACTGGGACACATGAAGCAAAAGGGGTTGATAAAACATAAAAATCCCCAGTTTCTCTTCCCACGGTTTGACCTCAAGGAAGTCAACTAAGCCAACAGCGTTTCGGTTGACTCCTCTATAAAGGAATCTAATGATACTTCGCCCAACTCGTGGAGGAGTGGCGAGGCTTCATTACCCGATGCTCATTTCTTTCAGCACTTTGGATGCTCGGCATGGGCACAAAATTATGTTATTACTTGGAATAATAATAATAGTTCTCCCTAATAATTGTGTGTTATTATTGCATTGAAGGAACTGTACTAGAGGCCTTCTGAATCTAGTTTAATACCTATAAATGTCTCTCCCTAGCAAAACAAGGGAGCATTGCCCAGTGATTACAGTTTGTCTTACATTTCAAAACTAGTCAGTTCAAACCCTCAGCAGAGTCCTTAAAAGAGCGCCTGGCCAAGGGGGACCTCTTTTGATCGCAGTTCGTTGGACCACTGAAAGCACTAGACTTTTGCAAGGCGGCTGGCTTTCAAAGCGAGGACTTGACAACTCTGAGGGCCCAACATAGCCCTGAAAAGATAGGCGCAGAGCCAAGATAAGCAGACCCAGCCTCCCTGCTGCAGCCAGAGCAAGGCGCCCGTATCACAAATCTGATCGCTGCTGCCCCCCTACTTTTGCCACCGATTTCCCCTGGTTCTCAGAGTCAAGTCTAAATGCCTCCCCAAGTCATGCAAACCTTTCGAGTGGTACCCTGACTGCCCCTCCACTTCATCTCTAGACACCCTCCCTTGTGTGCTCTGTGTCTCCATCCTGATCTTTTATTTCTCCAAACACACCAGGGTCTCTCTCTCCTCGGTCCTTAACAAGCTATTCTGCAGCCTCTCCAAACCCCGTCTTTCCTGTTCTTACCTCTAGCTCTCAGGTAGATGGTTCCTCCTTCTCCAGCCCTCCCCGGTGTCCCACCACATCCTTTGTATCCTGGGTCAAAGACTTGGCAGAGAGAATCGCACTCTCCTGTTGAATTCCGGGTTTGTACATGAAACCGTGTGGGAGCACGAAGTGTGCCGCTCTTGTGCCCTAAGTCTGCGCACAGTAGGTGCTTCACCAATATATGCTGAATGCATGAAAGAATAGCGTTTCACTCTTTTTTCTCTTCTATTCCATTCACTTATATTCAATGCCCTGACTCTCATCCTTATCCTTTTCTACTCCTCCCCTATACCAATCATGGGTAAGGAAAATGGGTAAAAAATGGGAGAAAAGAAAAGAAGGAGTAGATTCCTGAAAGGAGAGAAATACTGCAGGTGGGAGGGATGAGGAACAAGGCGAAGTGAGAAAGGAAGAGGAATATCTGGGAGGGGAAGATCTAAAATGAAAGTAGGGGACAGGTATGTGGATTCTAATATGTTAAGATTAGATGAAAACCATCCTTAAGTTTTCTTTTTCAGGAATTCTTCGCATAAGAGAATGGGGAGGGCAGGGGGAAACTGTTAGGATTCTTTACATACATTATCTCCTTTATTATTCCACTCACCGTATTAGTAATTTTTGCAACAGGTAACAGAGGAAAGCAGAAAAGCTCAGAGAGTTAGAGTGTCCTGCTCCAGGTCACACAGCTTAATAAGTGGCAAAACCCAACATGAAACCTGAATGTGTCCGAATCCCATCCATTTAGGAGAGCAGGATGCCGGCTCCACTGATGGAGCATCCTTCCTCTGGGATTCTGAGGCCCTCAAGTGTCCCTTCTCTTTGAGATGCAGAAGAGAAAGGGGGTAACATAACTAAAAAGAAAAAAAAAAAACCCTTAGCATCCAGCTATGGTGTTAAATGCTGCACTTCGAAGAGTGGTTTCTTACATTTGCATGAAAAATAAAATTCCTGTTTTTTTTCATCAGAAGGAAAATGAACTGAACTGATTTTCCTTGGCTCTTGGTTTGTCTTTCCTATTATTAGGTACATGTCTCTGAGTCCCTTTGCATAAGTAGGCCCAACAAGCAAGCTGTTAATTCCCTGTCACAGCAACATTTCCTGCCACGGTTTGGGCCTGGCAGACACAACTGTGCTTATGCACTTTTGCAAAACCAGCACAACGAAGCCCAGCAGCAGACGCCCTCCACCATCGTTTGCCTTTCAAAAGGCTCTGTGACACCAATTAATAGATGCCAGAAGTCCAGATGCTTACTGACATCTAAATAACTTGGTCGTACTCTCTGCTTTCCGAGGTCTAAATTTCCCCTCCCTTTGGAAAACAAGATTAAAAACAAAAGTCCCACACAGAGCAAGCAACCGTCTTGTCTTTGATTTATGCTATTACAGGAACTGTGGTCCTTGAAAGAAATTCCATCACTACCATCATGAGGACGAAGATGCAGTTAATAAACAAATCCTTCAGGAGCGTGCTCTGATGCTGCTGAACTTTTCATGAAACAATGATGTATAAGAAAGGAAGATTTTTTAAGTAACATGATACAGGCACACATCTACTGTGGAATGAGTCAAGGCCTAGAAATACCATGTGTAACAGAACCAAGTTTATCATCAATAATAACACATTCCTCCTGAAAAATACTAGGTTACTTCGTCTTTCTTCATTCCTGGGCCTGGCTCTGTAAAGGGAAGAGAGAGAACCAAAACCTATCTGTGATTCAATCAGAAAATGCAAATGAGGTCAAGTTTCTGACAGGCTTGTGAGATTTCCCTAGAGAAATTTCCACAGCGTCTAGGCTGCTGCCGGTGCCCTTCGGAGGCTGGGGCTTGTCTGTGGAGTGAAAGGCAGGCAGTGCGAGCCCCCTCCTTCTTCCCTGGGACCATTGGCTGGCTGGACACTTGAATTCCAGTAAGGGATTTCTGAGAGCTGTGGGAATACTATCATCGGGGGACTGAGGTCACACCAGACAGAGCAAAAGGTCATCTTTTCGTGGGTGGAACTCACGGCCTGCCTCTCTATCCTGTCTCAGAGTGAGGACCCGGCACCCCAAATGAGGCAGGAGGGAGGTTCCTTGGGGAGAAGGGATGCTAGAAGCATCCTGCCTGCTTCTGGTATGGTGACTCCACCCCTGTGAATGCTCCAGGGCAACCTGGGAGGAAACCTCTCTCACACAATCCCTCCCCTCCCTGACAACCTAAAGGAAAAGTGTGTGTAAGTGTGTGTGTGTGTGTGTGTGTGTGTGTGTGTGTGTGTGCATTTCACACAGCTCTGTCCTCCCCCGGGCCACCGAAGTCTGAAGCCACCCTGCTACCTTGCGATTGGGAAACTCGTTGTTTGGGACAAGTTGACGAGTGATGCTACAAGTCAGGACGCTGCCCTCTGCCTTCCAGCGACCTGAGGGTAGCTCGGGGAATTTATAGGGTTTCTCTTTGCTCACGCAGGTTCCAGCATGTGTTCTGAAAGTAAGCTTTTTTTTTTTTCCTTCCCAGAGATAGATAAACATTGCCCATCAAAACTATATGCCAGTTCCCTTAAGTTATAAGAGACTAGACAGTATCAGGAGCTGGCCTGCAAGGGGTTGACAAAAGTGGGGAAAAGACAGAGCCTCCCCGCCAGCCCTGAGTGTGCCGGAGGTCTCACAGAAAGTGAACCCTTTATTAAACATTTCACGCTTGGGAAAGAGCTGGTGAGAATGAGGCCTGCGTTGCTTGAAAGGGGTTTCAGATTTGAGGTCAAAAAGGTGAATTCTCTTACCTGTAAAATTTTTTTTAAATGATCTTTAAGCCAAATGTGATTCTTCTGGCCTGTAGCTTTCACAGTGAGAATGAGCACAGGGGGTGGGGGCAGGTGTATAGGTCTTAAAGGAAACGTAGAGGAAAACAACACAGGTTTCCCCTAAGCTGTGAAAACTGCATGTCTGGAGGTCCCTACTTCACTATCAGTCAGCCTCGTCTCGGTTTTTCATTTCTGAGCTTCCCTCGACCACGTGTGTTTCAAAGCGAAGTTGCAGTTTACAGACATGAGAACGACGACGGAAGCTTGTGAAAATGCATGTTCCCAGGCCCCGCCCCAAAGGATGCTGGGTATGGTCCAGGGATCTGTAAAGGGGGCAGCAGATTTCTAATCCCCACCCCCCCCCCATCCCAACCCACCCCAGCTCTGTTGCCCTAAGAGTCTAGACTTTCTGGAAACAAGCACCACTAGAACTGCAGCTACCCTATTGCCAGAGTACACCTCACCTCTGCCAGGTGTCACCGATTACCTAGTCTCCCCTGCAGGCCCTCCAGCCTTGGCCAAGATTGGCTCCTGCCACCAGCCCCAAAGAAGAGCCCAGAAGCAGGGTGAGTTGGCTGTGTAAGGGATCTATCCTCCACTGAAGACGCCTTCACTGCCTCCAGGCTTTCTGATCACTGGAGGTGGTGTGTGCTCCACTCCTAGGCAACTCCCTACCGTGCTGCAGCTTCCTCCTCCCTCCCTGCCCCTGGCACTCTGCCCACCTCCTTCAGGTTGGCCCTTGACTTGCTCCCGTGATCAGCAATGTGGTCTGTGCCTCCTTGGCTGTTTGCATCAGGGGCTCCTAGCCTCTGTGCTTCACTCCTTGAGCTGCCCAGATCCTAGTGCTAGGGGTCCCCAAAGCCTTCGGCCCTCCAGAAGGTGAGGCTCCCATGAAAAGGATAGGCTTCTAGTCTTTCTCTCATCACCAAAGTGTCCTGAAGGCTTCCATGTGACTGGCAACTCACCATGTTTACCCCTGTACCTGAAATAATCACTCCCTCCACTGCATTCCCCAAAGGCTCAGGACACACATCTACCATTTCACATCATGCTCTAATTATTTGTATCCATCTGTCCTCCCTGTCTAGGCTGTGAGATCTACGATGCCCAAGACTGTGACTCACTCATCTTTGCATCCCTGGCAACTAAGGTGGGGCCTCATGATACTGATAGAAACATTTATTGAGCACTTACTACTGGGCAGGGCCTGTGCTAGGTGCTTTCAGGCACTGTGCCACCTTACCCTCACGACAACCCTCCAAGAGCGACACTTTCATTAATCCCATGTGAATAAATGAGCCAGTGAGGCCAAAGAGTTTAGGTAACTTGACCCAAGTCATACAGCCAGTAAGCAGTCAGGTTAGGATTGGAATCCCAGCAGTCTGACTCTTGACTTCCACAGTAAGAGCTCATTCAAAGTTTGTTAAATAAATAAAGGAAATAGGAACAAAGGAGCAAGAGGAAGCAGCTACAGAAGCACTGCATTTTGCAGCTAAGAGGAACTTTGAGACCATTTAGTCTAAACCCTGATTTTATTGCTGGAGAAACTGAGGGTCAGAGCAGTGAAACAAGGTGTCCAAGGTAAAACACTGTGGTGATGAGGGGCCCCCAGCTGTGGACGAGATGGCCTGAGTCAGAATACAACTCTGTCATCTACTCTCTGTGTGACCGGCAAGTTACTTAGCCTCCTTGTTCCTCAGTTTCTTCATCTATGAAATGGGGATGATAATACCAGAATCTATCTCATTGTGGTGGTGTGAGGATTAAATGAGATAACGCAAATTTCTCAGAACAGTGTCTGGTATATAGCAACACTCTTTCAATGTTAGCTGTTGTCATTATTAGTAGAATCACAGCACTCGGGGCTGACAACAGCCTTGGAAGTCATTAAGTCCAACTCTGATTTTATCGACGAGGAAATGGGGCTTGAGTTCTATGTTTACTTTCACAACTAGAAACGCTAGGATTTGATTATTTTTTAAAAAGCCTGGGGACCTCCTCGTTCCATGCCCTCATTTTGCGAATGAAGAAGCCCAAGGAGTCAGACAACTTGCCAAGTCTCCACCTCGTCAAAGCAGAGTTGGAAGTAAACCTGGGTCTCCTGACTTCAGCTGCACGCCCACAGAACCACCCACTGGTCCCAGGCTTCTCAGCTCAGGAACAGCGAGTCCAACTGTCCACGACTCAGGTTTAGTAGAAACACTCCATGCTGGAGCTCAAATTCACAGAAGCAAGTCCATCAAGATCCGGTTCTTTCATATGACAGGTGGGTAGAATTACAGAATCACATTGCAGCTGGGGATTTGTGAGATCTGCACTGGAAAAAGGCAGAACTCCCCACCAGTAGGCTGACCGGTGAGAGAGTGAGTCAGCATTTATGTTGCAAACTACCCAAGGATATATACTCTAGCCAGCACTCTGCCAGCAAGCACCACTCACCCTCCCTGGGGCCATCTAGCATCAGTGGTTCTTTATCCGCCATGTGCATTAGGTGCCTTTGGAAATGTAGATACCCAGACCCCAGCCCAGACGAACGATAACAGAATCTCTTGGGATGGGGCCAGGCATCATTATTTTTTAAAGGCCTCCAGGTGATTCTAGTAAGTCCTGAGATAATCCGTAAGGCAAGTGAAATGTCTTCCACCCATAGTATACTAGGGTAGTGGTTCTCAGAGGGTGGTCCCCAAATCAGCAGCGTCACTCGGCTTTGTATTAAAAAATCTAGATTCTACATTAGGTGCTGTCTATCATTTCCTCTCATCATACTCTATCCTTAGTTTTCACGCCATTCAGCAGGATGTGAAATTATACCTTTATTTACTGTCCTTGCCTACCCCCCTCTACTTGAGACAGTAGCTTTCATGAATGGAGGTTCTAACCATGCCTAGTGTGTTACTCAGAGTGCCTGGCACACAGCAGGGAGACACAACAAATACAAATTTAGTGAGTGAATGAATGTTAGGTATGTACAGGCAAGACAGATGTGTTATTGCATTTTCCATTTTTCAGAATTCACTGCTGTGGCCTTATTGGGTAGAACACAGCATATGTAATAAGATGTTTACCTCCCTCAGAAATAAGCAAGGAAGTTTAACTCAAGGTAGCAAGCAACTAGGAATTTTTAGACAACTACCAAGAAAAGGAAAAGACCAAAAAAAAAAAAAAGTAAAGAATTGATACCGACGAGAAAAAAAATGTAAAAACTCTGGCTAAAAGACTGGCTTGCCTAAGACACTACTGCTGTTTTAGGTCAGGTCCCTAACTATTTATTAAATGTAGCTTTGGGGCAGCCAGAATATTAATAAGCCCTTTGTGAAAAATAGTGACGTTTAAAGACATGGTTCATGGCCTTTAAACTGTTGTGAAAACAGAGCTTATTGATGTGGAATTATAAAGAGGTTAACATAAGTTAGTGAGTAGTGAAGTGCGATTTCCAATTTGCAGATCTGTTGAACGCTTATGAGTGCTGGTCAGATCAGCTGTCCTGATTCAGGTTCAGGGGAGACCCAAGGAAGAGATCCACAGAGAAAGGGCACAGGACATGTTGGCATAATCAGGGGGGCCTTTGTGGAGGAGGAAGAGGTCTGGGATGTGGAAACATCTTGACCCCGCCGGGTTTTGGAAGTTAACCTAGTCAACAATTCTCCCTAGCATTGCGTGGAGAACAGGCCTCATCTATGAAGTCAAGATAAACTTTGTTCTTGGATGGGATTTGGGGGTTCAAATGAGGAGAAACAATTGTCTCTGTGAACTTCAAATACCGCTTCGCTGACAGAGGCCAACTGGCTCTTTTCAGAGACATCTTCCCTTGTAAAAGGGATCCTAAAGTGCCAGCAACTGGGGTGTTACATTCAATAATAAAATCAATGTTTCAAATCTTAGTGAGCTAGTGGCCGGATACTGTAGTGATTAAAGCAGACTGGCCGGATTCAGATTTCAGCTCTGCCATTTAATAGCTGTATGACCTTGGAAAAATTACATAACCTCCCTTTATCTCAGTGTCCTCATCTGTAAAATGGAGCTAATAACAGCACCTTGCTTGTACCACTGTTATTGTGAAGATGCACTGAGTTAAGTTATATAAAATTTCGGAATGGTGCCTGACACATAAGAAATACTACAGAAGTGTTAGAAATCACTATTTAGAAACCAAACTCAATCTCAAACCCATGCAATCTGTTGTTTAGATCTATCTGCTTATCCAAAAGACCACCCACAATGAACTGCAACTCAGCTAAGGGACAGGATAACAGCTGATCAAGGACAAAATAACCTGAATATAAAACATCACAAATAAAGAGGGTCCAAACAGGTTAAAGTAGGACAGGGCAGCCCAGAACTTCTGGAGTTGTTTCACGCTGATGCCTGAGTATTAGCTCAGGTGATTAGAGCATGGGTGTAAGGAACAAAGGGTTACCGAGTTAATCCTAATTGCAATCAGTTGACTTCCGCCTGTGCTGTGGTAACAGGGTTATCTGGGTAGCTTTCTAAATTTCTGTGCCACTGTCACCAAGTAGAACTGGAAGAAAGCATAGTGGGGATGGCTCACCACAATCCAGCACTGCTTCTAGCACACATGTAGGCACTTCTAAATCTGCACCCTCCGTACACACGGAAGGTGTTAATGCAATTATCGTATAGGAAAGTCAGGTTGGATAAGAGTGGTAAAAATGAAGCTTTTCCATGGAAGTCACTGTGACATTAATAACTATGTTCACTATTCATTAGAGACCAGAATTTGAACTATGGCAAAGCTATCTCAGAGCCTCATTCAGGAGGTTTGTTTGAATCACTGGAGCTCCGTAAGGGGTTTGATTCAAGGTGGCCTCATTTAAACGTCCCAAGGCCAGTGAACTCCTAGCAGAATCCACAGTCAGCTCAGAGTAGGCCTGCTTCCCCAACTTACATCTCCATCCTCCAAGCGGGGTGCTGCCCTTCCCCTTGGCAGAAAGCACAGCAGGGAAGAGACAACAGCAGACTGTGTACTGGGATACTGACCCTTCCAGAATTTGCTTATCTGTAAAAATATGCAGTTGGATTAGGTAATTTCTAAGACCCTTCCACTTCCGAAACGTGAATCTAAGGGGATCTTTGATATGCATAATTTAGATCTAATTTATATGATTCTTGGGCACAACAGCTGCCACAAACGATAACATGAAGAGTCTCTCCACTGAAAACACATCTCCCCCTCTCCCTATCACAGTTCCTGACATTTTATCATGATGAATATATTACTTGGTCTTCCAAAGGCTTCGTACATTCTTAAGAGTCTTCTCTTTAAAGGCAAGTAACTCTGGGCTTCCCTGGTGGTGCGGTGGTTGAGGGTCCGCCTGCCGATGCAGGGGACACGGGTTCGTGCCCCGGTCTGGGAGGATCCCACGTGCCGTGGAGCGGCTGGGCCCGTGAGCCATGGCCGCTGGGCCTGCGCGTCTGTAGCCTGTACTCCGCAACAGGAGAGGCCACAACAGTGAGAGGCCCGTGTACCGCAAAAAAAAAAAAAAAAAAAAAAGGCAAGTAACTCTGAAAGTAATTTAAGCCTTGACTAGTTCTCACCTATAGGCAGGGCCAATTGGTCAGATGCCTCTCCAAACATGACTAAGAGAAAAGCCCTATGGGAACGGAACGCTGGATGGGGATGGGGTGGGTCCCATTCTACCTGAGAGTGTGGACTTGGTTGCATTCATAACCCTAAGTCCTGTTAGGGCACATGCTTGATATTTTAAAATGTTTTTGCTTTTTTAGAAGGAAGAAAAGAAGGAAGAATGGAAGGAAAGAAGGAAAGAGGAAGGGAAAAAGGAAGGAAAGAACGAAGGAAGGAAGAAGGAGGGAGGGAGGGAAGGAAGGGAGGAGGGAAGGAAGGGAGGAAGGAAGGAGGGAAGGAAGGGAGGAAGGAAGGAGGGAAGGAAGGGAGGAGGGAAGGAGGGAAGGAAGGAAAGAGGGAAGGAAGGGAGGAAGGAAGGAGGGAAGGAAGGAGAGAAGGAGGGAAGGAAGGAGAGAAGGAGGGAAGGAAGGAAAGAGGGAAGGAAGGGAGGAAGGAAGGAGGGAAGGAAGGAAGGAAGGAGGGAAGGAAGCAAGGAGTGAAGGAAGGAGGGAAGGAAGGAGAGAAGGAGGGAAGGAAGGGAGGAAGGAAGGAGGGAGGGAGGGAGGGAAGGAAGGAAGGAAGGAAGGAAGGAAGGAGGGAAGGAGGGAAGGAGGGAAGGAGGGAAGGAGGGAAGGAGGGAAGGAGGGAAGGAAGGAGGGAAGGACTAATGAATGTCCAAACAAGAAAGTATTCTTGAGAGTACCTCCCGCATCTGACCTGGTCAGTATGTAACCAAGGGCACCTTTTCAACTTAGGACCCAGGTGCTAAAAACAGCCCCACTCTGGAAAGGCAATTTCCAGGCTCTCTGCTGCCTCCCCTTAGCTCTGAGAGGGTGCTGGCCTGTCACTGCGGACTATTCAGGGACTCTGGCAGACCAGACGCTGCTATGCTGAGCCCTGCACCAGTTCTAGGCGCTACACTTTTTTTTAAGCAGCTTGATTTAAATGAAGAAAGAAATTGGCTTGTATTTTTAGCAGCTCCTGCTACTAAAACTCATTTGACAAAAGTGCCAAAGGGACAGTTAAGTCTGAGTATGATTTTTTTTTTTTTTCCCATGGAGGAGGAGGAGGGTATAATTTATCTGAAAATGACTGGTACTTTCCTGGCCTGGGGACATTATTCTACCTGCTCTCTTTTTTTTAAAGACATACTCTTTTTTTTTTCTTCCCATCAAATTTCAAACTTAAGATTATTTATTGTGTTTAGCTTTAGTTCCCAAGCCCTAACCAACCACAGAAAGGAAAAGGTGTGCAACCTCAGTTCAGAAACTTCACAACCTTCAATTCCATTTCCGAATTGGAGGCATCTACCTGGGTAGACCAACCCTTCCCCTCCCATACCTGTGATACAGATATAATGTCAAGTATCTCGTAAAGTGTAACAGCAAGCCTAACTGGAAAACAGTATTAATGTTGTGCTTACATATACTAGGCACCAGACTCAAAGTATATGATTTCAGAGTGCCCTAAATCCCCTCTTCCCAAATGTTTCTATTACTGACTTGCCTTACTGTCTTATCTGAGATCCCCTCTGTTACAGCTATGGAGAGAATTACTAGAGTGAAGAAATCTTTTCTAGAGTTAAGGCATTAGTCCATCAGAAGCCTCTGCTAAAATGCTTCTTACTTAAGAAAGGAACATTTTAACCCAATAATACCTTGACATAAATGACTTCGAAAGATGAGTTAGGTTGTAGAAGTGGAGCCTTGAGAGAATGAGAGTTTTGAAGGATCTACGGCTAGTACGAAAACGTCTGGTGTATATAAAATCCCCAATGAACTCATTTGTTCATTTGTGATTTGAAAGCTTTTTTCCAGAAATGCAAAATTGTGAAGGGTGGTTATGTTCCCAAAGGGCAGTCTAAAAAAGTATGTTTCAACCACAGTGTACTTGAAGTACAATCCTGAAGGTATCCCCAAACCACCCTTCATGGCGAGGCTTCCACAGCGAAGTGTGTTCAGGGACCAGCATGGGGGCCAGTACTCCATCTTCATGGTGCAGTTACGTGGGGGACGCAGAGCTGCCTCCTGGGAGAGAGGGGCTCTTGAAGGAATCCAGGAGGGGAAAGGAGAGGCCTATGTTGGTCCCTGAGAACAGGCCAGGTTCATCTGTGGGTGTCTGCTCCCCAGGACCCCAGGGGTTACTGACTGTCCCTTATTACCTCTGCTTCCGGTCAGGATTCTTAAAGCCTCCTTTAGAGCAGTCAGTACTATTATAGTAGTCGGAAAACTGTATTGTAGCCACTGTGTTCTAAGCAGCCAGACGCAACCTCTCGTTCAGGTTTGGTTCCCCTGGTACAGCGGATGGCAGGTGTTAGGTGCTCAGCAAGAACCGGATGATGTAAGAAAGGTTTGTGCACATTTCAGAGACAAACCGGCACCAACTATGTGGGGCATTTCATTGTAGGGGGTCATGAGGGTGAAGCACAGGTGACGGATGTCAGGAGTGGTGGGGGAAGGAACTGGCTGAAGAAGCTTCCTGAAGAAGGTATGAAGGAGGACATGGGGCGGGAGCTGAGAACAGAGCAGACAGCCAGGGGGAGTGGTGGTCCGGGTGAGGAGTAGGGAGCACAGCTGGGGAGACATTCACTTCCCTACCCTTTCAGCCTTGACTCCACACCTCCGCCTGGAGTGAAGGGGAAGAGGCAGGTAGGACAGGAAGTCAGTCCGCCAATGCGGTGGTCTGTTCCTGGTAAGGAAGGCTTGGGTTGGGGCCCCAGAGGGCATCACGAGGCTCCCAGAAGGACAGAGAGTCTAACAGGAGGACAATGAAAGGGGAGGTGGAGAGACTCTTTAGTGACGGTCAAATCTGGACTCAGCCACAGTGCGCGGGGCCGGGGTGTGTTTATGTGTGTCTCTATTCACTTCCTGCACCTCCAGGCACGTGCATCTTCCTTCTCAGCAAATGGATGCACCCTCTGCCCTGGTCCAGACCCACAGGAGACGTGGGACCTTTGAAGAGAAAGCTCTTGGGAGGCACTTGGCAGAAATCACCCAGGATATTTTTTATAACCTTAGGAATAAAGCAATAAAAGCCAAGCCTTGGTTAATAGCTTCTCCAAGGACTACTACTTTACACTCTCCTTCCCTGTCTTCTTCCTGATTCCCATTGATTTTGATTCTCTCTCATCTTCAGACAACGTCTTGCCACCGGAAGCTCCTCTAGTCTCTCTCAAACCTGTGCAAAGGTGCAGAATTCATTTGCATTCATTACGGTCCCTGGGCAACTCATTTACTTTCATCTTGCAATATCCAAAGAGTTACTCATTTACTTAGATCATTTAAGGATTTCCAGGAGTCCTTCAAAGAAGGTATTAGGAATCTCCCTGCCCCACAAGACTTTCCAAAGAATTGAAAGCCCCTCTGGGGGGAGGTGGGGTGTCCCAGAGAGCGAGAGAGCCAGTGAGGCAGAGCATTTGGTGAGAATCTACCAGGTAGGGGATGTCTTTCCTCTGGCTCAACCTGGTTCAGGCCTCACCTTTGCTTACTTGGATTATTGCCAGTTTGGAGACAGGATTTGCCCCAGGGAGTTTCAAAGCAGGAAGTGTTAGTCTCCCTTGGCATTCATTTATACCTTAGGGCTGATGGAATTCAGTAGGTCGCTGCTCCCTGGGGCACTGACCTGTTAAACTCTATCCCTCAACTGGAGTGGAAGATGCTGTCCTCAGTTATTGCATCAGTGATCAGGAGACAGTGGGGGTGACAGAAGGGCTTTTTCAGGAGCTTTGCGATCACACCGTAGAGATACTGACTTCTATCTCCTACTGGGCCCAATTCTGCCAAAAAGTAGTGGTCCGTTCATGTCTCCGGCTTGACTTCTCGTTCCACGAACCCTGCAATAACTGGGGAGAAACTCTGCACATCTGGAGGCCTCCAACTCTGACTCCTTCCAAAATCATCCATTCTTTAATCAGTACAAGCTCTCCAGGACAGCACATGGGAGGAGCTGGTCAGTTCTTCCATGAGCCTTTGTCATTTTATGAAGCAATTAACTGAAAGGGTAGGGCCCAGATACTTGAGATTCTACAAGAAGATGGGAGAAATCTCACAGAGCACCAGAAATCTCCTGAAGAGGAGGACAACATGGGGGACAAACTCTTGTTCTGTTCATTAACTGATCCATTGATTCATTCCTTCAGTAAACACGTACCTCATTCACAACACTATAAGCCAATGAACATGATATCTTAGCAGTATTTAACACGTCCCGACCGTATAGCTGGCTTCTCAAGGGTGGGACCAAAGCCTGGCCAGTTTAGCACTGTGCCTGGCATAGAGTGGGAGCATAATAAATAGTTTATGAACGAATTAATGAATAAATGAATGAACAAATTTAAAGATATCCCACTGACCACATGACTTGTGTGTTAGAACTCATTCAAAGGCGAGGAGTCAAAACATTTGCCTTGGATTTTTGCAGAAACTTATCTACTTTCACCAATCTCTTCACATATTCATAAAACGACACTTCTTTATTCTTTTAAAGTAAATAGCTTTCTATAGTTGTAAGTGTGGCATGTGTTTGCACTAAAATAGAAGGGATAGTTGTTTACTTAACGTGGAAAATATCGATCGTTTTAAGGACAAAACCAGTTGTCCATCATCTCACCAATACGGTTAACATCGTGAAGAATTTCCTTCTAGTTTTTTTCTGTATGTACAAATGGATGAAGTTGGAATCATGCCGTATATGCAGTTTTAGATCTTGATTTTTCCACTGAACATTCTATCATGAGCATTTTACCACCCATTAAATATTCTTTGAAAACGTTACACTTAATGGCTGCATAATATTACATTACAGCTCTTCAATTTTTAACTAATGCAGATTTATTGTCCTTAATAACTCCCTGAATCACTGCACAATCAAAATTGTTCCCAGGCTTCTGTAACCATCTTAGCGGCTGATGCGGACTGAAAACCTTTACAAAATGACAAATACATACTTCAAGGCAAGTAAAGCTGTTGCAAGTATGGCTGGATCTCATCTTTGGCTTTTCCCTCCTCAAAGTTACTAATTCATACCAGCAGGCTAATGCCTTTGGAATGTTTATTCTCTTCAAGTTGGAGGCTCCAGGGTACACAAGAAAACAGGCACAGAGCATGATGAGAAACACATGGCAAGAGTCTAGCTGGTTCACAAAACACTTGAGACTTACTTGGGCAGGAGGGACCACACCTCGTTTCAGGAACAGAAATATTTTGGTTCTCTACCACAAAGTGATTTTGCTAAAAAACATTATCTTAAGCCATCAGGAAGAGAAAAAATAATTTCAAGTAGACCCATGGTCAGTCACAGGCTTGTGTCATCGGTGTGAGACAGGGAACACAGGTAAGGCTATGAGGACAGAGGAGGTAATGAAGGGCCTTGATCAGACTGCAAAGCCCCGAATAAGTTGAGTCCTGGGTTCTCTTCCATTGAATGACTGGCTTCCCAATGTTGCCATAGGCTCTTTCACTCCTTGGGTCCCATCCTACCCCGATCCAGTCTTCTTTGCCTTGTAGCAGGAGTGTTTGGTAAGGTGAATTTGAAACTCTGATTAGGAGGGTTTTGCATGGAAAACTCACACGCTCACCCCGGTATAGCCAGCGGAACAAGGCTGGATGGCATGTCTGGCAGGGCGGAAGTGACTGCCCTCCCCATTTAGTGGTCACACCTGTGTACAATAGTACCCACCCCAACTCCGACACATCAGCTTCAGGGTTGATATCACCTAATAGCGTAGGGCACACAGCAGACCTTTTTCTGAAAGCTGCTCTGGGGGGCTAACTAGCTAGTTAAATGGACAGTCCTCTCCAGAGGGCAGGGTTGAGGCAAGTCCTCAATTTCTTACAGTGGAGTCTTCTAGAAGCACACAGTTACATAACTCTGGTAACACTTAAATACAAAACTCTAGATCCACGCATTTGTCCCCACCTCATTTAGCTATTTTGGGATTAAGTAGAGACACACACCGCCCCTCCAGACGACTCTTTCTCCAGTACTTTCGCATCACGTCATTTCATGACTACTGAACTCAAAACCAGACTGAGGACCTGTCAGAGTGCATCTGAGGTTCCATATCTGGCCACATTGGTGTGTTGCAATCAATTGTGAGGATGTTACAAGAAACATTTGTGACCTATTAATACTTTTTCTTTTTATAAGCTAGTAGAGTCCAATGTTATCCCTATGAAACATCACTCTCAGATATGTCTCCTGGATTGGGAAAAGGGGGAAGTTGCAGCTAATATGGTAGGATGTACACAAAGCTCACAGCCTGACTCCGGGGACAGTATTTACAGATCTACCATTACTGATACAGCACCGGCGCTCACACAAATGCTTGTTAACCTTTGTTAACACTATTCTCTTCAGCCAACAAAAATATTTCTGTGTTACTGCACATATAGCTAGTTATGGCTCAAATATCATCTACCCCTACCCACTTCTTCCGTAGGTATGAAGACTTTAGCTAGGCACAGGGTCACCCAGAATAAAGATTTTATTTCCCAGCCTCACATGCCGCTAGGTGTGACCATGTGACTAAGTTCTAGCCAGTGGGATGTGACCAAGGGTGAAGCATGCGACTTTCTGGTAGAGTCCTAGAACTAGCTTGACAACTCCCCTCGTTTTCCAGGGACTTTCCTGGTTTTGGCATTGAAAATCCTGGAAAATATTCCAGTTGCAGGCATAAGTGGAATATTTGGCCATAATCCCCCCACTACCCCTTTGCTTTCTTCAGCCTATTTCCTGGAATACGGACAAGGTGGTGAGCCATCTTGGACATGGAGAAGAAGGGAAATGCTGAGAATGGCAGAAGGAGCTGGGTCTGTACCAATTTCATGCAGCACAGCTGCCACACCAGCTCAGGCTTTTATGTGAAAGACAAATCAGCTTCTCTCTCGTTAAAGGTCTCTACTACTTTCTCTCCAGCTAATCTAACCCACTAAGCCCCGTCTCTTTTACCATTTTTGGCTACCATGATGATTTTGTCCTTTTTTTGGATTCTGGCAACACCTATCTTTACCACACCTTTGATAATTAATCACAGACTTCTTTGTATAGTCATTTATCTTATTTACATGTTTAAGCTCTGTCTCCTGGAAAGATTCTAATATCCAGGGACGCAATATGCTTGAGAGAACATGGCTTAGGGTTTAAAAGATCTGGGTTCAAGTTCCAGCACTTGCTACATGGGGGATCCTGAGTGACAGTTTCCTCATCTGTAAGGTGGCAGTGATTATAATACTGCCTCTGCCTGTTATACTATGTTGTTTTGAGATTAAATACTATGAGAATAGTTCATCAACCATCAAGCACCATAACCATGTTAACTGTTCTTGAGAACTGGTTCTCTAATAGTCACCAGATATCCCTAATAGGCTTATCATAGTGCCAGGGACAGAGTACATGACAACTCCACGAATCTGAATAGAATCAATAAAGGAGGGGGAAAATGGTAAATATAATCATTCCTTAAATATTACAAAATTAGGCTTTTCCTGGACATCTACTCCTTCAAATGCAGAGAAGGCACAAAATATTGGGCATATATCAAACCGAGACCTCAGACACAAATCTGCAACTGTGAGAGGTTCTAAAACACCACATTACTAATTAATTCACAGCAATACAGTCTAAATGCACAATTTAGTGATACGAGATTAGTTTCCATGAACAGTGGCACCTCCCTCCTCAGCCTCAATTCTGTGTGTCCTTTACTTCAACACGACATGAGGAAAAATCAAAAGGGGTCCAGATATATTTTATGTCAGGAAAGAAATGGCTTCTACTCAGCAAGCTGCTAAAAAGAGCTGCTATTTTCAGATGCTCTATAGTTTAGCAGATTACCAAGGTGATGACATTAAGTTTAAGACTATCTATTAATGGAAAGATAAATGTGAGTAATTCAGGGTGGCCTCTTCAACAAATAGCAGTTGAAGGATAAAAATCACCACGAAGCCCGAGGGGGAAGAAGAGAGAAGCTGTTTCACGCAACAGCTCAGATGATGGGCCTGATCCCATCACAGACGCGTGCAGAGCTTCTGCTCATTTGTTGAGAGAAAGCCACTTGTTGGCCCCAAAGAATGACAAAAGCATCCCAGATATACCTCCCGCTCGATGCGGCTACGAGTTGGCCCAGTGCTGCCAGGTCCCTTCTTGATCCCCCTTTCCCCTTGTATCTTGTGATGGTATATTTTCCCTCAGGACCCTATCTTTTCAGGATCCCCCTCTCCATTGAGCTCTCTTGGCACTCAAAGCAGGTGTCAACAAACTCAGCATCACTGTTACAAATGACTGATAGTTCTTTTTCCTAGAAGTATTTAGAATTTCAAAGGGATAGGAGGTCTTAAAGTCAGGGAGCAGATTTGTCACTGTGGCACTCAAGTGTGTCTATGTGGTAAGGGCGGGAGTGGTGCTGTAAGGGAAGGTGATTTTGGATGCAGAGAAGACCCCAGCATCTCCAGAATAACATCACACGGCTGATGTCTGCACTGCCTTTCCACAAAGTGGGGCCAGAACACTGCACACAAATTGCTCTGATCAAATCAAGGGGCCCTAAAGGAGATCAGGCTTAGCTTAAAAGCTCTTGGGCTATGAGTTAATAAGAATTTTAATAAAAATGGAAAGCATAGCCCTGGGCTGTGATGCAGTATCTCTCCGGGTTCCTGGTGTTCTATCAGCCAATCATATAATCTTCCTGACGTTTGTAAAGTGGAGAGGGTAAGCAAAAACCCTGTGGACCAAAGAAGGTTTCAAAACCGTAACCTGCAGAAAGACCATCAGCTCTCTGATTGGCCCTCTTAGGGGCCTGAAACATACCTGGAAGTGGTCTTTCTCCCAAGATCAGTTACCAATAAAAGCAACCTGCGTCCAATGCACTTCACATAGCAAAGCATTTTCATACACAGTTAACTGTCATGACAAACTGTGATTTTATTTTATTATCATCCCTATTTTACAGATGAGGAGCTTGAGGGTCAAGAGAGGTGGTAGTGGGGGAACCTGATCCCAGGTCTTCTGACTCCCTCCTCCTTCCACTAATTCCTCAGTGGCTTATTTGTATTTTAAACTTGAACTGTCTGTTTAATCACTACAATGCTCTGTTTCAGTTTAGTATCCTCAGATGCAACCTAGAAGATGACTGCTCTGCGTCATTTGATTCAACTTCAAAGGTAGGAAAGATTATTAAACCTATTTTACCTCCAAAAATTAGCATTGAGATAAAAACTTGCTACCAATTTAAAAGCAAACAGCCTCCCTGATGCTTATCTGTCTTTGTCTAAAGGACTGTCAAGTTCTGTGGTATTCAATACCCAGAGTGTTGTCCAAACACTTATTAACTCCACTACACTGGTCCCTTTTAATGTGTCCATCAATGGGTATATTTCTTTTTCTTCCTTTTGTACTTTATTTTTTAGCCATTTTTTAAAATTGAAGTATATAGTTAATTTATAATGTTGTGTTAGTTTCAGGTGTACCGCAAAGTGATTCAATTATACATATATATTCTTTTTCAGATTATTTTCCATTATAGGTTCTTGTTGTTTATCTATTATATATATACTAGTGTGTATATGTTAATCCTAAACTCCTGTTTTATCCCCCCCTGGCCCTCACCACTGCTATCTGCTTTGGTAACCATAAGTTTGTTTTCTATGTCTGTGAGTCTGTTTCTGCTTTGTAAATTAGTTCATCTGCATTTTTCTTTTTAGATTCCACATATAAGTGATATCGTATGATACTTGTCCTTCTCTGACTTACTGCAGTCAGTATGACAATCTCTAGGTCCATCTATTGCTGCAAAGGGCATTATTCCATTCTTTTTTATGGCTGAATAATATTCCATTGTATATATATACCACATCTTCTTTATCCATTCATCTGTCAATGGACATTTGGTTGCTTCCATTTCTTGGCTATTGTAAATAGCACTGCTATGAACACTGGGGTGCATGTATCTTTGAGATGGTTTTCTCCGGATATATGCCCAGGAATGAGATTGTAGGATCATATGGTAACTCTATTTTTAGTTTTATAAGGAACCTCCATACTGTTCTCCATGGTGGCTGCACCAATTTACATTCCCACCAACAGGGTAGGGGGGTTCCCTTTTCTCCACACCCGCTCCAGCATTTATTATTTGTAGACTTTGTAATAATGGCCATTCTGACTGGTGTGAGGTGATACCTCATTGTAGTTTTTTTTTTTTTTTTTTTTTTTTTTTTGCTGTATGCGGCCTCTCACTGTTGTGGCCTCTCCCGTTGCGGAGCACAGGCTCCGGATGCGCAGGCTCAGCAGCCATGACTCATGGGCCCAGCCGCTCCGCGGCATGTGGGATCTTCCCGAACCGGGGCACGAACCCGTGTCCCCTGCATCGGCAGGCGGACTCTCAACCACTGCGCCACCAGGGAAGCCCCTCATTGTAGTTTTGATATGCATTTCTCTAATAATTAGCGATACTGAGCATCTTTTCATGTGCCTGTTGGCCATCTGTGTCATCTTTGGAGAAATGTCTGTTTAGGTCTTCTGCCCATTTTTGGATTGGGTTTTTTTTTTGATATTAAGCTGTATGAGCTGTTTGTATATTTTGGAAATTAATTCCTTGTCAGTAGCATATTTGCAAATATTTTCTCCCAGTACAAAGGCTGTCTTTTCATTTTGTTTATGGTTTCCTTTGCTGTGTAAAAGCTTTTAAGTTTAATTAGGTCCCATTTGTTTATTTTTGCTTTTATTTCCATTATTCTAGGAGACAGATCCAAAGAAATATGGCTGCAATTTATGTCAAAGAGTGTTCTGCCTATATTTTCCTCTAGGAATTTTCTAGTATCCAGTCTTACATTTAGGTCTTTAACCCATTTTGAGTTTACTTTAGTATATGGTGTTAGAGAATGTTCTACTTTCATTCTTTTACATGTAGCTGTCCAGTTTTCCCAGCACCACTTATTGAAGAGAGTGTCTTTTCTCCACTGTGTTCTTGCCTCCTTTGTCATAGATTAATTGACCATAAGTGCGTGGGTTTATTTCTGGTCTTTCTATCCTGTTCCATTGATCTGTATGTCTATTTTGTGCTGGTGCTATACTGTTTTGATGACTCTAGCTTTGTAGTATAGTCTGAAGCCAGGGAGCCTGATTCTTCCAGTTCTGTTTTTCTTTCTGAAGATTGTTTTGGCTATTCAGGGTCTTTTGTGCTTCCATACAAATTTTGTATGGAGAAACTTCATTCTTGCTCTTGATTTTTCACATACTGATAATGACAGGATGAGAAGAGACTTGAAAGGTTACACTAGTTGTCCTTGAACCTCTCTGACCATTCTTTCTTCATCTCCACACAGGTCTGCCCTTGTCCACCTGTGCCTGATTGCGGTCCCACAGGTTTCCTTCATCAACAGGCTGGCATTCCATGCTCCACACTCTCCCTGGACAATCAGTGAATCCTCAGTGTCAATCTCTGAACCAGAGCCTCCTCCCCAATCTTAGACTCACTCTCCTTTGGTTCCCTGAACATTTCCACCCCCAGGTCCAGTGGGGGGACTCCAAACGTACCATTTTCAGAATCAAATTCATGACCTTCTTGCCTAACCTACTGCCTCCTGTGTTCTCCATCTTGGCTGGAAACATTCCATTCAACCCCAGAAGGAAAGTTAAGACTCTTTCCAACATCATAGCTCATATTCATCAGTCACTAAGTCCCCGAGGGTTTTTTATCTCCTAGATTCCCCTGTCAGTCCTCTCCTCGGTCTCCCCATCCACCTTGTTCTAGGTCAGGCCCATCATGTCTCCCATATAGTCCACAATCCAAACCCCTGTGAATACTACAGCCAGGGACGCTTCTAGAAGGTAAATATGAGCAGGACCCTCTCTACTGAAAAATCCTTCAACAACTCCCTATACTCATGATCAAGCATGAAATCCTTATCTTGACTTTAAGGTCCTTTACAACCTTGTCTTTCCCCCCCTCCCCAGGCTCCTTGAATGGGGACCAAGGCAATGAAGGCACGTGGCAGGTTAGAGGTAGATCTTGGGCTAGAGCCCAGAAAACGTATCTTCCCATCTTAAATTCTTATCACATAACCCATTTCTTTCTTGTTTGTTCTCTATCCCATATTTTCTATTTTTTGGTCAATGCATTGTAATAGGAAAAGAAAGTGAGCAGGATTAAAAAATGAAGGCTATTTGATTGAGGAGATTCTAGATATGGGAGGGAGCTTGGCTAATACAAACTCATCCAAAGGTGGGGCTCTGATAATTATGCAGCAAGGAGGATGCATGTATATCAATCAATGGGCACTACACACTGCCAACCCCTCCCTGCTCATGTCATCACAGGCTTGGTAGCAGGTACTACAAGCTGAACATGTGAAAAACAAAAAGGAACCAGCCACCTCCTTCCATGGGGAGCCATCTGGAGTGCAGAGATGTACCTACTCCAAGTCATGTCTCATGTTGGTGTGGAGTCTTGCCTTTGGTTTCCATGTGGACCACAAAGTTGGAGATAGTGCACCATCTACTCCTCTAAAAAGCTAAGTGGGGGCAAAGTCTTCATTGTCCCCATTTGCTTTGGAGTCACAAAGGGCTCCACCAAACAATTTAGCATCTGATTGTTTCTTCTCACGGTGCCCAAAGCCTGGACATCTGCAAGCTTCTGGAGGCAGCTACCTGTTCAATTTGCATGCAGACACTTGGCATTGTGAAGGTGCATCTTGAAGCATGGGGCTATCTGCCTCATCTTTGTGTCCCTGTTCCCTGGAGTAAAGGCTGGCAGAGGAAATGCCCATGAATACTTAGGAAGGGACCTTATAAACAAATAAGCTAAGCCATATGCTGTGAAGTCGAGCATTGCTGGCCCTCCAGATCTTTCAAGGTTTGGCATCCCAGCTCCTCTCTGAATAGAGGTTCTGTTCTTGCCTGTGTTGATCTTTGAGATCCTTGAGCCTTCAAAGGCTACAGGATGACTTCGGTCTCCTATCCCACAGACTCCCCTGAAACCATCCCTCTCCCCAGCACACAGCCCCTCTGGAACCACACCCACAGTCTGCTTCATCTAGCAACAACCCTAGGAACCAGGTGCACTGTCCTTCCCCCGCAGCTCAGACCTGATTCCTACCTGCTGATTTAAGCCTGGCCTGGCCTGTAAGAGTCCTGGATTCTTATCCTGATTTCACCCCCAAACACAGGTTGGCCAAGGCAGTACCTGGGTGTAGGATCTTACCCTGTCTGTGACTGTCTGGAACATAATGAAAAAAAAAAAAAAAAAAAGAAAGCTAACCAGATGTTCCTAGACATCCAGATGTCTGGCATGGGGAATAGGGAACATCCTGGCAACTATCCCACCAATCAGGATGTACTGTTCAAGCAGAAGGGCAGAGGTCCAGGGCTTGGCTGACTGGTACCCCATGTTGGCTGTGGAGTCAGACCGCTGAGGTTCAGGGCTGCCACCTCATCTCTGTGCAGGACGAAATCCGCCCTGAAGACTACAGACCTAAAGCCTCTCATTCTGGAAGTTTCCTTTAGAAAAGAAGCATGGAGGGGGGTGGGATGGGGTTGGGGGAATGCCAGCAGTCTTCACAACTAATCTCACCCAACCAGATAAAATTGGCTCATACTTGTAGGTACCCCAAGCGTGGTCAGGTCAAGATTTTCCTCTCTGCTTTCAGTTCCCAGGGAACACAGTTTAACCAAAACCACATTAAAAAGCTTAGTATCTTCTGCTTCTAACTCAGCTCCCCTGAACAATTTTCTTTTTCATGCAAGAGAGCATTTGGATTTCCACCTGATCATCCTTGAAAAACATCCATTCTGCACATATTTATTAAGTGCTTATGTGTTGGGCATTGTCAGCATAGTATACCCTACCTTTAAAGGACATAATGACAATAAGACTAAGCAGTAATTACATTAATGATGTTGATAATAATAATAGTTGCTAATAGGTATTGACCCTTTATGTGCCTCCCTGAATAATCATCTCTTTACTTGTATTTTTCCTTGAATTTATCAAACCACCCTAAAATACATATACAATTATTATCTCCTTGGAAGCTCAGATTAAGTAACTGACCCAAAGCCACACAGCTTATAGACAGTGGAAAATCTAGATTTGCTTGAGTCTGGAGACCATACACTCAGCCACTGCATTATCATCACACAGCTGCACAGCACACGTGGCAGTGAGGACCCTGGGTCGGTATGATGATTTCACAACTCTGGGGAGCACCATGCATGGTATTCCATGAGACTGGCACCTGCAGGAGTCAAGTGCTCTACAGGATACAAGGAAAATGACGTCCTCCCTTCACCCCAAGCTGTGAGACAAAGTGGATCTATCCTGGCTCACTTAGAGGCTTTAGCAGTGCTGGAGAAAAAATCCTGTATAGGGATGGCTATGTAAGTCTTTGTACCACCAATCGTCTCTAGTATGGAGGCTGGCAATCAGGAGGTGCTCAAACATGTTTGCTGCTTGCTTAATTAAATGAATACATTTAAAAAGGTAAAATGGAGAAGGAGGATGCCCACACTGGAAGAAGAGCTAAGAGTCATATTCTTCTGTGGTTAGCAGGCTGGGGCAGGGGCAGGCAAGAGAGGCCTCCTCACGGAAGGATCATCTAAGAGATGGGAGCCGTGAAGATAGGTAGGGGGCTCAGCCTCAGAGCCGCCCTGAGACGGCTCCCAGTGGGCAGAGGGAGGCCTGGGTCTGCAGCAGCAATGAGAACTACTTCTGGGGTGAACCCTACTTGCTGGGCATTGATGCTGCCAACTGTTACCTTAACATGGGGTCCGCCTTGGTTTCTTTAGGCTGCCCTGTTCTCGGTGGTCCATTTGAGCCTAGTAGGGCTTGCTCATGGGGGGAGGGGAAGAGGGAGTCCCCTTTCTAATGACTCACTGGCACCAGATGCCTTGTCCTCCATTCCAGGTGTCCTGGGCATCTCTTGGTCTCTTGGTGGGGGTGGGGAGGACTGAGTGCTCAGCGTGGCACTGGGTGAAGACAAAATCTCCCAGGTCCTTAGGCTAGATTTGGTCCAAGTCCGTCTGGCTGCAAAGCCAGGCTCTTTGCTCTTAACCAAGAAGTCTTTGAACACTGGATTCAGAGTCATGGCCCCTGAAATCCTGTTCCAGCTCTGGGCATCAATGGCTTGACCTTGGGAAAGCGAGTTCACTACTCTGGGCCTCAGGGATCCCATTAGGAAGAGGATCACAAGAGCTAGGTGTTTGCTAAGCTGCGACCCTCTCCAGAAAGGGACCATGCTCAAGTCTAGCCATCACCAGACTGGCAGAGCAGAGACGGGAAGGAGGTCTGGGTTGACCAGCACAACTCCTCACCCAGCCCTTCTCTCTCCATGTCCCAGGAATGGGTGGGTCTGGATTCTAGTCCGTGACAGGAAAGGATGCATTCGTTATCTCCCAAAGCCTGCATCGGTGGTCCGCAGCCTGCCTGACAAAGCCACCCGTCTTTTCACACTGTGGCAACTGCCCTGGAAACCTGACCGGCTAGAGCCTAGTGGATGGTTTTTCAAAAGCTGTTACCCAAAAAAAGCAACGCTGAGTTGAGTGTGGAGATAACCATCTCTGCACTGTCACACCATGCGGGGTGGGAGGGGGCGATCACACCACCTCCTTCCTCGATAACAGTAGCTCCCGGAAGCCAGAGAAATTTGGGCACCGAAAGTAAAAACATTCACTGCACGTCCCAAATGTTGAGTGACTCTCTGTTAGCAACTGCAGCAGAGACCTGCAGAACACAACTTGTTTTTGTTTTCTCGCGGGCCTCCAGCAGCTGACCCCGTCTGCAGAAAGGCCACTTGCCCACAGACTCTAAGCATTTTGCGGCCGCTGTGAACCCTCTCAGGGCCTCAGGCACTGCAAGGTGCCCTCCCAGACCTCTTAGGTCGTGAAGCCCTGAGGAGTCAAGGGTTGAGTGATTCTGTGCTACTAGAGAGAGAGAGAAAGAAGCAAAGCCACAAGCTGGGTAACTGTGGCAGCCACCTCCACTTCCAGCCAACCAGCGGTTCACCTGGCAGTGCCTCCTGGCGATGGGTCCCTCCCTCTTTCTCCCTTTTTGCTGTTCTTTCTGGCTTCTTCTCCTCTCCCTCCCTCTCATTCCTCCCTGGGAGCTGTACTGGTTCTGGAGAAGAAGCAACTGCTGTTGCTTTCTGCATTGCAAAGAAAAGCAAGATTAAAAATACCATTGAGAAGTATCCCACTGTTATTCTGGAAGTTAGAAAAGCGGTCAAAGGACCTGGTTTTTCTGTCCCTTTGGGAGGGATTCTTCCTTCAGAAAGGAAGATTAGAAATGGTACAATCTTAATTTTAAGGCCAAGAGTCGACATTTGGGGACTCAACACCACTCCCTCCCTTGTCAGTCATTTTTAACCTCATTCTCCACCCCTCATCTATTTTCTCTCTCCTCTTTCCTTTAGTGATTACTGTTGCAGTTCATTTTCACTTATGAGGAAAGTGTAAACCACCTACTCCCTCAGGTATAAAACCATCTCAAACGCTTTTAGGGTTTGAGACAAAGCAGGGCACCAACGTACAGACCAATCAATGTGCCAAAGATACCCTCGGGGTTTCAGGACCAGGGTCCAGTCCCCCCAGATGGCAGCAGCACCCCAGAACAGAGAACAGCGCCATCCTTCTGCTCAGACCTCCGTTTGGGTGGATGCCACAAGGGTACATCCTCAGAACAAACTTGGATTCCTCCTTCATCCTCCTCCGCTGTCTGCAAGCTGAGCGCCCATCCCTGACTGCTCAGCCACCTTCCCTTTTAAAGTGCTTGTTTCTGCTTGTGCCATTCCAGCCTCTCTGCCACCTCCCCGGGCCCCCATTCACTGTGCTTGGACATTGACAGAGACTCCTCGCCAACATTACTTCTTTCTTCCCATCCACCCCAAACTGATGACAAGCGGAGCCTTCCCCAAACACCAGCTTCTTTTAAAGCCATTCTCTGCTGGAGGACCTTCACTGGCTGCCCATGGGCTACAGGACAAGTGTCCAAATGCCTTGCCGTGGCAGACAGGAGCCTCTACATTCTGGCCCTAACTTACTTTCCTAGACCTTAAAAATAAGAGAGTTTTTTAAAGCTACCGTTTATGGGATACTTCTACAAGCCAGGAACAGCGTTAAGCGCTTTATCTGAGTTTGCTCTCGGGAGAGTCCTACGATGAGATGAGAGGAAGTAGGAGAGTCCTACTTCACAGATGAGAAAATAAGGCCGGCAGCGGTGAAGGAACCATGCACGGAAAGCTGTTCCTCAAGTCAGTGGTGGGCCCAGCATTTGAACCCGGATCTTATGATATCAAAACCCACGCTCGTGACCACCTCTGGCCACTGCCCCTTCTGCCTGAACCAGGGCCCCATGGGAGGCGGGGGCTGCCTAGGGTGGCGGGGGGTGCCTCTTTTGTCACCTCCTGTTTCCCTGAAGAAGCTCCATCCCCAGGGCGAGCTCTCCAAACTTCCAAACCCAAGGACTACTCAGGCAGGAAGTGGAGTGCTGACTTTCCATCCCCTGCTGTTTTGCCCCCCAGGGAGATGGAGGGAGGAGCATCCTCACTGGGCCACTGGATGATTCCAACTCTCCCCCACCCTGGCAACCCGCTCAGGGCACAAAACCCCCAGAACCGCCTTGTTAAGATGAAACACTTCCCACTCGGACTTCCTAAAAATTAAAGAGGTAAGAAAGACTCAGACGAGTCAGGAGAGGCCCCTTAGAAGGCATAGAGTCCAGCCCCTCATTTTACAGATGAGCTCACTGGAGCCTGGAGAGAAATTATGTGTCCAAGGTCATTAAGCGTGAGAGTGGCAGAGGCCAGACAGGACTGTGGGTGCCGGTCTCTCCCAGGCATTGAGCTCTTTCCCTCGTCCTGCAACCTTGCGGCTGTGGTCACACAAGCCAACAGCTGCTCCTACTGGGGGGGGGGCAGTGGTCAGAGCTGAGTGTCCACTGGCTTCCCAAGGGCCAGATGAGACATAAAAACAGTTCTTCCCATGTGTCTCTTAAGTGGTCAGTAGGAGTCGAGGATGCTTTGAAGATTCACATTCTGACCATGGCAGGCCAAGTCCTAGGAGGGTTAAGTCACCTGTGAAAGGAGAACCCTGGGCTGGGTCAGAACAAGGGACAGACCTGCAGGCATGGCCCTGTCTGGCTGGGAAAGCAAACCTCTTCAGCTTGGCGAGGTTTCTGAGGTTTACTCTTGATTTTCCTGGGGTCTCTGGTACATTCACTGGCTTCGAATCTTAAAGCATCCATCAGGATGGCACACGATGTCCTTCCCTGGCTGGACGAGCCCACCTTTCTCCAGCCTCACCCTCATTCACCTGCTCTGCTCGAGCCACACTAAACACAGCTCACACCTTCACATCTTCATTATTTCTTCTGCTGTTTCCTCTGCCAGGAATATTTTTTCCCTCTTTAACTGCAAGACTTGTACTTGACTTTGAATATGGAGTTTAACCTCCTGCTCTGTTTCATAGCATCCCCTGGTCCTTCCCTCCTAGACCCCTCAACTGTTTTCCCTCACAGCTCTGTTCATGGCACCTCCCTGGCCCCTGCTGGGTCTAATTCTAGCTGTTTGCTAACACATTCTCTTTCCATGGCTACACAGACAATCTCTCAAGGACCTCAGTCATATTTATGTTTGTACCCTGAGTAGCGAGTCAATTCCTGGCACATAGAAGGAACAGCAGAACTACCAGCTTAAATTAAATAAAAATGTGTCTGCTTAAGGAAAATTTTGCTCCAAATTCTTAAGTGGAAAAGCCAATGAAGGTGTTTTTCTTTTTTTCCTAAGAGTACAGGAAAGGCCTCATTATAAATGAATGGTAAAGTATCATTTTACAAGTTGCTGCCATGAGCATACGTCCATGCACACCTGAATGCACATGGGTGTACACACACACACAGAAGATGGGAGAAGCTGGTGCTCGATGGCAAAGTGCAGCAGAGAAGATAAGATCTGCACGCTGCAAAGGAAGGTAAGCCACGTGATGATGTGGGTAACCCCAGGCACACACGATACCTTCGGCAAGGCCCAGCTCATATCTAACCACATCATCTTTTCATGAAGCAGACATGAAAAAATACGACTAAAACAATTACAGAAAAGGTGGTTTAATACCTTTTTGCCTCGATGGTATCAAAGCTATTGACTCTGGGGCTACACTTGGGGAAACAATTCTCTGAGATAAGGAGATGAACTATCTGCTCAAGAGAATGTGCAGGAAGCCAAGGGGACCGGGTAACACATAACCAAACAGCTTGCGGCCAAAGCGCCATCTAAACCCAAGTGTCCTTCGGCAGCACTGGTTGTGTAAGCAGAGGCAACCGAACCCACCCTTGTCTCAAAGTGAAGACTCTGTGGGTGCCAACCCGTGTGCGTGTGTGTCCTCACTAAACGTGATGGCTCAAATGAAATTAACAGCCCCTCATCTGTGGCTGAGATGGGTGTAAAATGAAAAGTTTGAAAAGGTGAGACTTGTCATTCAGCAGCCCTGAAGTCCCTTTCTGGTGTGTGACTCGCTTGCTGAATGACCAGTGCCCTGTGCATGCAAACTGAGAAGCCAGCAATGACTGATCAGGGTGCTGAACTTCAGCATCCTGGCGTTCTGATGTAGGCAGGTCTGAGTTCTCCAAGCCACAGATGACAGTCTTGCTCCTCTTTGAAGCTCTGCTCACACCTGGTCCATGTTTTACAGCAACATGGTTTCCTTTATCAGTCTTCACTCTTTTCAGTCCTCCAAGTAACCCTCCCATGATTGGGAAGGTTCCCACAGCTAAAGAATGTGACAGCAGGGATGGGCTTCAGGGCATTTAGACCCCAAACTTTACAGGCTCAAAGACTTGCTACTGAATCCCAGCTCTGCGTTAGTCAAAGCTCTTTGATTTTGGGTAAGTTATTAGCCTACGTCTCAGCTTTCTCATCTATAAAATGGCTATAACAGAACCCATCTCCTAGTTAAGTCTCCTTTAGAAAATATGAGTTAATTCCTGTAAAGTACATAGCACAGGGACTTCCCTGGTAGTCCGGTGGTTAAGACTCCATGCTCCCAATGCAGGGGGTCGGGGTTTGCTCCTTGGTCAGGGAACTAGATCCCACATGCCGCAACTAAAGATGCTACATGGGGCTTCCCTGGTGGGGCAGTGGTTGAGAGTCTGCCTGCCGATGCAGGGGACACGGGTTCGTGCCCCGGTCTGGGAAGATCCCACATGCCGCGGAGCGGCTGGGCCCGTGAGCCATGGCCACTGAGCCTGCGCGTCCGGAGCCTGTGCTCCACAATGGGAGAGGCCACAACAGTGAGAGGCCCGCATACCGCAAAAAAAAAAAAAAAAAAAAAAAAAAAAAAGATGCCACATGGTGCAACTAAGACCCGGCACAGCCAAATAAATAAATAAATAAATATTTAAAATATATAAAAAAATAAAGTACGCAGCACAATCATGAGTACAAAGTTAGACCTTACTAAATGGAGCTATTATTATTATCACCATCATTATAATCCATTCAAACCCTTCTGATGTCTAGAAGAGGATCCTGAGGAAGGTAAGGTGATTTATCCCCAGGAAATTAATCTTGAGTGATCCAGTAGTTACTGGCCCTGCTAGACAATGACTATATTGAAAGCAGTAATATAGCAAGTGGCTGACTTAGGGGCAGAACTCAGATCTACTGATTCGCAGGCCAGAGCCTGAACACATGCACCACATCGGCACCACATACTGTTAAATTTCTCATTGCATAGTCATTTTTTTTTCCCAACCGCGTCTTAAGTCCATGAAAAGTAGGGACCTTGTGCTTCTGAAGTTCTTCCAGAGTGTAGCACTTCATAGGTACTAGATAAATATCTGTTAATCGGCTGATAGTTTGCAAAGATCACAGCTGATTTTCAAGGCAACAGGTTTCTATGTCATAGCTGCTTCTTCCCCATGCTACCACGTCCTTATAATTTTGGAAAACTCATCCAAGGGGGACTCGTGCTAATGTGCCGTCAGAGGGAAACATTCCACCCTGTTTTGGAAGGAAGCTATAGATTGCTCCAGATTGCAGACACAATAATTAGAGACACTGGTAATTTGACTGATGCTCTAAAGCCCCAAAGCACTCACTGAAGACACCTTTGTCCCTGCAGAGTAGGTATTTTGTCACTACATGTCAAAATGGCCAAGCTGCCTTTTGATGGGGCTGCTGGTTCCCATAGACCAGATGTGAGGGTCCAGATGACAGTCCACCAAATCCATCATCAGAAGGGAATGTGGCACCATCCCTTCTGAAAGCCGAGTGTGTTGGGCAGATCACTGGCTCTATATATTTTAATAAATGCTGCTGTGATTTTTATTGTCTTGTGCAGTGCTGAATATGTTTCTCATAAGTTAGCCTTTAGGTAAACCACCATGGCCTACATGTTTAATTCAGATCTTTATTTTCTGTTTCATAAACCCTTTTAATCTAACATCACTGTAAAAATCCAAATGAACGTACCTGATGTTCTGCTGGTACTAAACTTTCCAGGCTAGACTTTTACAGTCAATATTGGGGTCACCACAAGAGCACAAGAGAGTATGGGAAGTGCCTGGGATATAGTTCTTGCCCTAGCAACTGACGCCCTCTCGTTGCTTCATTGAATTTTTCCTGTTCTTGACCTCTGCCCTTGTTTTCAGTAATATTGGTCTAAGGAGATGAATAAATGGCCCGGTCTATAAAGAAAGGGGAAAATTCTGGCTTTGGCCAAAACTCCTTCAGGGGATTAAAGATATGAGGGGTAGACAGTGAGGGGAACCTTAAGACCAATCACATGAATAGAGACAGGTGTTCCTTGGGGGCTCCAGGACACAGGAGTCCACTCTGGGTCTGGGACTGAGCCCTGCCTGCCCCACCATCCCCACCAGGGGACATACTCCTTTCTAGAATCTGCAAATCCATCCCTCACTTCCCATGGCCTACTCAGGGCCTCTGAAGTTGGGGATCGCTAATGGGCGTGACACATGGCCCACATTTTCTGTGACACGTCACTGTTCACCACTTTTTCAAACACTTCCTGTGTAAACTTTGCACAGGACCCTGAGGACCCTGTCTGGATATGCATTGCCCAAAACAGTCACGACAGATGGCTACGGAGCAGTTAAAATGTGGCTAGTCCAAACTGAGAAGTGCTGTAAATAAAAAACAAACATCACATGTTGACAACACAGTACCAAAACAAAAAAAGAATGTAAACTATGTCAATATTTTTTATATTGATTACATGTGGAAATGATAATATTTTGGATGCACTGGGTTAAATGTTTTATTAAGATTAATTTCCTGTTTCTTTTCACTTTTCAAAATACGGCTATGAGAACATTGAAAATTACAAATGTGGCTCGCATTACATTTCTATTGGAGGGCACCACTCTAGACAATTATCAGAGAGGTTGTTTCCATTCAAGTACATATCAATCACAACTCTCAGCTCCTCATCACACTGGGAATGAAATCCATGCTCCTGCCTGTGACGTAGAGAGGTAGACGATGCTGAGCTACCTGGGCTCTGCTTACCTCTCCAGCCTCCCTCCGGTTGCTCACTTCAGTCACGCTGGCATCTTTCTCAGAATCTCCGGGTTTGCACCAGGCTCAAGGGCTTTGCAGGCTGTTCTCACTATCTGAGATACTTTTCCCCCATATGTTTTCATCATCTGAGTCTCATCTCAAATGTCACCTCCTCAGAGAGGCCTTCCCTTCCCTACAAAGAGGTCCACGTCCTACTCCCTGGAATCTGTTTTTATCTTACAAGGCAAAAGAGAATTTCCAGATATGATGAAGTTAAGGATTTTGAGATGAGAATATTATCCTGGATTATCTCAGCAGACCCAAAGTCATCAGAGGGGTTCTTATGAGGAAAAAAAGGAGCCAAGAGAGTCAGAGTCAGAGAAGGCGATGTGATGACACAAGCAGAGGTCAGAAAGATGCAGGGCCTAGTGCCAAGGAATGCAGGCAACCTCCAGAAGATGGAAAAGGTCAGAAATGGATTCCTCCCTAGAACCTCCAAAAGGAACACAGAACTGCCAACCCATTTTAGACTTCTGACCTCCAAAATTATAAGACAATAAATTTCTATTGCCTTAAGCCAAAATAATTGTGGTAATTTGTTACAGTAGCAATAGGAAACTAATACACATCCTCATCTGAGACGATGTAGCACCCAGCCCCCAGCTCCTCTATTTCATTCTTCTAGGTTATTTTTTCCATATCATTTACTGCTATCAGACTCTGCCCTTTGAACTAGTGCCTGACACATAGTCGATGCTCCTTGGCATGAATAAATGGTTGATGAATGAATGAATAAAAGAATGACAGACAACTGGCTATGGGAATGATTTACTTTTGGGACTTCCCTGGTGGTCCGGTGGTTAAGAATCCGTCTTGCAATGCAGGGGACACCAGTTTGATTCCTGGTCGGGGAACTAAGATCCCACATGCCGAGGGGCAACTAAGCCCACGTGCTGCAACTAGAGAGCCCTCAAGCCACAACTAAAGAGCCCACGCATTCTGGAGCCTGTGTGCCACAACTAGAGAGCTGGGGTGCCGCAGCTTATGACCCCACGTGCTCTGGAGCCTGTGCACCACAACTAGAGAGAAGCCTGCATGCCGCAACGAAGAGCCCACGTGCCGCAATGAAAGATCCTGTGTGCTGCAACTAAGACCCAATGCTACCAATAAATAAATAAACAAATTTTAAAAAGGATTTACTTTCAACCAAATGAATAACATCTGAACATTTTTAGAGAAAAATTACACCCAAGTAGATGAAATGAAGAACACTGATAGATAACTGGAGCGTGCTTACTACTGACAGGGTACCATGATGGTGCTGCAGAGATACAAAGAATCCACTAATCCTATTCCTCCTACAGTCTCTGTAGAGAGACATGCACATGATAAAACAATGACTGGCGGGTGTGCTGAAAGGATGGGATCAAATGACTGGTGGGGCATTAGGTATAAAAAGTGGTGTGTTGGCAAACCAGCTCTCAAAACAACAATAATGACAACAGAGGCCTAATCTGTAGCGCTTGCCAATTTCTGTGGTGTAAATACCCCTACAATGACTGATTTCAAGCTATCATTATAATGTTTCTGAACGTGGCACTGGGAAGAGCTGTACACAAGCAGGGTCTTGTTTAGAGGTGGGATTTCAACTGGATGTAAAAGTGTTGGTGGGCTGGGGCTGGCCTCAGGAGGGGACAGGAGGCCTGCTGCACACAAAGGCAAGAATCTCTTCAGGGCTGGCAAAGTGGGGTCAATGGTCCTTGTGGTTCCAGTGGGTTTCCTGTCCTTGAGACAAACAGAAAAAAGCAACTAACAGAACTCTCCCAGAAGAGGGCTGCCTGGAGAGATGCCGGAGCAGAGAATCTTATTGCCAGGAGGACTGGGATGATACTCCAGCCCAGCACTAATTTAATGAGATAGGGTAGAGCTAAGATCTCAGGCAACCAACGGTGAGGGACGAGCAGTGAACTGTCTGTGTTCGCTGACCTGGGTATAGGACACCCAGACCCGAACAGGGCTGATGCCCTCACTCATTCTGCCTCTTGTACATTTGTTCGATTGATATCAATATAACATGCATGCAGCTTTCCGCAGTCCTAGCCTAAACATGAGCTGTCAAGTGAACTTGGGACAATCCACCCAAGGTTCTCAAAGTAACCCTTCCTAAAATCTCCATCCTCATCCAGGCATCATCCCCTGCAATCTGTTAAGGCTGGGAGATTTGGTTCTGAGGATCCCAGGGAGGGTATTTAAGAGGTTGGTGTATAGGGTCAGATGGTACCTGGATTCAAATCCTGACTCTGCCACTTCCCAAATAAGTGACAGTAGGGAGGTGTCTTGATCTCTCTAGGCTTTAGGGTCCTCATATGGAAAATGGGAATAATAGTATCTTTCTCAGACAGTTACGTGAGGATTACAAGATGCATAAAAATACACGCAGCACCATGCCTGGGGCATAGTAAGTGGCCGGTCAGTATGCACAATGATGGTGATAATGGTAAAAATCACGTATTTCTGTTTCTCCAGGTCCTGCCATCCAGAGCCACCCATCCACTGCCTTTGCTCTGAGAAGGAAGCCCTCTCCTCACACCCCTCGACACACCAAGTCTGACAGCCCTCACAGGCCCACGCCTTCCTTGTTGATCACTTTAAGAGCACGCATTTGCTGTGTACTGGGGAGATGTTTTCCTTGCTTTGGGTGTGTTTCAATGAAGGACAAGGATGAGAACATTATGTGAACACAGGGGCAACAATGAAAACAAGACTGCTTTCTGAAAAGCACTAAAAAGCTTTCTTTTGCCTGAATGGCCATTATTTTCACTCTTTCTCCCTCACACAAAGCACGGGAGCACACTTCATTCAGGCTGTTGCCCAGTGAGTGGTGTGAAGACGTGGTACAAACAAAAGAAGTAACATATTGCTGTTGTCAGGTCTCTTGTTCCGTGCTCTGCGAGGTGGACCAAGCCTGCCCGCCAGTCACACTGCTTGAATCATCAGCAAGAACAGTGCACACATTTTTATATAAATATAAAAACCATACATAATCCCTGACATGGTTACATGATGATTTATGAGCGGGAGCTGGATTTCAAAAGTCGGCAGAACATAAAAGCGCAGTGTTCTTCTAAGACGTTGGCACCTTGTCATCCCCTTTGACAATTTTAAGCGTCAATCCTGCCACCTGGGAAACAACGTTCCTCTTGCCCCCAAGGAAGAAGGCAGGATTGCTCGATTCCTGATGCACCCGGGGCCCTGGGCATGCATGTGAGTGGCTGGGAGGGTTGGCAGCCTCGTGCCTGGAGCCGGGCTCAGGGGGGGGGGTGGTAGTTTTGAGGTACTTGGGTATTTATTGGGGTGTTCTAGGTCTCGGCTGTCCAAATCACACATACTCAGAGTTTTCTGAAGATAAAAAGCAATGTCAAATAGGGGGAGGAAGTAAATCTTGGTATTCTGCAAGCTTTCCTTTATTGAGGACAATTCAGTGACTTTGGTTGAAGGCTCTGTGTGTGCGATTTTTCTTCCTCACAACAGTTTTCCTCTCTCCAACCTTTGTCAACAAGATCACTGTGCCAACCAGATAGAAGTTCGAGAACTTTTCTTCTGCATCACTGGACGGTTCTGAAGAAGGGGGAAGTGGTTTCTGATAATGTCTCCTCCCCCTGAGGGCCAGGGCTCTACCACATTTCCCATGAGGTCTCCCCAGGGTCCAGCATGTGCCAACACTGTATTTGCTGAGTGAACTGTTGAAAGATCAACATCATTGTGGCATTTTTCTGATTTCAGTCTCTATGGACCCCTGCCCCAGCTACTTGAACCTCAGTGGGGAGCCTGTCCCTACGTGATTCAGCCATAACAGTGTCACCTTTAAGAACCCCATCCTAGATGTTCTTACAGAACACCCGCCATGGGCCCAGCACCGGGGAGTGCGTGATACACGGGCAACGTAACCCATGTTTGGGGGCCTCCAGGAGACTATCACTGTAAAGCTTTGAGCCTCCCCGGCCCATCCCCACCTGGGGTCCAGGGTTTGATGCATGGAGCAGCCCGGCAGCATGGCTCCCCTGCTTACTAGCTGTCTGCGACCCCTGACAGGTTTATACCGTGTATACTGTGCATAAGTTCCAGTCGCTCATTTATAAAATGCAGACAGCAACACCCAACTCCCAGGTGTGTTGTGAGGATTTGAAGAAACCATGTATAAAGCACCTGACACAGGGCCAGCCCACAGTAGGTGCTTAGGAAATTCTGATGGCCAAATTCTCTTTGACAAGTAGTAAAAAAAATCTATCTCAGAAAACAAGATGAACATGCAGAAAGTCATCTGGGAACAGGACAGAGTCAGTAACTAATAAAGAATGAAATAGATGACAAGCTCTTTGGTGTGGGCTAAGCTGTCTGTAGCCCGGAGGGGGAATGAAGGTGCTGGATGAGCCTGTAGCAAACAGCTTCTCGGAGGACACAAACCTGAGAAAAGGAAACCCTCTTGCACTGTTGGTGGGAATGTAAATTGATACAACCACTAGAGAGAACCGTATGGAGATTCCTTAAAAAACTAAAAATAGAATTACCATATGACCCAGCAATCCCACTACTGGGCATATACCCTGAGAAAACCATAATTCGAAAAGACACATGCACCCCAATGTTCAGGGCAGCACTATTTACAACAGCCAGGTCATGGAAGCAATCTAAATGCCCATCAACAGACAAATGGATAAATAAGATGTGGCACATATATAAAATGGAATATTACTCAGCTATAAAAAGGAACGAAATTGGGTCATTTGTAGAGACATGGATGGATCTAGAGACATACGGAGTGAAGTAAGGCAGAAAGAGAAAAACAAATATCGTATATTAATGCATATATGTGGAACCTAGAAAAATGGTACAGATGAACTGGTTTCCAGGGTAGAAATTAAGACACAGATGTAGAGAACAAACGTATGGACACCAAGGGGGGAAAGCATCAGGGGGTGAGGTGGTGGTGTGATGAATTGGAAGTTTGGGATTGACACGTATATACTGATGTGTATAAAATGGGTGACTAATAAGAACCTGCTCTTTAAAAAAATAAATAAAAAAATTCAAAAATTCAAAAAAAAAAAAAAAACAACGAAATTGAGTTATTTGTAGTGAGGTGGATGGACCGAGAGTCTGTCATACAGAGTGAAGTATGTCAGAAAGAGAAAAACAAATACCGTATGCTAACATATATATATGGAATCTAAAAAAAAAAAAAAAAAAAAAAGATGGTTCTGAAGAGCCTAGGGGCAGGACAGGAATAAAGATGCAGATGTAGAGAATGGACCTGAGGACACAGGGAGGGGGAAGGGTAAGCTGGGACAAAGTGAGAGAGTGGCATGGACATATATACACTACCAAATGTAAAATAGCTAGCTAGTGGGAAGCAGCTGCATAGCACAGGGAGATCAGCTTGGTGCTCTGTGACCACCTAGAGGGGTGGGATAGGGAGGGTGGGAGGGAGAGAGACGCAAGAGGGAAGAGATATGGGAACATATGTATAACTGATTCACTTTGTTATAAAGCAGAAACTAACACACCATTGTAAAGCAATTACACTCCAATAAAGATGTTAAAAACAAACAAACAAACAAAACACCTGAGATGGAACTTGAGGAAGAGGCTTAAGTGACTGTGGTTCCCCTTGAATAATAAGAGTTCTGGGGCAACGAAATACGCCGATTGGAAAAAAAAACTCCAAGTGCCAGATTTATCTCATGGGATCATGAGGGTAAAATGAACATGAGAAAGAAACATGGGCTGGGCCAGGTGGCACAAAGGTCCTGTTCTGCAAACAGCATTTCCCCCTGAAAGGTCACCCATAGTATCTTTTGTGTCTCTAACGGTGGCAATTAGTAATGCCCCCAGCTTAGCATCAAGAGCATTGCTTTATGAAGGGAATCAGATACACTCAATCTCTCAGAGTTCAGGGTGTGTGTGGAGGGAACCAGGAAGATTCATGCTGTACATGCTTCCAATTAAAAACACAGACAGAGGAAAAAGCAACACGAATGTCACAGAAAAGAAAGTGCTGCCACCCACACGTGGCCTAAAGGTCACTGAGCCTCTGCCTTGGCCATTACCTCCAGCCGCAAAGGTCAGGGGGGCTGTCTGCATTTCTGGGGAGTATGTTGGCTTTCATGAGGACTCAGAATGACTATGGCTCTGACACCGAAATTAGTGATAAGCTCTGAGGAGAAGACGATAATAGAGAAATGGAGTGACTGTAACCTTTTCCACCATCTCTCTTGTCGGCTCCATGAAGCAGCGTCACAAGGCATAAAACGAGAAGCTTCCACATTCTACAAAAGACTACAAGGCTTCGGACTTAAGTGGGTAGTGCAGCAAATGGCTATACTACTGTCAACAAGAAGACACCGAAGAAGAAGGAGAAAGCAGCGATTAAAACATCTTGTGACACCACCTTGTTGTGGAAACGGGCTCACTGTACAGTTGGACAGGTCTTGATACAATAATGCAGGGCGTTTACCACGTGGTTCTAGGAAGAGTGCAATCACTGTGGCCCAGCACGGGCAACAGTACCCCTATGTCACTGCAAAAATTTCAGGAATTTAAACGTAGATGAACTGGAAGGACACTGGACCTGGAGTCAGATAGACCAACATTCAAACCTCAGTTACAGTCCACATGTGATGGGCAATTTATATCATCTTTTATCATTCCTGTACTGTGAATACAGTGTTTATCTGGAAAGTTGTAATGGGCTGAATATCTACAGCTTAAGGTCCTAGTGAAGATTAAGTGATGGTAGCGTACTTTATAAATGATCAGGTACGATACAAATACAAATCATAATAATTATTATTATTAGTTAGTGATAATGCCCACTCTGAGGTAATCCCTGTACACACTGAGGTAAGGCTGCTTTTCTATATTAGACACTCCTAGGAGAGAGGATTTTCTGCTGTTGATGACTAAATGCTATCTAGGAAATGCTACACACACAACTATTTAGATGGGATGATACATAAAACACAAGAAGAAAAGTAAACCAAGGCACATAGCACATATATGATGTATGGCTGAATGTGGCCTTCGGTGGGTGGGTATCAGAAACAAAATTAGCAACCTGCAGCCCTTCGGCTAAGCTTCCTAGCAACAGAAACACACAAATAACAAACACAGTAAAACTGGTCCCTCCAAGTGTGGTCTATCTAAAGGTATTTGGCATTTTGCAACTCATCCAGTAATGAAGAATCTGATGTTTAAACCTGCAAAGTATAGAGAATAAAGCAGGAACGATAGTTTGGTAGTTTAAAGTATTTGTCCCCTTTCTTACCTGAAGGAAATCAATTGTAGTATCAGTGACACTCCCAAACATAGAGAATCACCCATAGCAACCAGGATTTTCTTTCTAAAGTTCTGAACTTGACCCCGGTAAATACATCTGGAAAAGACGCTTGTAGAAGTTTTGAGCATAGCATAGTAATCCAAAAGTAGCTGACTCGGGCTCAGGATCTGGGGCAGAGCTTAAGATCACATTCGTCTGTGTGACTGACCACACTGACGATGCTGCTGGCACTAGCTGCTTTATTAGCCTGCATGTAACTCATTGGTAAGACATGGGAGAAATCTGTTCTTTCAAGTTTCCTGGAGCACTGGCTATCAAAGGAATGAGATGTCTCCCAGCCTTTCATGGTGCAAACGAGAGTGAGAGAAACACAGCCTAGCAGGGCTGCGAAAATTTACAATCGACTTTTATGGTAACGTGGAAACCACGTGACAGACTGTCTACGCGCCTGCATAACTTCTGATTCATTCCTCGGCGCTTCTTCTGTCTATAGCTACAGGGAACCGTACTGAGGAGAGAAGCAATGCTCGTCAGGGGCAAGATTTTTTCACTTGACATATATGGATTCCTTATCTTTCCCATCCCCCTTGCCAAAGGAATCCATACTTAGGGCATAAGATGTTTGTGCCTTCACCAGATTTTCCAACGGGTCTTTGCCACTCTGCTCTAACCTGTCCCCTAAAAGTTAAGAATCAGCGCGGTAGAATTCCACCCGGTGGAACTGGTCAGATTTAGTGATATAATTATGAAGGAGGGCACCAGCAGAAATTGATGCAGAGTTATGTTTGGGTTTTTTTTTTTTTTTTGAATTTCAGAGTTACGTTTGAGTTTACGCTGCCATGGTTCTCCCGTCATGCAGGTAGACTGTAATTCCAGTTTTGGAGGACAAACGTGTGGTGTCTTACATTTTATCGCTCATTCTTCTGCAAGGTTTGGTTATTAAAAAAACTTCTTCCTGTATTAAATCTGAACTGCAAATAACTAAAATGCAGATTTCTGGGCTGATTCCATGCATATTGAATCAGGAATCCTGATGAAGGGCCTGGGAATCTTAAACTTTTAGCAATATCAAGAGATCCTTAAACCCACTGAAGGTAAATATGGCTGCATGATTCCTCCTCACCAACCACAGCCCTTAAAAGGTCTGAAGGTCATCACCACCAACCCAGGAAACCCGTCAGGTGGAGAAGTAAATTATGGGAGATGATGAGAAAAGCTCGGGTAAGACTCCCTTCCTGGCACCCTTGAGGCCACAATTAAGTGACATGGTAGGTTTTGTATATTAAGGAGGAAGACCCCCCCCCCCCCCAGAGGCCTCTCACTACTCAATATCTTATTTCCCTCCCAACTCTCTCCCTGGCAATAACACCCTATGTATTCACACTGACCAAGTCTCCCTTCGACCAACAAGTCACCTATTAAGGTAGAAGGTCTGGTAGCAGATCACCTGAATGGAGAGCCATCCCTGATCTGCAGAGTTACTGACTTTAAAATTTTTGTTTTAGAACCAGAAAGGTCCCTAGATAATACCTAAATATTAATTGAAAAAGACAGATTTTGGAAAAGTCAGTGAGGCAAATGAATTGGTAATTTTACAACTTGGAAAATACATATGTATAGAATTTTACATTGTGTCTGGATCGAGGGGAAAGAACAGAGTATCCTGTAAAGTGTGAAGACAGACTAGTCCTGGAAATTGCATGTTTATTTCAAATAGGGTAACAGAGAAAGTGCTGTCCCTTTTCTGGCCACAGAACACAGCGAATTGGCAAAGTTTGAGGTATCATTTCAGAGGTGGAGGACAGAGAGCCTGGCCCATCAGAGGAGTGTACAGGGTAAGAAAACAAGAGGGAAAAGGGATGCTATTCTGTCTGTAGAGGAGCTTGGAAGAAGGCTCAGAGCAGAGATCAAATGATTGGATAAACTTTGAGCAAATGTGCCAGAAGAGGAAAGAGGAGGAATAATGGAAGAACATCAGAAAGACAAAGGAAACTCTTATTCCTAATCTGAACACTAAGAAAGTGATGGCTTCATTCATTCATTCATTCACTCTTCATTCAACAAACATTTAGTGGGAATACATCCAGGGGTAAATGACATATGGCTGCTGCCCTCAGCCAGAAAAATAATGAAAGACATTTTCATTACAGTGGGGCAAGGGCTATGATTCATGGAAATTCAGGGACATACAGGCGAAGCGTGAGCACAGACAGAACGTGCTGGGGGAGAGCTTTCTAGATAAGGTGGCACCCCCCTGAAGCTTGAAGGGAAACAATGGGCAGAGATTTCAATCACAGGGGGAGCAACCCAGGAGTTGGACTTACCATGGAGAAGCCCGAGACTGAAATTCTCTTTGCTTGTGCCCTCAACATGGAAGTAATGTGTCATATATGAGTCTTTGCTCTCTTCACCTTGAGCACCCCATCGACACAACCTGCCAGAGTCTGGAATACAACCAGTGGTTTTCACTCGGCCAAAAGTTACCGATGTTGCTTTCTGGGTATTTGTAGCTGAAGGTATGCCCGTTTCTGTCCAGTGTAAACAGAGGAACTAAGCTGGCATCAAGACAGAACATGGTAGCATGTAGCCAAGGAGAAGGTCTGCCTGGCTGCCGAATACACCCTGCAAAATGGCACACAGGTGCTATCATGCAGCTATCGACTTCATCAGCGCGACAAACTGAAGTGTGTTGACAGCTGCGGTGAAACACACTCCGAGTTAAACATAATTAAGCAACATGATTAGCACTGAATAGAAGCTGGCAGCGAAGAACTCTGGTTTCCAAGCCAAAATGACATGATCACAGCCTTTTACAGCTGGGAAGAGGTCTTACAGATCACAGACAGCATCTCCATTTCACAGAGAGAAGTGAAGTGAAGGCGGAATGGACTGCAATGGACTGCAGAATGATATAAGAAGCTCTATGGCCTCAGGGTAAGAGTGGGGACTCTGAGATCAGAAAGTGTGGGGTTTGCATCCTAAGTTTGGAATTCACTGACCTCAGGAAGTTCTTTAGCCTCTCTCAGCCTCTTTGAAACCTGGATTGTTGTGAGGGTGGACTAAAGATTACTGCAGGGCCGGATCGTGTATGACAGGAGGTCAGAACACTGTATTCATATCCTTGGACCACCACTTAGGAGCTGTGGCTTCCTGGGCCTCAGTTTTTCCACCTGTTAAATGCGGATAAGAATGCTGGTTCCTGCCCTAATTACTTGCCAGTGCAAGGCTTCAAAATGAGAGCTGTGTAAGTTTCTAAGCAAATTGTTGCTGCTACAGTATGGCAAGGTATGTTCTGGGCCACCCTACTGGTTAGTGGGCAGGCAAGGCCAGATATACGCAGTAAAAGAGAAAGACCACGTGAGATTTTTTTGAGTACCTGTTGGATTGCAATGCTTGGACTCCCCCTATCAGATCAGAGTTTGATGGGACGGTGTGGAGCTCAAATGTGAGAAGAGACCTGCAAGTATGTGCAATGTAAACTGTTCTCATTTCTGGGTGGAATTCCAGGGGATGGTGGGATTGGAGTGAAGCAGAGGTGGGCAGCAGGATGGAGAGGAAAAACCCTGGGGAAATGGTGCACTCTGCCTGAGTTTCACTCTGAGTTTTCAGATAAGGAAGGGAGGAGGGAGGGAGAAAGGGAGGAAGCGGGCGGGGTGGGGGGAGGGGAGGAAGTGGGGGTGGGAGGAGGGAGGAAAGGAGGAAGAAAATACACCAAAAAAAAAAAGCATAAAGCAAAACATCCGTTTGGTCAATCCACAAGAAATAACAGCAAGGTTGCAAATAGTGCTGAGAATGGGATTGCTGGACTTTTTCACAGCTTCGGCTGGCTCACAATCCCCTCCGCTTGGTGCTTCTCTCGATTGCATGCCTCAAATGCTCTAATTATATTGCACAGCAGAAGGACGGCCTGGTGCCCTTGGATGTGAGCGACTGTCTACTTGCCACAGGAAGGTTCTGTGCTTTCATAGGCTTCATCCCCCCTCTCACCCCCCGCCCAGGCCTGGGAATGAGCTGGGCACTATTTTAGAGGTCTCCTCTGCAGAAAGACGACAAGCTTGTATTTGATTTCTCTTCTTGCCCAGGTTCTTATTTCTGCCTAAGATATTCTTTTCTGGCTTCCCTACCTGGTCTCCTCCTATTCACCTCTAAGGCCCAGTTCAGAGCCCACTGGGCTCCATTCAGCTCAGTCTCTGCCCTGAGTACTTGTGTAACGAATACCATTTACCTGGCTGTCTCCCGGCCACCAGGTGGTTGCCTAAAGGTAACAGCCTTCTCTTCCGCTTCTATTCACATTTGTATTCCCTACACTTGGCACAGTGCTTTGAAAATGGGGCTTTGCTTCTCAAAAATATTCACAGTTTATGGTCCAGCAGAATCAACATTACCTGGAGCTTGTGAGACGTGTCATCTCAGGCTCCGCCCAGACCTACTAAATGTGAATCTTCCATTTCACAAGATACCCAGGTAATACGCAGCCACGTTCAAGTTTAAGACACTGTACGGGATGGGGTGGGGAACATTTGATCAGTGTTTCTGTAATTCACCTGAAGCAACCAATCATTCCTGATGAAGTTCTCTCTCTTCCAAGAGGATACAACAAAGGGTTAAGGGAATGCAAATCCTTTAGCCCTCTCTCCCAGGCCTGCAGTGGTTCCGAAACATTAACTCTGCAATTTGGTGGCCAGTTTCCATGTACCAGGTACCTACCACCTACACCTACTACTTTCAAAGAAACCACAACCTGGACCTGGAACAGAACCAGATGTGCCAAAAGGCCTGAGGACATTTCGCTGAACTTCCTGATGGGAAGCTGGCATGAACAGAAATGTCAAGAGTCTTCCCTCTCGAGGTTTTGAGCTTTGTGTTGCAAATTCAATGGTCCAGATCGAGATCTGACGAGTCCAATTCAGATTATCATCCAAACCTTTAGCTGGGGACTGAAACCAAATCTGTGTTCTCAAACCATTCTAAATGTGCTGATCACCGGCTAGAGTTTGCCATATAACCCAATCCAAGAGAGTATAGTCATTTCTCTAACAGCAGACGCATCATTTGCTCATCAATGGAAAATCTAGTTGTAGCATGAAAGGTCAAAAGTCGCAAGAGAAACTTGACACCTTTGAGAATGTGCCAAACCTCAAGGTTTCAATAATAAAGGCTTTCAGTCAAACCATCCAGAGGTAAATAGAGGCCATTCGACCCGAAGTCCAGCACAAATAGGCATGAACTATACTGTGCCTTAAAAATAGTGGAAGTGTTTGCCAGAATGTTAAGGAAGCAACAACCTAAGCAGTGCCTTCTGCCCCAGAAGACGACAGCCCATCTACGGTTCAAGACACAGCAACCCACAGCTATGGCCCTACGAGATGTGGAGATATTGTTGAAATCCAAAAAGTAAAGCCAGAGTCTTCAGCTTTATCTCCTCAATTCCCCAAACTGTGACGTACTACTAAGTATTATCGAAGTACAAAATTCTAAAATATCTGGTGCAGATATCAAAGCTATTAATTCAATGTATATTTACTGGGCACATGATGAACACATGGTCCTCAGCGATATCCTTAACAATTATGCTCCAGCTTCAGTCCCTGAAAAAAGACCTGTTGGTTGCAACTGAGGATGCCAACAATAAAACCAGATCCCAAGGACACCATTCCACTGCTATGTCCTTACTGGAACTGAAAATTCTTGAGGAAATCACATGCATATCAGAGTTGATAAAGAGGTCAACCATCTATAACAGAGGTAGTTTAATAATGCCAATCACACAGCTCAGAAAAATGTGCTTCTCTCTTAATTTCTGTAAATCAATTCCCAGTAGAGGAGCTGGGTACGCTTGTAGACTCAACCACCTACACTGGTAAGCCACCTTTCTAGTTAAGAGCACTTTCCTAAGTGTTTACTCATTGGGCCCTCAGAGTCACCCTGGGTAGTTGGTGGCTTGCTATAATGTGACATGGCTAGTATGTGCAGGGTTGACATGTGAACTGTCTTATTCCGTGCTGGGAGTTGGGAGGCAAGCAAAAGGCAGCTATTCCTCACTTTAAAAGTGTTAGAAATCCTTTTTTTGAAATTCCAAGGAATGAAGCATCTCTCTAAACTGCCTTCCTCTTTACGTAATTTGACAGTAAGTATCCTGGTGTATTAGACTTTCCTTGATCTAAGTGGCCCTTATATCAAGGAAAGTGTGCAGAAGGCCACACTGCTCAGACTGAAGAGGACAGAAGGATCTAAAGGAATTCTAGGTCTCTGGGCTCTCCTCAACAGGTATACGAAGCTGACCTCAAAACCATCCCTTAGTTTTAGGAAGGAAGGGAAACAATTCATGGAGGTGGTCAACTAAATTATTGTCACTCTAGATTTCATCTTGCGTCCAGCTGATGACTACTCCAACTTCCATTAACATCGAAGGTGACCAGCCCAGAGAGACAGGAAATGAGCATTTTGTGAATATCTTCTATGTACAAATCTTAAACCTCTTTGAGGATTTTCTAAGTCTGTAGACTCTCCCTTATTCAAAGGCATCCCTTGATTTTTACTCCTCCCAAGGTTCCCTCCTATGGGTCCTGGCATCCCTCTTCCCTGTAAAGGTCAGGACAAGAGGGAAGAGGGAAAAGTAGAGAGAAACTCAAAACTGTTTACCTGTTAAAATTCTTAGCTGAGATGTGTATATTGGCAAGGACAACCCCGCAAGAGAAAGCAAAACCAATAGATAGGCAAGAAACCAATTATCCAATAGGGAGAGAGCTTTGCTTCAGAGGGCAAGACAGGACTCTCTCAGACCCCCAGTCTTGCAGACCAAGGCACTGCTGGAAGAGGGCACTGTAGAAAAATGCTGAACGCGATAATGGCAGGCACCACTGGAGTGGGCAAACTGCATCCTCTTCCACCAAAGAAACAAAAGGCACTGAAAGGAATGAAGTAGACAGTGAGAGGTGTGTTTTGCAGTAGGAAAAGAAACAAAAAGAGCGACTTGTATGAGTTTTCATGTTACTTTAGTGAAGTCACAATAGGACAGTTTCTCTTCCCAAAGCTTGCCCAGAACAGCTTTTTAAAGGGGGAGCAGGAACTGTACGAGTTTTTACTAGATTCTGAGGTTGAAGCCTTAATTTGAGTCATGATTGGATTGTACATCTATTTGGGTAACTGTTCAATTAGGAGTGTAATAGCTGGGACAGAGATCTTAATGAGCTTTTAGTGTCGTGATGCCTCAAGACTGCCTTTTTTTTTTTTTTTTGTTATTATTATTATTAAGCTTTCATACAGGCTTTTTCCTCTCTGCAGTCCAATTATACTCTTCTCCCTTCAGACAGGTCGAAATGCAACGCTGAGTTTTGAAGGTTGATGACTGTGCATTAAAGATGGGTAGTTTTCTCCTCATCATCTTCATGATGAGTTTGTAAACTGCTGCTTGGATCTACCCTGTGGTCATTATAAACCTCTGGGAATGTTGGGATCGTAGGGTTAATCTTTCACAATTGAGAAAACTGAGATTCAGTTTTCTGAAAGATGAAGTGACCTACCTGATATGGCACAGACAGTGACAGAACCAGGGCTGGCACCCAGGAGTCCTGACTCTCCAGGAGCAAAACAATCAAAACACTTGTATATGTCACAGTAAGGTCATCTTAATACTAAAACATAGGCAAATAACCCAGTGGTATAATTCATTTTTAAAAAAAGAGAGAGAATTCCCTTCCAAAGACATTGTTGTGTTGGTCTTAACTCAATAGGTACTTTACTTAATTTTTCTCTGCTCTTCACTATTTAGACTTGGAAACAGTTAAAGTTGATAATTACATTTTGAGTTAAATAAAAGAAATAGCACTCAAACATATTCTGATTTAAGCAAATCTGGTCTAGGAAACCTGTATCATGAGACCTCATAGATGGGGATGATGTCTGTTTATTTTTTTGCTTTAGGAAAGGATCCTCTGCCTTAGTTTCCTAATACGTAAAAGTGACATAAGAATGGCACCTACAAGGGCTTCCCTGGTGGCGCAATGGTTAAGAATCCGCCTGCCAATGCAGGAAACACGGGTTTGAGCCCTGGTCTGGGAAGATCCCACATGCCGCGGAGCAACTAAGCCCGTGCACCACAACTACTGACTGAACTTGCACTCTAGAGCCCGCGAGCCACAGCTACTGAAGCCCGCGCACCTAGAGCCCGTGCTCCGCAACGAGAGAACCCACTGCAACAAGAAGCCCATGCACCGCAAGGAAGAGTAGCCCCCGCTCGCCGCAACCAGAGAAAGCCGCGCACAGCAACAAAGACCCAACACAGCCAAAAATAAAATAAATAAATAAATTTATTTTAAAAAAAGAATGGCACCTACGTCACAGGATTGTTGCGAAGATTAAATATTATAGTTAAACTTGTTTACAAGGCTATCTGGCAGACAGTCATTCTCAATCAACATGACCTGCTTTTGTTCTTATTATCGCAAAAGGATGGCTAGAAGATTCTGCATGCCAACCAATCGGAATCATTTTTATATTTGTAGGAGGAGGTGAAGACGATTGGGTGGCATGCTGGGGGCAGTGCATGTGCAAATATTTTGAGATGTTTTAAAAGGAAGAGAAAATTTACACCAGAGTTTGTAAAGGTGACTATTGAGAGAAAACAAATGATGCTACTATAAATTAATAATGCAACTCATTTTTGATATGTTGTTGAGTGCCTGAAGAATGAATTTGCCTCAAACAGTCTCTTCAAAATCCATTTATTGCCCCAGATAAATTGAAGGGTAGTGTCACATTTTGAAAAATGTTATTTTACTGGCCATAATTTTTCATGGTTCCGATGGGGACCTGGTGACAGCCCAACACAGCGAATGTCCTTCATATTGCCATCCTTTCTTTTTCTGTAAAGCTGAATTGTCCTGGGACCACTCAAAATGTGATTTATTTGTCCCTGGGCCAGTAGAAGGTTCCGTGTAGGTGAAAATGGATGTTTGGATAGTTGAAGAGAAATGGAAATGAGACTCGCAGGCTGACTTAGTGGAAAGAGGTAGTAACTTAGGAACATCAGATCACTCTACATTCTGACTATGGAGTTCTGGATGATTCATGTGCCTCAGAGATACACATGGACCTACATGTGATCTGTCAGGAAGGAAGGAAGCAGGAGCACAATAAGAGCATCTCAGTGCTAGGCCCTGTACTTGTGCTTTGTATATATTTACTCACTCAGTAATCGGAACAGTCCAGTGAAGCTTAGGGTGACCAAGGCTAGAATATGTGTTCAAAGTCACAGACCACTAAGTACCGCCAGCACTGGGTTTGCCCCAAGTTTGGGCTGATTCAAAAGGACCATGGTACGAAGTGAAGTAAGTTAGAAAGAGAACAACAAATACCATATGATATCACTTATAAGCAGAATCTAAAGTATAACACAAATGAACTTATTTACGAAACAGAAACAGACTCACAGACATAGAGAACTGACTTGTGGTTGTCTAGGGCGGGTGGGGGTGGGGGAGGAGTGGGGGGAGGGAAGGAGTGGTAGTTTGGGATTAGCAATGCAAACCATTGTATATAAAATGGATAAACAACAAGGTCCTACTGTACAGCATGGGAAACTATATTCAGTATCCTATGATAAACCATAACAGAAAATAATATGAAAAAGAAAAAAATATATATATATGTATAATTGAATCCCTTTGCTCTACAGCAGAAATTAACACAACATTGTAAATCAACTATACTTCAATAAAATAAATGTAAAAAAGAAGGGCCATGATGCTATGCTACCAGTACTGTGGACACTTGGCCTTATTGCATCTCTTCCTTTGGGAACGGTATCAGGCATCCACTTTCACAATGAGCTTGCTGTTGTGGGGAGAAATTAAGAGGCTAGAGAAACTCAAGATACAATGAATGAAGGTATGTTTCAATCGTAGTTTTCCCACTGCCTGGTCCAGTGCTCTTTCCACCACACTCTAGTTCTCAGAGATGAGGTAGGAAGATGTCAGACAGACCTGATGAACCATGTACAGGGCTAGTGGTCAGAGAAACTGGGTTCTAGCCAGTCTGTAAATCTGAAACCTGGCCCTCCACTTCCTTGCACCACTGTTTCCTCATTGGTCAAGTGAGGAGGCTGAACTAGATGATTTCCAAGGTCTATTTCAGCTTGAACATTCCATTATTCTATTATCTTTGTGCTCTGATAAGTAGAAGCATGTAGCCCTGGGCTTATTAATACTAACTGGGGCAAATAAGTGAAATTACTTTATGAAAACAGAGCTGTGGTTGCTGCTTGGAGCCAAATCTGCCTTAGGAGACTCACTCTAAGCATTGGTAATGGGATTGCTGATGGTTCCTCGGCCACAGCCCACGAACGCCCTGCAGTTTCACTTTCCAGTTGGAGCCAAGGGTGAGTATCCTCCACAGAAACATGAAAGTGAGGCACAACACAGTTTAAGTAAAAGGAATAAATCAAACCAGCCACATTCAGCCTGACTCATCTTTCATCCATCTCCTTCCCAATGCTTGTTCAGTCCAGCTCAGTCCAAATGCCAACCCATGCTAGAAATGGCCCCTTTAAGGCTCAGCCCGCAGTGATGGGTTGTCTCTCTGAACCTCAGGAGAGTTCCTGCTCTCTATTACTCAACATTTATAGTCCGGGACTCAGACATGTCTATATGTTTCAGTATCTGAGATCTATAATGAAGATCCTTTGTGCCAGAGGCAATGTTTTATGCTTTGGGACGTGGGGTGGGAATATGGACTGAAGGCCACAGGCTACATATGTGACCTGTATTGCCCTGTTTGACACATTTATTTTAATGCTCTGCTCTTGGGTTGTAAAAAAAGATGCTGCAAAAACTACCACACTAAGCAGATTAATCCATATCTTTTAGGAATTCTGCTGAGACTATAGCTAAGTCAGCCTCTCAATGTTCCCTATGAGATTTCTTTCACTATTTAATTTCAGGAATACAGCTATCCCATTTTGATGATCATTTTGATGATCATTTTGATATTAAGAACTGTGAATTGACAGAGTGTCTCCTCTTTTGTTTTGGCTGCCAGGAAGGCCAGGTCAAACACGAAATGAATCGGTATCATCTTTTTTGTTCCATATACTCTGTATAGTATATTCTTTAATTTGGTCATGATAGTTTTCAATTTTACTTATACTTTCTCTGGTCCCTCTTGTATTTTGCCATTGTTGTATATTAGAAGTTTCCTTTTAATTTGCCCCCAATATTCCTTCAAATGAGGTAAATATAAATACATAAATAAAACCCGTTATTTCTTTGAATCTGAAATGGGGGCATCATGCCTGAAATTCAGCAAATACTCAGTAAATACATACTGCTTGATTTACAGGGAGACACATCTCACCTTATAAAAAAGCACTTTCTGAGAGTCGGAGCTGCTTAGAGAAGAGATGCGTGGTTCCTGTCACTGTCACTGGAGGTGTCTGTGAAAAAACTGGATAAGCACTTCAGCCACCTTACTGAGCTTCAGTATCTTTATCTATAAAGTGGGAGTAATAGTATCTCCCTTTGAGGTTGTTGTGAATAGTGTTATGAGTTAGTGCATGTCAAGCACTTTAGCTCTTAGCACAGTGTCTGACACATAGAGTGAGCACTTGAAAAACAAGCAGCGGTTATCACTAAAGAGGACTCATGCACTGAAAGCTGTTTTATTAGCTTAAGTTCACTTCCAAACCTGACTGTTCTGTTGGGTGAGCAAGCCCACAGTCAGGAGAAGAATCTCAAAGGTGGAGCCATGGACCCACCCTGCTTGTGTGGCCACTGTGAGGGGGATTTCCACAGAAGAGGAGGGGCTGGATGAGGTACCTTTTAGGCGTCTTTCCAACCCCAAATTCATGATACGTTTCAAATCTGTTCATTCAGAGGTATCATAAGGGTGTTGGGGGGGAAAAAAGATTCTAGTGTCATTTTATGAGAAGTTCTTTGTTCTTTCATGTGTAAATTTCATTTGGAACCTTATCAATTGGATATTAAAGCATTTTCCAGGGAAAAATACCCAGGAAGAGAGGAGTGGAGGAAATGTCGGAGAGCACTTCACGCCTTGCTATCTAACTGTAAGGAAAGAGCTGCTTTCCCCATGGCCTGCCACACACAGGCTGGCAACCTGATTATTTCCGGGAAGGCACAGACAGCACACTTCCAACAATGAAACTTTCCAGAACGCATGCCGAACGTGATGGGCGTTCCAGTTTCATTACTGTCAACCTCACACTGAATTGCTCCATTATGCATCCCTACGATTTTACAGTCAAGGTTTCCCCTGCTATCCGAAAGTAGAGCATTCCTATGAAATCTTTCGAAAACCGAGATGGCGTAAAGTGAAGAAGCAGTTGCCTTAGGACACATCTTGCTAACGGGTAGGCAAAAGAAGCCGCGGGAAAGCACAGATGCTCACAGACAGTTCGAAGCTATGGCGGCTTGACGCTAAGATGCTGAGTGTGGTTCCTGGGGAAGGAGCTTGGCGGGCTACCCTCCGCGCTCAGGGGTACACGCTGCCTCTATAATGTCTCACCACAAAACAAACACTGAGCCCTATTTTCACTTTTCACCCTTCTCCCTAAAAGAGAAAATCCTCTTCAGGTTTCTTTTGGTTAGTGAAAACAGGTACTAATATAGGTCTTTTGTAAAAGTTAACTGGCATAAGCTGAACTTTTGAAAAGCAGAGGATACCTGGATTTTGATGCTGGCATCCTTCAGAAAATGTGCCACGTCTAGGAAAAGGAACCCATCAACTCTCAGCATTTTGGCTGGAATGACCATAAAATTGCAGGTTCCCAACACAACCACGGAAACCATTTTCCAGTGACCTTTGTCTAAGGAGTTGTCAGGTACCTGAATGGGGCAGAATGAATTGGTGGGAAATTCTCCAGAGATACAGAGGCCAGGCACTGATTTCATGATTTTAAAGATAGATTTTTCTTTTCCACGGAAATCCCAGGAGGGGCATCTATTATAGAGATTGGGACTACGGGTGTCACCCCAGGTAGTCCACAATGTAGATGGTCCCGGCGTAACCTGTGTCTAAGTGGAGAAGAAATGGCAGCATCGGTCATGAAGGACAGGTTTCAACTTAATACTCCTGGATCAGTCAATTCTTTGGTTGGAAACAGGACTGGCAATTTCTTGTTGGTAGAGCCTCTTGAAATGTGAGTGGGCAGGACTGGTGACAAGCAGTGTCCAGCCACATGATAGGTGCTATAAATATTTGTTAGAAGTCTCAAACTGCCCCACCTAATCCAGGTTAGGGCTTTCTGAAAGCTCTTATATAGGAGATTCTCCAGTCTTCAGATGGGGGTAAGAGTGGGTGGGAGGAAACCTTAAAGGGCAAGCAGGAGACTACAGCTCCCTCTCTCCTTGGAAAACCATAAAATAGATAAGAAATCGAGTAAGTGATGCTGGCCCACGGAGATCGCTGGCCCGACACCCGTGTCATCCTCCTCTGGTCCCCTCTGGCTTTTGAGTGTGTTGCCTTCACTCCCCCTCCTTCCATGCTCCCCTCCCCACATCCCAGAGACTGGAGGCAGCTCGGCTATGACAGAGTGTTGGACTCTGAATTCCCAGCCATGGCAATAAAAAGTGACTTTGGGATACTCTGTCTTCTTCTGTTGCCTGCTTATCTTTTCTCACCTGCTGCTGGAAGCTCATCATGGTTGATTTTAGGCTAAAGAAAAGATCTCCACGAAGTGATCTGAGCAACAACGGCATTAGAATTCAATCAGACATCTGGCCAGTAAGTCTTATTATTCATGATTTAGCTCGGAAGGGGATGAGCAAGGCTAGGGTTACTCTGTTATCAGCGGAACTGGCTACAGAAACCAGGTGCTATTTAGTGAGATACTTATTGAATGGCTGGTATGTGCCCAGCAGCATGCTAAGCACGGTGGGGGAATGAATACAAAGGTGAGCTAAACATAAATCCTGTGCCCAAATTAACTGTACTAAAATGAGGAGGAATGAGATACCTACTTCCATAACTGGAGAGTAAGAAGTGCATCTAAGAGCCATGGGCAGAGATTTGGAGGACATTAGAGGAGGCAATGATAACTTGTTCCTACAGACATCCCCCAGCTTCCATGGAAGAGGGAGCTCAGATGCTGGCCCTTAAGGCATCAAAAGAACCTGGACATGGGAAGGTGGTGGTGGTGGAGGTGCACGGTCAGCCATGATGGGGCAGAGGGATCTTCTGCCAGGAAACGTCTGGGTCGTGAAGGCAGAAAGACACTTTACGGCTGCATGAGGCAGTCAGCTGACGATTGTGTGTGCAGGTAACGCTCCAACGCATTTGCTTAGAAACCCGTCTATTGTCACCAAAGCATAAGACCTGGGCAGTGGCCTGAGTTTTCTCATCACTGAGCATGCTGGTTCTCCGTGGTCACCTGCATTTTGCGCTAGCTCAGTCCTCACCCCCACCAGTCAGAGATGCATCATTGAGAGCGCAGATTATCTGTCCCTGTGACAGTAGAACACGCCTGACTCTGACCCTTATGGGAGACACCTCCTCATCATATCATTCTTTTCCAAGGCAATCAATGTGATCTTTCTGTCAAGAAGTATTCTTTAAACAACGTCTGAACCCTTTCAGTTACTCCGCTAGTCCTGTCAGAAGGCACACCTGGCTGCTTTGTCAGAAAATTAAAGCTGGAGGGGCTCTGCTCGGCTGTGGAAACACAGCCAGATCCTCTTTTCTCCAAAGTGAGGACTTTGGGAAATGGCACATCAGAAGCAGCATGGCAAGTGGTAATTCGAATGGGCTCCAGTGCACAACAGCTCAGGTCTAGGGAAAAAGACAGGCTGGAGAGATTCAGGCAACAGATATCGTGTATACCTTCCCAAATTACATTCCTGCTGCAGATCAAAGTTGTTTGTTTTTTTTTTTTTCCCAACCACACCAAAGCACACGTTTGGAGGCCAAACTCTTCAAGGCACTTAAGAGGTATTTGGTAACTTTCCTGTTAAATTTGGAGTTCAGCTTACAAGCCCAAGGTGTACTAAGTGACCTAGCAAACAAAGCACTGCTTATGGGACCAGAGGACTACATCTACCTGAGGTTTGAAGTATTTTTATGAGCACCATTTGTTTCAAGAGGTCATGGCCAGCCAGACCCATAACACCCCCATATCACCATGTCAGATTTTGACTCATCCAATTCTTGTCTGCCTTGTTAAAACCATTCAGCCTAGGAGAGTCTATGAAGGGAATGTTACATCTACATCCCGAAGGGTGGCTGGTTTTTCCACTTATAAAGGAAAACCTTTTCCTTCTACAGAAATATCTCTCTGCAGTCTTGCCAGGTTTAAAGCCTCTTATGCAGAATAGTCAGTTTCCATAAACCACAATCGCATATCATCAAAAATCTTAAGGATGCAATGAAGTAAATAAATGTATAAATGCCATGAGATGCCTTAGACCGAATCCTGGAATAGAAAAAGGACATTGATATAAAAACTAAAGAAATCCAAATCAAGTCTGGACTTTGGTTAATAGTAATGTGCCAGTGTTCATTTCTGAATTTTAACAAATGAATCATAGTTATGACATGAGCAACAGGGGAAACTGGGTGAAGGGTATATACGAACTCTCTGCATTATCTTTGCAGCTCTGTGTAAATCTAAAATTGTTCTAAAATAAACAGTTTATTACAAACTTTATGGATGAACTTATACTTTGGCAGATAAGTCACTGGTTCTGAGGGAATCTCTATACCAGAAAGGAAGTGTGACAGAGCAGAGAAGCACCAGTGTAGGAGGTAGGAGCTCTGTGTCAAAGACCCAGGTCTACCTATAATTAAAGCCATGACCTTGGATCAGCCATGTAAGCTCCTGTAGCATGCATCTGTGAGAGGGTCTGCATCTCTCACAGGAGCGTTATGAGGACCAAATGCAAAGATGCTTTAGAGAATTCACTGAAAACTTAAAAACACAACAAACTGGAAAGGTGGTCTTAACACCTTCTTTTCTATTTTTCATAATCCTTTATTCATGGTCTCCCAGGCTTTTCCATTTTTCTTTCTTGGTTTTCAGGTTTCACATCAAGTGTTAAGTCCTAAAAGTTTAACAAGCCACTGAGTATCTTGATAACTTTTAGAGACACGATCTATGGGCAAACGTATAGGCAGGAATTGTTTGATCTCAACTCTGGAAGCTGCACAAGAGAAAGTTTTCAAATGGTGCCTGAGAGAAGACACCAGGGCGGCTTTGAGGCACACAGAGGGGATTCAGCGACCAAGCGCAAAACTGGGCAGTAACAGAAGCAAAGGTTTTCTTTACCATCTCCTGGAAGCTCTGGAACTCCGGAGTGAAATCACCCCAACATCTAGTGATTGAAGAGGTGGTTCCTTCACAGGCAGAGGGACTCTTGCTGCCCCAAATGCTAGCAGCACTGCTTGTTGAACTGTCATTCCAACAAGTTAGTCCTCTCCCTCTGGCAGAACATCTGGTCATTCTTCCAGAGCTCCCCAGCACCCAGACTGTCAAATTCAACTGCTTAGCATGGCCCAAAGGTCCTTCACCTTTACTCATCTCCTGTTCCCTCCTCCTTACATCCAGCTGTTATCTCCCATTTGCTGTTTCTCAAGTACACATATGGTTTAAGGCTATGTGCCCTTCACCTGCTTGTCCTCTTCCCTAGAATGCCCTTCCCTACTTTCTCACCAGAATAATCCCGACTCCTCTTTTCTTTGTTTTCCATTTTTCATAATCCTTTCTTCATGGTCTCCCGGGCTTTCCCATTTTTCTTTCTTGGTTTTCAGGTTTCACATCAAGTGTCAAGTCCTGTAAGTTTCTTCCCTGATCCTTCCCTCCCCCAACTTCAGCTGGTGCCTCCCCTTAATCCCTGATTAAACTGTTCATCCAATATTCTTGCTGTGTTACAAGCACCTTTCACAACAGATTGCAATCTTCTATGGGTAAAGGATGTGTGTGTGTGCTTCTAGTATCCTAATCATTTACCAAGTATTCAGCACAAAGTAGGTTACAGGAATAAATAAATCAGTGAATAAAATGGTCAAGCCACTCAGATCTATTTTAGAAGTATGTATGTACTTCTAAGGCCAGAAAAACTTGGTATTAAATGTTACATGTTATTTCTACTGGATTAATTTCCAAATGCACTCAAGCGACAGCAGTGAGCTCATACAGTTCTAACATTATGTACAGAGCATTCTGCAGAATGACATAATGAGAATGACAACATTTTATGACTAAGTACCAGAAAATAAATTAATTCACTGCTAAGATAAATGACTGTAAGAACTTGGGGGGAAAAAAGCCACCATAGCTATTATGTTTCTAAGTTTGTTCTGGAATATAAAATACCTTCCACTGAGCAACTCCCACCTCCAATTAGCTGTATTAGCTCTATTCAACCTACAGCTAGAGATACCCAGCTGCTGTTTGAAACATCCCCAAATAATACATTCTGGAGCAAAAAGCAAAATTTGCAGGTAATTGACAGGTGTAAAATACCAGGGAATTTATCTTTTGCAGAGTAATTCATAAAAGAAGGGGTAAATACAGAATGCAAAGCAGTCTATCTATCCTAGACATATTTGCTGATTAGTTTTACGGGGACTCCACCTAAAACAAACTAGCTTTTAACGTCAATATTAATTTTAGCAAGCCAAGGATCAGGTCCTGAAGCAGGGGCGGGGGGATAGAAAAACCTAACCTAACTGCTTATTTTACATCTAGCATTTCCCAGCCTTTGGTAAGTACTCAAGAAAATTGATAAAAGTCTCATTTTATGAGTTCACTGCTCATAAAATTTATATATTTGAACAGTAAATTTTATAGGTTTTAAGCTTTGGGGGGATAGCTTGTACTAAAATTCTGCTTATTTGCAGACTGAAGCTGTGTCTGCTAGGGCAAGGTTGAAGAAGTTACAAACAAAAGATTTTATCTCATTCATTTTTCCCAGAAACTATTTATCAAGTACCTACTATGTACCAAGCATTGTTCTAGGTGCTGGGAATATAGCTGTAAACAGAATAAAGTTCCCAGCTTTATAGACTTACATTCTAGCATAGGGGTCAGCCAATTTCTTCTGTAAAGGTTCAGGAGAGTAAATATTTTGGCTTCACAGCCAGACTGTCTTTTGCAATACTCAAATACTTGCCATTGTAGTACACAAGCAGCTATAGGCAATACGTAAAAAAATGGGTGTGGATGTGTTCCAATAAAACTTTATTAATACAAACAGGCAGGGGGCCTGATTTGGCCTGTGGGCTGTTGTGACAACCCAACAAGTCCTTCAAAATATTACTTTTCATGGTAATTATTTTTAACCTTTCACTTGTTTCAGTTAGGGATCAGGTTCTCCAAAAACTCCTTTGAAGACCACAGTTGTTCAGTGTATTGAATGAAAATTATGCTCAGGGAAAGAAAAAAAAAACTAGAGCTGTGAGAGCTGAGGGTTACCACTACACCCTTCTGAAGGCCCACATATTTCTACTATTTCAAACAGATCAGCCACAACAACATAAATATTCTCTCAAGGAACTTTAAGCTAATTAATCGTGAATGTGACAGACAGCAGAGAATTAACTTCCTGAGGCTGGTGCAAAAAAAAAAAAAAAAGTTTTTCCTTGAGGTTGCTGCTTTCTGGGATCTATCATTTGTAGGTTCTGACAGGAAGTAGAAGGGCTAGAAGACCACGGCACTTTTAGAGTTGGTAGAATTATCCTTTTGACAAATGATTTTGCTGACTTGAGACATCTGGGTCATATTGGGTTTGAATTTGATTTTAAAGCCTTTCTTGCCAAGCCAAAGACAATGTTCTCTTTGGAATTTCTATACATCACCACACTGGTGCCCCTACGCATCAACTCCTTACCCAGATTTAAAACCTTCGTTATCAAATCAAGACAATGTGAGAGAGTCACATGACTTCAGTCCACTCGTAACACAATATATTACACTTGTTGAGATTTTTGTTACTTTCTTTTCTGAGATCACTTGGAAGATCTGCAAATTCTTACTTCCAGGAAGTTTTCAAAGAGTACCTCTGTCTAGCATTCATGATTCAACTATTCATTTGTTTAATATATAGGTATGAGACACCTTCTTGAGAATTATCAGGTAAACGATGTCATAAAAACATGGTTCTTTCCTCAAAGATGAATGAGACTGAGAGACACCTAGGTGCAAATTCTATGTGCTAAGTGCTATTAGAGAGGTATGTATAACTATGGGGATATTGGTGAAAACCTTTTAGAAGAAATGACATCCAAATCTGAGGGTGAGAAATAGTTCCCCAAGGCAAGTAAACAGGCAAGCACCTGCCAGGCTGAGCATGTACAAACACTAATACAGATTCTAGAACTTCTTGGGACCTAAGGTGGTCTTATTATAAATTTAAAGCTTGTGTTTTCTTCACCTGCTTCAGTGTGGTACACTCTTATCCTTTTTATATATCCCAGTCTCCCCAGGGTCTAGCGTGGTACCTGTTATTTTGTAAGAATACAGTAATGATGTGGAATGAATGAGTGAATGTTTTGACTTTTTTTGCAAGCATTTCTCCCTTGGAGATAAGTTCTCTGAAGATAGGGAATGGGACTATTTTGATGTGATCCTAAGATATCTAGTTGATGAGTAAAAAACAATCAAGGTTTAGACAAGGATTCCAAGACAATTCAACAGATAAAAAATTGTCTTTTCAACAACAGTTCTAAAACATCTCGGTATCTACATACAAAAGAATTAAGCTAGACCCCTACCTCACACTGTACATAAAAATTAACTCAAAATGAATCATAGACCTAACTATAAGAGCTAAAGCTATAAAACTCTTAGAAGAAAACATGGGAGTAAATCTTTGTGACTTTGGATTAGGCTATGGTCCCTTAGATTGGATAAGATAAGCACAAGTGACAAAGGAAAACAACAGAAAAATTGGACTCTGTCAAAACTAAAAATATATGTGCTTCAAAGGACACAGTCAAGAGAGTGAAAAGGGACTTCCCTGGTGGTCCAGTGGTTAAGACTTTGCCTTCCAATGCAGGGGGTGTGGGTTTGATCCCTGGTCCCTGGGAGCTAAGATCCCACATGCCTTGCAGCCAAAAAACCAAAACATAAAAGACAAGCAATATTGTAACAAATTCAATAAAGATTTTTAAAATGGTCCACGTCAAAAAAACTTAAAAAAAAAAAGTGAAAAGACAACTCACAGAATGGGAGAAAATTTTGGCAAGTCACATATCAGAAAGGGATTTATATCCACAATATATGAAGAATTCTGGTAACTCTACAGAAAAAAGACAAGTCAATTTAAAAATGACCAAAAAAAAAAAAAATGCTGAAAGGGACTTCCCTGGTGGCGCAGTGGTTAAGAATCCGCCTGCCAAAGAAGGGGACGCAGGTTCAAGCCCTGGTCTGGGAAGATCCCACATGCCACAGAGCAACTAAGCCCGCGCGCCACAACTACTGAAGCCCGCGTGCCCATAGCTCCGCAACAAAAGAAGCCACGGCAACGAGAAGCCCGCGCACCACAACGAAGAGTAGCCCCCGCTTGCCGCAACTAGAGAATGCCTGCATGCAGCAACCAAGACCCAGCACAGCCAAAAAATACACAAAATTAACTTTAAAAAAATTTAAATTTTAAAAAAGGAGCAAAGGATTTAAACATACATTTCTCCAAAGAAGATAAGCAAAAGGCCAATAAGCACATAAAATACACTCAGTGTCATTAATGATTATGCAAATCAAAACTACAATGAGATACCATTTCACATCCACCAGAATAGACTCAAATCCAAATGACAGACAGTAATAACTGTCGGAGGGGATATGGAAAAACTGGAACTTTCATACATTTCTGGGGAGATTATAAAATAGCGTGGTCACTTTGGAAGACAGTCTGGCAGCTGCTCAAAATGTTGAACAAAGAGTTACCATGTGACCCAGCAATTCTACTCCTAGGTGTTAAACCAAGAGAATTGAAAACACATGTCTGTACAAAAAGTTGTATTCATAGCAACATTATTCATAATAGTCAAAAAATGGAAATAAAACCCAAATGTCCATCAACTGATGAATGGATAAACAAAATGTGGCATATCCGTCCAATGGAATATTATTAGGCAATAAAAATGAAGTACTGACACATGTAACAACACGGATGAACCTCATAAATAGGCTAATGAAAGAACAGAGTCATAAAAGGCCACATATCCTATCATTCCATTCATATGCAATGCCTAGAATAGGCAAATCCATTGAGACACAAAGTAGATGAGTGGTTGCTAGGAGCTAAAGGGAGGGAGCATGGGAAATGACTGCTGGTGGATACTAGAGCAGCTTTTTGGGGTGATGGAAATATTTTGAAATCACAATAGGATGGTTGCATTCTGACTATCCCACTGAATTGTAAAACTTATTAGGGTGAATTTTATGGTATATGAATTATATCTCAATAGAGCTGCCATTTTTTAAAAAACCATGGGAGATGTTATCTCCTTCATAATTACCATCACTGTTACCATTACTGTATCAAATGTCACTGAGCAGTGACTTCATGCTAGTGGAAGTCTTTACAAAACAACTACAGATTGGATTTCTCTTTTGAAACTTGAGCCCACGGGGATTTTGTTTTAGAGCAGCCTATATCTTCTATCTCTGTGGTTATCTTTCCCCAGTGCCTTGCCCAGGCCTGGGCCCAGAGTGGAATTCAGTAAATATTTTTTTACTATTATCAAAAGGCCAGTGTCTCTTCTGAATTCAAGAAATAACCAAGAATTTTTAAATAAAAACAACAAAATTCACCCTTAAAATCATTCAGCCATTCCAAGGTCTAAAAATTCATTAAGAATTTGAGGTCCTACTCCCTGGTTCCTGATGCTTACACTTCAGAAGGGCAAGTAAGATAAATAAATAAAATGCAGCAAAGTAGTAAAAGGGAGATTTCACTTCTATGCTACAGAATTACACCTGAGTGTACCCACGATTTCTTCTCTTTGCAGATAACGGTAAAACTGCCTAAATCACACAGTAGTCGTGCTCTGAGACCTGATTTGGATTCATTTCTATTCAAGGCAAACTAAACGTGTAAAATGCCCTACTTCTAACAGCTCACCATAGTACACAAACTTTCAAAACAGAATCCGTTGAAATGAGTTTGGACTGGTGAAGAATCTAGTGTGGAGCCTAAATTAAGCTAAGAGAATTTTCCCACGTTCAGGAGGACAGAGTGACGTTCCCCCCACCAGCGCTCACCCTCTCAGAATGCAGCTAGAGCTGCGGATTCGCACGGCCCTGCTGGTGGCTTGTGAGAAGGGAGCAAATTCAGAGCTCAGAAACTCAAAATGTGCTGAAACTGCCTTGTTCCTTCGTGGGTCTGCCTGCTTGGCCGACAGCAGCTGAGTCCTGGCCACCCTCTGAGGCCAGGCCTGGCTCCTGAAAGCCCTGCTTGGAGGGAAGCTCTGTTCCTCCATGAGTACTTTGTCTGTTTAGCTTTGTGGCTAACTTCCGAGTTCCTCCGCCTGAAAGCCTGGCCTCACAGAAGCAGCAGCTATCTGAAGCAACGTCACTCTAGTGACCTACTCGGCTTGTTTTTCCAGATGAAGTTAACTTGTGCCAGAAGTAAGGTCCTTTTCCCCAAGTTACTGCAGTGGGTTGGTTGAAGGAAAATTCCCATTATGTAGTCGCTCCTCTAGGTATCCAGAACTGTGCCTTGTCCTACCATCTTTAGCCTTTCTTTTCTCCATTTGAGCTCCTGGGATTCCAGACCTCCAGACCTTGACTATGGACCTACCTGCCCTTCAAGCCCCATCTCAGCCACCCATCTGCTGGAGCTGGTTTCGGAACAGGACCCAAATACCTCCAATGACCCTGCTGGCTCTTGGGGTCATGCTCTTTGGGATCCAGTTGCCCTTGGTCCTCTCGGCTTCTCAGTACATCTACTGCCCAAGTTCCTGTGTGACAAGGTCAAGCTGTTTCTGTGTGTGAGAAACACATGCTTCACCTCTACTAAAGCAGCAGCAAAGAACAGTCATCTACGCCTTGGAGTGTACCGTAATGAAGAACAAGGGTTGTGTGGCCCAGTGCTGAGTGTGAATCCTGGCTTTGCTAGTTGCTCAGTAGCCTTGGGAACGTCTTCATCTGCTTTTTATTTCTAAGCCTTTCTGAACTTCAGTTTGTTTATCAATAACACGGGAATAATTATAGTACCTACTTCATGGGAATGTTGGGTAGAGTACGTGAAATGATGTATGTAAAGTCCTTATAACAGAGCCTGGCACACAGTAAATGCTCAGAAATATTAGACATTAGTGTCAATTGGAGAAGAAAAAGCAAACAACTATCCAGAGTCAATAAAATGACACACCAAGCATCTACTTAGATATAATCTGATCATCATAGAAATGCGCTATTAATATGACTTGAAACATCTTTCCCAAAAACAACATTTAGTTTCCACGATCAATTATCTGGATTACAGAAACAAATTATAAGGACTCACTTTAAGACAACATGAAGCGACATCAGTGGATACCAGATATAAGAGGACATCAATAAAGTCTGTCTCTAACAGACTGATACAATTGGGGTTTAGGGTCAGGGTTCTGGAAATTCCTCATACACTAAGAGGAAATGCTTTTAAATGTTATTTAACAGAAGCAAAAAATTTCCTTTTTCACCATTTGTCAAAGAAGACACAAACATAAACCTTCCACCTCTATGTGCCATTCTAGAATTCTATTTCCTTTAAAAAAACAAATATGCAAGCCAGCATCATGAATGTGGTATTGTCATCTGAGTCATTAGAAGAAGGAGATTTATGAAATGTGCAGCTGTATTTCCCGTTAGCATGCTTTGAAAAAATAATCTATCACCCATGAGTCCCTTAAGAGGGCCTACACACAGAATTTCTTTTAGATAAAAGTGTAAGGAGCAGGTTTGCCTCCCTCAGAGACTGAAATACTTTCACCTAACCAACCACATCTCACTTTACTCTTTGGTTTCCAGGAACATTTAAGGCTCAATGGCTAGCAACCCTGCAGGTCCATAAGTCTGTGCATTTCTATCTCCCACCCCATCCTGTCCTTGGCATCGGTTCGGCATCCTTCTCTTCACGTTTCCTTGGCCCCCATCTCTAAACGATTATTTCTATTAGGTTAAAGCTATCACCACTTTTGTAGGTCAAAAGTCATTGAATTTTAACAACTTCATTTGACTGAGCATACTTTTGCCACTTTTACTTCATAGTAATGTTGTAGGTCAATCAAAGCCTCTGTAAAAGGTGATAAGGTATAAATGAATGGTTTGATTTTTAAAGACGTTAAAATTATGGAACAGGGGCTTCCGGGAAAATGGCGGAAGAGTAAGACGCGGAGATCACCTTCCTCCCCACAGATACACCAGAAATACATCTACACGTGGAACAACTCCTACAGAACACCTACTGAACGCTGGCAGAAGACCTCAGACCTCCCAAAAGGCAAGAAACCCCCCACGTACCTGGTGCGCGAGAAGAGGGGATTAAGAACGCTGCTTAAAGGCGCTCCAGAGACGGGCGCGAGCCGCGGCTAAAAGCGCAGACCGCAGAGACAGCCATGAGACGCTAAAGCTGCTGCTGCCGCCACCAAGAAGCCTGTGTGCGAGCACAGGTCACTATCCACAGGCCGCGTCCGGGAAGCCTGTGCAGCCCGCCATTGCCAGGGTTCCGGGATCCACGGACAACTCCCGCGAGAGAACGCACGGCACGCCTCACGCTGGTGAAACGTCACGCCGGCCTCTGCCGCCGCAGGCCCGCCCCGCACTCCGTGCCCCTCCCTCCCCTCGGCCTGAGTGAGCCAGAGCGCCCGAACCAGCGGCTCCTTTAACCCCGTCCTGTCTGAGCGAAGAACAGACGCGCTCCCGCGACCTACACGCAGAGGCGGGGCCAAATCCAAAGCTGAGACCCTGGGAGCTGTGAGAACAAAGAAGAAAAAGGGAAATCTCTCCCAGCAGCCTCAGAAGCAGCGGATTAAAGCTCCACAATCAATTTGATGTACCCTGCATCTGTGGAATACATGAATAGACAACGAATCATCCCAAATTAAGGAGGTGGACTTTGAGAGCAAGCTTTATGATTTTTTCCCCTTTTCCTTTTTTTGTGAGTGTGTATGTGTATGCTTCTGTGTGAGATTTTGTCTGTATAGCTTTGCTTCCACCATTTGTCCGAGGGTTCTATCCGTCCCTTTTTTTTTTTAATTTTTTTCTTAATAATTACTTTTTAATAACATTTTTTTTTACTTTATCTAAGTTCTTTCTTTGCTTCCTTCCCTCCTTTAGACAACAAATCATCACAAATTGAGGAGGTGGACTTTGAGAGCAAGATTTATGATTTTTTCCCCTTTTCCTCTTTTTGTGAGTGTGTATGTGTATGCTTCTATGTGAGATTTTGTCTGTATAGCTTTGCTTCCACCATTTGTCCTAGGGTTCTATCCGTCCGTTTTTTTGTGTGTGTTTTTATTTTCTCTTAATAATTAATTTTTTTTATTTTAATAAATTTATTATATTTTATCTTTATTTTATTTTACTTTATCCTCTTTCTTTTTTCCTTCCTTCCCTCCTCCCTCCCTCCCTCCCTTCTTCCTTCCTTCCTTCCTCCCTCCCGCCCGCCCGAGCTCCCTCTCTCTCTCTCTCTCTCTCTCTCTTTCTTTCTTTCTTTCTACTTTTTCTCCCTTTTATTCTGAGCCGAGTGGATGAAAGGCTCTTGGTGCTGCAGCCAGGAGTCAGTGCTGTGCCTCTGAGGTGGGAGAGCCAACGTCAGGACACTGGTACACAAGAGACCTCCCAGCTCCACATTATATCAAACGGCAAAAATCTCCCAGAGATCTCCATCTCAACACCAGCACCCAGCTTCACTCAACGACCAGCAAGCTACAGTGCTGAACATCCTATGGCAAACAACTAGCAAGACAGGAACACAACCCCACCCATTAGCAGAGAGGCTGCCTAAAATCATAAGTCCACAGACACCCCGAAACACACCACCAGATGTGGACCTGCCCACCAGAAAGACAAGATCCAGCCTCATCCACCACAACACAGGCACTAGTCCCCTCCACCAGGAAGCCTACAAAACCCACTGAACCAACCTTAGCCACTGGGGACAGACACCAAAAGCAATGGGAACTACGAACCTGCAGCCTGCAAAAAGGAGACCCCAAACACAGTAAGATAAGCAAAATGAGAAGACAGAAAAACACACAGCAGATGAAGGAGCAAGATAAAAACCCACCAGACCTAACAAATGAAGAGGAAATAGGCAGTCTACCTGAAAAAGAATTCAGAATAATGATAGTAAGGTTGATCCGAAATCTTGGAGATAGAATGGACAAATTGCAAGAATCAGTTAACAAGGACCTAGAAGAACTAAAGATGAAACAAACAACAATGAACAACACAATAAGTGAAATGAAAAATACTCTAGAAGGGATCAATAGCAGAATAACTGAGGCAGAAGAACGGATAAGTGACCTGGAAGATAAAATAGTGGAAATAACTACTGCAGAGCAGAATAAAGAAAAAAGAATGAAAAGAATTGAGGACAGTCTCAGAGACCTCTGGGACAACATTAAATGCACCAACATTCAAATTGTAGGGGTCCCAGAAGAAGAAGAGAAAAAGAAAGGGACTGAGAAAATATTTGAAGAGATGATAGTTGAAAACTTCCCTAATATGGGAAAGGAAATAGTCAATCAAGTCCAGGAAGTGCAGAGAGTCCCATACAGGATAAATCCAAGGAGAAACACACCAAGACACATATTAATCAAACTGTCAAAAATTAAGTACAAAGAAAACATATTAAAAGCAGCAAGGGAAAAACAACAAATAACACACAAGGGAATCCCCATAAGGTTAACTGATCTTTCAGCAGAAACTCTGCAAGCCAGAAGGGACTGGCAGGACATATTGAAAGTGATGAAGGAGAAAAACCTGCAACCAAGATTACTCTACCCAGCAAGGATCTCATTCAGATTTGATGGAGAAATTAAAACCTTTACAGACAAGCAAAAGCTGAGAGAGTTCAGCACCACCAAACCAGCTCTACAACAACTGCTAAAGGAACTTCTCTAGGCAAGAAACACAAGAGAAGGAAAAGACCTACAATAATGAACCCAAAACAATTAAGAAAATGGGAATAGGAACATACATATCGATAATTACCTTAAATGTAAATGGACTAAATGCTCCCACCAAAAGACACAGATTGGCTGAATGGATACAAAAACAAGACCCATATATTTGCTGTCTACAAGAGACCCACTCAGACCTAGAGACACATACAAACTGAAAGTAAGGGGATGGAAAAAGATATTTCATGCAAATGGAAACCAAAAGAAAGCTGGAGTAGTAATTTTCATATCAGACAAAATAGACTTTAAAATAAAGACTATTAGAAGAGACAAAGAAGGACACTACATAATGATCAAGGATCGATCCAAGAAGAAGATATAACAATCGTAAATATTTATGCACCCAACATAGGCGCACCTCAATACATAAGGCAAACACTAACAGCCATAAAAGGGGAAATCGACAGTAACACATTCATAGTAGCGGACTTTAACACCCCACTTTCACCAATGGACAGATCATCCAAAATGAAAATAAATAAGGAAACACAAGCTTTAAATGATACATTAAACAAGATGGACTTAATTGATATTTATAGGACATTCCATCCAAAAACAACAGAATACACATTTTTCTCTAGTGCTCATGGATAGATCATAGGATAGATCATATCATATGCTCATAGGATAGATCATATCTTGGGTCACAAATCAAGCCTTGGTAAATTTAAGAAAACCGAAATTGTATCAAGTATCTTTTCTGACCACAATGCTATGAGACTAGATATCAATTACAGGAAAAGATCTGTAAAAAATACAAACACATGGAGGCTAAACAATACACTACTTAATAACGAAGTGATCACTGAAGAAATCAAAGAGGAAATCAAAAAATACCTAGAAACAAACGACAATGGAGACATGATGACCCAAAATCTATGGGATGCAGCAAAAGCAGTTCTAAGAGGGAAGTTTATAGCAATACAATCCTGCCTTAAGAAACAGGAAACATCTTGAATAAACAACCTAACCTTGCACCTAAAGCAATTAGAGAAAGAAGAACAAAAAAACCCAAAGTTAGCAGAAGGAAAGAAATCATAAAAATCAGATCAGAAATAAATGAAAAAGAAATGAAGGAAACGATAGCAAAGATCAATAAAACTAAAAGCTGGTTCTTTGAGAAGATAAACAAAATTGATAAACCATTAGCCAGACTCATCAAGAAAAAAAGGGAGAAGACTCAAATCAATAGAATTAGAAATGAAAAAGGAGAAGTAACAACTGACACTGCAGAAATACAAAAGATCATGAGAGATTACTACAAGCAACTCTATGCCAATAAAACGGACAACCTGGAAGAAATGGACAAATTCTTAGAAATGCACAACCTGCCAAGACTGAATTAGGAAGAAATAGAAAATATGAACAGACCAATCACAAGCACTGAAATTGAAACTGTGATTAAAAATCTTCCAACAAACAAAAGCCCAGGACCAGATGGCTTCACAGGCGAATTCTATCAAATATTTACAGAAGAGCTAACACCTATCCTTCTCAAACTCTTCCAAAATATAGCAGAGGGAGGAACACTCCCCAACTCATTCTATGAGGCCACCATCACCCTGATACCAAAACCAGACAAGGATGTCACAAAGAAAGAAAACTACAGGCCAATATCACTGAGGAACATAGATGCAAAAATCCTCAACAAAATACTAGCAAACAGAATCCAACAGCACGTTAAACGGATCATACACCATGATCAAGGGGGGTTTATTCCAGGAATGCAAGGATTCTTCAATATACGCAAATCAATCAACGTGATACACCATATTAACAAATTGAAGGAGAAAAACCATATGATCATCTCAATAGATGCAGAGAAAGCTTTTGACAAAATTCAACACCCATTTATGATAAAAAACCCTGCAGAAAGTAGGCATAGAGGACAACTTTCCTCAACATAATAAAGGCCATATATGACAAACCCACAGCCAACACTGTCCTCAATGGTGAAAAACTGAAAGCATTTCCACTAAGATCAGGAACAAGACAAGGTTGCCCACTCTCACCACTCTTATTCAATATAGTTTTGGAAGTTTTAGCCACAGCAATCAGAGAAGAAAAGGAAATAAAAGGAATCCAAATTGGAAAAAGAAGAAGTAAAGCTGTCACTGTTTGCAGATGACATGATACTATACATAGAGAATCCTAAAGATGCTACCAGAAAACTACTAGAGCCAATGAATTTGGTAAAGTAGCAAACTACTAGAAAACTACTAGAGCCAATGAATTTGGTAAAGTAGCAGGAGACAAAATTAATGCACAGAAATCTCTGGCATTCCTATACACTAATGATGAAAAATCTGAAAGTGAAATCAAGAAAACACTCCCATTTACCATTGCAACAAAAAGAATGACACATCTAGGAATAAACCTACCTAAGGAGACAAAAGACCTGTATGCAGAAAATTATAAGACACTGATGAAAGAAATTAAAGATGATACAAATAGATGGAGAGATATTACCATGTTCTTGGATTGGAAGACTCAACACTGTGAAAATAACTCTACTACCCAAAGCAATCTACAGATTCAATGCAATCCCTATCAAACTACCACTGGCATTTTTCACAGAACTAGAACAAAAAATTTCACAATTTGTATGGAAACACAAAAGACCCCGAATAGCCAAAGCAATCTTGAGAACGAAAAACGGAGCTGGATGAATCAGGCTTCCTGACTTCTGACTATACTACAAAGCTACAGTAATCAAGACAGTATGGTACTGGCACAAAAACAGAAAGATAGATCAATGGAACAGGATAGAAAGCCCAGAGATAAACCCACGCACATATGGTCACCTTATCTTTGATAAAGGAGGCAGGAATGTACAGTGGAGAAAGGACAGCCTCTTCAATAAGTGGTTCTGGGAAAACTGGACAGGTACATGTAAAAGTATGAGGTTAGATCACTCTCTAACACCACACACAAAAATAAGCTCAAAATGGATTAAAGACCTAAATGTAAGGCCAGAAACTATCAAACTCTTAGAGGAAAACATAGGCAGGACACTCTATGACATAAATCACAGCAAGATCCTTTTTGACCCACCTCCTAGAGAAATGGAAATAAAAACAAAAATAAACAAATGGGACCTAATGAAACTTCAAAGCTTTTGCACAGCAAAGGAAACCATAACAAGATGAAAAGACAACCCTCAGAGTGGGAGAAAATATTTGCAAATGAAGCAACTGACAAAAGATTAATCTCCAAAATTTATAAGCAGCCCATGCAGCTTAATAACCAAAAAAACAAACAACCCGATCCAAAAATGGGCAGAAGACCTAAAGAGACATTTCTCCAAAGAAGATATACAGACTGCCAACAAACACATGAAAGAATGCTCAACATCACTAATCATTAGAGAAATGCAAATCAAAACTACAATGAGATAGCATCTCACACCAGTCAGAATGGCCATCATCAATAAATCTAGAAACAATAAATGCTGAAGAGGGTGTGGAGAAAAGGGAACCGTCTTGCACTGTTGGTGGGAATGTAAATTGATACAGCCACTGTGGAGAACAGTATGGAGGTTCCTTAAAAAACTACAAATAGAACTACCATGTGACCCAGCAATCCCACTACTGGGCATATACCCTGAGAAAACCATAATTCAAAAAGAGTCATGTACCAAAATGTTCATTGCAGCTCTATTTACAATAGCCCGGAGGTGGAAACAACCTAAATGTCCATCATCGGATGACTGGATAAAGAAGATGTGGCACATATATACAATGGAATATTACTCAGCCATAAAAAGAAACGAAATTGAGCTATTTGTAATGAGGTGGATAGACCTAGAGTCTGTCATGTAGAGTGAAGTAAGTCAGAAAGAGAGAGACAAATACCGTATGCTAACACATATATATGGAATTTAAGAAAAAAAAATGTCATGAAGAACCTAGGGGTAAGACGGGAATAAAGACACAGATCTACTAGAGAATGGACTTGAGGATATCAGGAGGGGGAAGGGTAAGCTGTGACAAAGCGAGAAAGTGGCATGGACATATATACACTACCAAACGTAAAATAGGTAGCTAGTGCAAAGCAGCCGCATAGCACAGGGAGATCAGCTCCGTGCTTTGTGACCACCTAGAGGGGTGGGACAGGGAGGGTGGGAGGGAGGGAGACGCAAGAGGGAAGAGATGTGGGAACATATGTATATATATAACTGATTCATTTTGTTGTAAAGCAGAAACTAACACACCATTGTAAAGCAATTATACTCCAATAAAGATGTTAAAAAAATTATGGAACAAATTGGTTAAACTTAATACGTGTCTACTCTGAGAAAACCAGAAATACAAAAATCTGCCAATGGGTTTAACTTTTTTCCCCCTTAATTGTAGGATTTCTCTCTTTAAATGAAAATTGAGGCAAGTACTAACATACAAAACATATTGCCATTCCCCTGCCCATTCAACACCTGAGCCACCATCTCGCAACCCCATTTTAACCTTGAGGCCTGTTCCGTTGACCCCCCTGAGGTCTCCTCAAAGCACCATCTGAACAGCAGTGATCTAAACAAATAATTGTAACAGATAACATTAATTACAAGAGAGTCGGGAACAATGCCCTCCCTGCACTCTGCCTTTCCCTCAGTGAGTCTTACAGACTCCTAACTTCATCATGACCTTTAGACTCTTGGTGCATCTTTATCACTGTCAGCGTGGCCTCTGCTTCTTTGGCTGTACTTGCCTCTCTTCCCTGTGAGATCCTAAACCCTCTGTGGCCTCTTGCACTGCACGCCTCCTGGGCACTCCCATCATGGCTGTCTCTGCTGGAGAGAGGTCCCTCACCTGGCCAGGAGGTCCAAACAGACACAGCCTAACTAGTCCCAGCAGGACCCAGTGCTGCCCCATCACTGCTCCAGAAACGTGTGCTCAGTACATCCCACTCTCCTCAAGTCCCCATTCCACCCACTGGATGAAACACCATTTTAATATTCAGTAAAGCTCAATGCCATTACTTCGAAAATCAGGATGCTGCTTCATTGCTAGGCTGGCCGTTACAGCTGAGGCTCAAAGCGTATTTCAAAGCACACAAAATGGCCACTGTCATCCCATCTTTTAATGACCCCCTGGGCTTCCTTTTACCACCAAAGTGAAACAGACAGCGAGTGAAAGAGAAAGTGTTAGAAAACAGGGTGACTCTTTTTCTGAACAATAGTGGCATTAAAAGTTGTCCCTGAGGCAGAGAGACCCCTTGGGAAGGAAATAACACCTCAAACCAGGGAGCTATTCACAAAGGGAGGTAACGTTCGAAGCTCTTTGTAAAATGCTTCCCCATTTCTGCCTTCCCTTGTTCACCACAGGATGGATGAAAAAGAAAGATGATAAATATGTTTACAGAAAAAGGACCCATTCAATAATTCATCACCTTGCTGGCGTACAATATAAGTACTCCAAAAGAAATTTGTTTTCCTTCCCGCTGACCATGAATGGGCACCTGAAATTTTAAATGTGGCTCAGAAATTGTCCTCATGTGTACGTGTTCCAGAACTGTCCCCAACCCGCTGTCCAGGCCAGCACCGAGGTGGTGCTTCCTTCTGCATCAGCCCTGCTGTTCTTGTATCTACTACCTCTTCCCTCTCCCAACACAAAGCATGCTGGCTATCACCCGAAGTTTTGCTTTGGAGTAACCATTAAAATTCACTACACGTGGAATTATAGTATTTTTTAGCTTCTCAGTCGGGGGCAGTTTTGCCCCCCAGGTACACTTGGCATTGTCTAGAGACATATTTGATTGATATGACTGGGGGTGGTAGTAGCTACTGACATCTAGTGAGGAGAGGCCAGGGATGCTGCTAAACATCCCACAATGCACAGGGTGGCCCCCAGAACAAAGAATAATCCTGCCCGAAATGTCAACATCACTGAGGTTGAGAATCTCTGGCCTAAAAGAAACACAGTAATAAAAATCTGTTAGGCCAGCCTCTCATTTCACAGATGAAGATACTAAAGCCCGGGGAGGGGGAGGGAGGCTATGATTTGCCAGGAACTCAGCCAGGTAGTAGCACAGCTGAGCATGGCGCCCAGGTTAGCTGGTTCTGTGCTTTCCCTATAGTATGTTTATTCTAAAAGGACTTACTCTTAAAATGGCCCTTCACCTCACAAAAAAGAAAGTCTGGAAGGATACACACCGAAAGGTAATCTGGGATTACGTCTGAATAGGATTGCACAGGTTACTCTTTTTTTCTGGTATGTCCATCTTGGACTTAATTTGGTTTGTTCTTTTTGTTTTGCTTTTACAATAAGCATTGACTGCTTTTATAAGCCGAAAAAATGAGAAACTGTTTTCATTTTGAAAAACTCTATGAAATGCAGTAAGATTTCACTTCATTGTTTAATATTTATTGCTGGCAAGAGTATGGCAAGACCAGCATTACAAGGTGGTAGGGTGGGGACTGGTAGTGGACTCTTCTAGAAAACAAATTGATAACATGTGTTCAGAGTCTTAAAACATGTCAGTCTTTCACCTAGTAAGCATCCCTTAAGAAATTTATGCCAAGGAAAGAGTTTCAAATATTTATGTATAAGAATGTGAAGTGAAGTTTTATTTATAATCACAAAACACTGGGAATAATCCAAATATCTAATACAGGTGATTAATAAATTCTAGTTTGGCTTAACAAAATATATAAATTACTAAAAAAAAAAAGTGTTAACACAACCACAAATATATGAAAATTATGGAATGTCATGCAGCTGCTAAAAATCACGTTCCTTATTATTTCAGTGTTGGTCTCTCCGTTAAACTAAAGTCTATGAGTGCAGGGATCCTGCCTTTTCAATTCCTTCTGCATTCTTGGTATCCAAAGGCAGTTCACACAGTAGGTAAGTGATCGTTATTGTTGAATGAATGCAACGCATCAATGAATATGGTTACCAGTCAGCGACGATATTAAAGATAATCAGCATCTTTTAATATTTTTTCTATTTTTCAAAGATTCTCCAATGAGCATGTGTTACTTTTAAAAACAGAAAAAAATATATAGATTGTTTTGTTGATGCAAAAAGTAAAAGAACATAGTAGAACTTAAGGACGAAAGGGGGAAAAAGAAAGAAGGCAGTAGGAAGGGTCATTGGAAACAGCGTTTGGCACTTGGACAGCCCACTGCATGACGTACCTGAGGGATGCCATGATACAGCTACCATGGATTCAGAATATGGGGATTGTATACACCCCCCTGGACGGGCAGCAGCCCTTGGTCATAACTGGTTTACTCTTCCAGCATTCTTCCCTCATTTGAGCATTTCTCCCACTGGTAACACCAAGAACTAAAACAACAGAGCAGCCACAGATCAACAGACTCGTGTGGTCGGAGGCTCCAGTGGCCACAAGATCAGAGGCATTGTGGCGATGGAGGCTGGGGATGCTTTTCAACTGGATGTGCGTCTGCGGCTGACAAATGGAATAAAAGAGCTGTGCTGCGGAGCTCAAAATAGAACAGAAAAAAGTATCCCAAAGAGAGAGAGAGGGAAGAAGAAGAAAATGACACAGACATGAGAGGCTAGCTTCTGGAACAACCTAAAAAGACCAATGTTAAGCCAGACCCATGAATATAATTCTCACATCTTTTGTAGAACTTTTTTTTTTCCCTTTTCACAAATGCCTCATTGGGACTGCAACCCTGAAAAATGTCATCTGCCCCCTTCCTGGAATGGCTGGATCCTTATGTCACCTAGGCAGAAAAAAAAAAAAAAAAACATGGTGATTTTATCTGTTTGGCTACTTGTGGTTATGCTGGTGGAGTGATTGAAGAAAATAAATCTGAAATATATATATATATATATATAATTTTTATACATATAAAAATTATATATATATATAAAATATATTTTAAAAATATATAAATAAATCCACATGTATGTATGGTGACAGAATAAAAGAGTGAGAGTGAAGGAAAAAAACAGAGGGATACAGAGAAAAAGAGAAAGACAGGGATAGGAAAGCTTATAAAACTGAGTGGACCCAGCCATCACTGTCTCGGGGTAGAATTAGCAGTTACTGGAGTGGTCTGCAGGTTACTGGATCTGTCAAGGACCCTCTGCCCAAACTTGTTCTGTCTTGCCTTCTTTCTCTCCCCAAGACTTTGAGAAGCAACACATTTCTTCAAAAAGAGAAAAACCCTTTCATTCTCTAATTAGAGATACAGCTCAAGATGAAAATGGCCCCCAAAAGGGCATGTGGGTCGTGGGTATCTCATCTTTCTTAAGTGCAGGTTTTAGGGACATAGGGAAAGGGTGAGAGAAAGCTGGGAGTCACAGCAAGGATAAATGGCCACACAAATGAGTGCAGTTTTCTTCATAGTTTGGCCCACAGCAAACACTGTCTTAAAAAGGAGGCTTTTCACTTGACTCTACGGAAAGGAGCCGCGTTTTCCTCCCTAGATTAAAGATGGCAGTACGTCTTTGGCACTCCCTCCAGTCACAAGTGGGCTCAATTTCATCTCACCTTGAATGTGGGCTGGCCTATGAGGATCTGACCAACAGAGTACAGCAGAAGTGACGCTATCTATGCCTGTTTGGGGCTCAGCCTATAAGAGGATGGTAGCTTCCACCATGCTGTCTTGGAGCCCTGAACTGCCATGTAAGAAGCTCCTAGTACTCTGTGGTAGGAGCATGTGGAGATGACTTAAGAACACATGAAAAGGGTTGGGGGGTGGGTACAGCTAGGCCCTAGGCTTCCAGCTGTCCCTTCCAAGTTACTGGACACATGAGTATAACTACCTTAGACCCTTCAGACCAGCCTGGCTGCAGATGAAAACCAACAAGTGACTCCAATTGATGTCACGAGGAACAGAAGAAAAACACAGCCTAGTCTTGCCTGAATTCCTAACCCACAAAAAATTGCGAGACGGAATGAAATGGCTGTGTTTTTTAAAAAAATGTTATCAAAGTATAGTTGATTTACAATGCTGTGTTAATTTCTGCTGTACAGCAAAGTGGCTCAGTTATATACACATATATATATATTACATACATATATATATATTCTTTTCCATTATGGTTTATCACAGGATATTGAATATACTTCCCTGTGCTATACAGTAGGACCTTATTGTTTATACATATATAATAGTTTGCATCTGCTAATCCCAAACTCTCAATCCATCCCTCCCCCTCGGCAACCACAAACCTATTCTTTTTTTTTACATTTTTATTGGAGTATAATTGCTTTACAATGGTGTGTTAGTTTCTGCTTTATAACAAAGTGAATCAGTTATACATATACATATGTTCCCATATCTCTTTCCTCTTGCGTCTCCCTCCCACCCTCCCTATCCCACCCCTCTAGGTGGTCACAAAGCACCGAGCTGAGCTGATCTCCCCGTGCTATGCGGCTGCTTCCCACTAGCTATCTATTTTACATTTGGTAGTGTATATATGTCCATGCCACTCTCTCACTTTGTCACAGCTTACCCTTCCCCGTCCCCATCACAAATCTATGCTTTATGTCTGTTAGTCTGTTTCTTTTCATAGATAAGTTCATTTCTGTCATATTTTAGATTCCACATATAAGTGATATCATGTGATATTTGTTTTTCTTTGTCTAACTACCTTCGTTTAATATGATAATCTCTAGGTCCAGCCATGTTGCTGCAAATGGCATTCTTTTTAATGGCTGAGTAATATTCTGTTATATATATACATATGTATATACACACACATATATATGCATATGTTGAGATATATATATATATATATATATATATCTTCTTTATAAAATGGTTGTGTTTATAAGATCCAAAGTTTTGGGGTAGCATGTTATACAATGATAGTGTGGTCCAGAGAAGACGGTGACCATATTTTTCCATTTTCAATATTGGCTTTGCCTCAAACATAAATCAATGTATCTATTTTCTTTCTTCCTATCTATCTACCTATCTATCTATCTATCTGAAATATGAGATAAAATATAGTCTGTGCTCTTTATTGAATGCAATGCAATGCAAATAGTGTCTGTCTTGGCTTAAGTCTCAGCAGTCTCACTTGCCTGGTAGTATGACTCAGGCAAATCATTAACCACTTTAATCCTCAACTTCCTCATCTGTAAAACAGGAATAACACCACCTACTTGTTGTGCTGTTATATGTAAGCAAATGTAAGGCACGCAGCACGGATGCTGGCTCACAGGCAGAGGCTTCCACAGTCCATGATCCCTGCACCATCTTGCCTATCCTTGCCTCCGTTTTCCAAATCTCAGCTAGTTTTTCTGGCACTTTATTTCCTGGACACTCTGACTTTTCTTGGTGAATGACTGCCTCACTCTTTGTCTTGTTTATATCTCAACCTGACTCACTGTTAGAATGTTAGCAAATAGAGGGTGTCTTAAAAAGAACCCCATGTGGTATGTGGAAGGTCCTTAAAGTGAAAGAGGCAAGACCTGGTTATACAGGGAGGTAGCGTTTCTCCAACAAAATCAGACAACATGATCTGATAGAAGGCAGAGCATCTGAAAACCAAAATAGATGTAGAGGCATCAGAAAACCACAAAAACATGTAGAGGAGCCCTGAGAATGAGATGGTAAGAAAGAGAACTAGAAGGTCCTATAATAGGGGATTTTAGTTAAGAGACTAGAGAAAGATGAGCAACTCAGGACCCCTCTGTATCTGTTACTTTATCTCATTCCACAGCGCACGAAGGTTAAGGCATAACTAGGTCTCAAAGGCTTTACACTGTAATGTCTTTTGCCTACGACCAAGTGCAGAGATATCCCAAATGAAAGGCCCCACCTCCATGCTTGGGTGGTTCCTGTGAAACATTCCTTACAGTTGCTTATGTTAAACTCCTTATACAGTCTGCCTGCCAAGGGCCACCCAGTTACAACCATGGATTTCAATTCCTCCTGCAAAAAATGTCAACCCATTGGCTTAATCAATCTGCACAGCTTTGATCTCCATCTGAGGTGGGTCGACGGTAATAAAAAAAGCAACTCTGCCTGCATAAACAATTATAAGTATGATGAAAGGATGAAAAGTATTAAAAGACAACTTAAGATGTTACTGAAATTACTATGTCCTCATCCAGGTTGAGCAACGAATATATTTTACAGCTACAACTTCTTCCTAGACAACCTAGGTCTATTTCTGAAATGGTCTGGCATACCTACTGTTTGTGGCACAGACTTGGAAGACAACTAAAAACATTAAAATCCCTGCCATTGTAAAGACCAGACAAGATTCGTGGTCACCACATTTAAACCTAAAAGCCCACTAAAATAGCATCATCTGTGACTCTCTCTTTTGCTCCTGGACCACAAGACTGCCTTCCTCGATAGTTTTTATTGCTTCTGGAAGTGATTTTCTTTTCATCAGGTTATCACAAATGAAAACCAAGACAGGTCAGAAGAGGGCTGGCTTCTTTGTCAGCAAGATACTTTCCTTTGCCAGAGTGAGAGAGAGAGAGAGAGAGAGAGAGACCTACCGATTGCTGGAATTAGAAAAAAGGTTTCAAGTACCTCTCTGACGTCTGTGATCTTTTAAGAGAGATGTAAAGCATATCAGATTTGCAACCCTTCCTGGCCTGAAGGGATCTAGTTATTTGGTCAGTTGTGAAGACATTCTCTTGTTCCTACTCTGTCATGCTGTCACTAGGGTGCATGCCTGGTTCATGATAAAAGGAAGCCAAACTGGGTTTTTACAGGAATTTCAGGAGTCTCAGTATTACTGGAGACCCTTACCAGGATTAGACCTGAGTTCGGCAAACCAAAGTGTTCTACATATTAGAGACAAGAGCAGAGGAGCAGGAAGAAAGAGAATGAAAAGGCCAAGAAGCAGAAGTACAAAATCGGTAGGAAAAGAAGTCTCTCTTTATGCACCGTTGATGTAACTCTGGGGATATCTATTTCTTTCTTCGTGGTTATACGTCCGTGGTTATTTGGCATTTGGGTAGCAAAGGGGTTTTAAAAAATAGCCCACTGTCTCTGGCACAAGACACAGTACTAGCATGAAAGGTCGGTTGTTCCAAACTACTAGTACAGAATGTTGGGTTGTCCTCATGTAAGTACCATACCATCACCTCCGCCTGGCTGCAGTGATGAGTAAGAGATGCCCTCTGGGTCCCAGCGATGATGTTTTGTTTCACTCAAAACCAACCAGATTCCTGACATCTTCCTTCACATAGTCTAGTACTTTATGTACTCTAATCACGGGCATCTAAAAAAAGAAGGCGAGTGAGAACCAAAACAAAGATAAACTAAAAATCAGCCCTATTCAGACAACAAAGGTATCCCGAGATGGCCCGGCCTGCGGATGGGAGGAAACCCAGGGTCGCCTCTCTCCAGCCCTGCTGTTTCCTTTCCCAGCCTCACACACACCCTGCCGCACGGTTGCTTCACTGCCTTGATTTCGCAGCCCTTCATCTGAGCACGTGTGTCTGGTTTTGCTGTTGCTGTTTCACGTGCCCCCTTGCTCCATCCGCTCGAGGTGGGCATTTCAGCCCCAGTCGGACGGTGGCTGGCATGCCTGTCAGGGATGCCCTCCAGGGGCACTGGACTGAGCTGATGCCAGGGCAGCAGGGCAGTGCCTCTGGTCCCGGGTGGCACTGATCTCTGGAGTAGGTTTACTAACAATTCCTTCAGTGTGGAGAAGAGAACATGTGAGTGACATTAAGAGTTACACGGCGGGCTTCCCTGGTGGCGCAGTGGTTGAGAGTCCGCCTGCCGATGCAGGGGACACGGGTTCGTGCCCCGGTCCGGGAAGATCCCACATGCCGCGGAGCGGCTGGGACCGTGAGCCATGGCCGCTGAGCCTGCGTGTCCGGAGCCTGTGCTCCTCAACGGGAGAGGCCACAACAGTGAGAGGCCCGCGTACCGCAAAAAATAAAAAAGTTACACGGTGTGGGAGCCAGGGCAGGCAGGCAGAGGAAGGCGTGCACACACGCGTACACGTGCGCATGCATGCACACACATGGATGATCTTCCAGGGCTCAGCAGCTCATGGCCATTTTTTCCTCTGCTGAATAACACTAGACCGACCCGCCAGGTAACAGCAGCTGTGGGCCCCACCTAGGCATGGTATTTCTGGGCACAGTGTAGCCGGTGGCATACTTTGCCCTGCAGCTCCTTCCAGTGCTGCTGTTTCTGGCTCTCCCCAGACTCTTTTTCCCTTTAAGATTCCAGGCTGGTGCCTATCAGTTCCAGTGAGCAGAGAGACAAAAGCTGTCCTCGCCCTCCGTGATGTGAGTGCGCCACTCTGCAAGTCCTTCCTGACTTGGCAGCGAGTTTCTTGCCCTGAGGGGATGGGCAGAGAGACCAGACTGGACCCTCACGTTCCTTCTGCTCTGAGAGGCAGGAGGGTGGGGGCAGAGATCAGGCCTTCACTGTAGAAAGAAAGGCAATGTGTCTTCAACGCATGGAGAAGCCCTGGAGCCTAGAAGATGATGGCACCGTGAAGGACGTCTAAGATCGAGGAGGCCGCCTCGGAGGCACCCTTCTGAGTCTTCGTTACCATGCCCCTGGCCCTTGACTTGGAGTTAGGTCTGCTCCCAGGGCCCCTCAAGCATGCAGTGTTTCCCCCGCCATCATCCTGGCCCATAGCTGGCTACTTCCCACCAGACTAGCAACTCCTGATGGCAGGAGCTAGGTCCTCCGGGGCTGTGCTTCCAGCACCCTGCACGGTTCCAACAGAGAGACGAGCTCCCAAAGAGTTTGTTGAAAGACTGATGGTTAAAAAAAAAAAAAAAAAAATGACTGATTGTTTTGTAAAGCATCCTTCTGCAGAGGAGGAAGCTGGTGCTTCGAGAGAGAGAAAGGGAAGGAAGCAGGGAAGGAAAGAATCCAACCTTTCTGGAAAACCCACAGGACAGAGAACATCTGACATTCAATAGTTCAGCTCCTCTCAGAACCCCAGTGAATTAGGTCTCCCTGCTCTGCAGACTTGCTTGTGGGTGCTTGGACACACATTTACTTGGGAGAGAACAAAATGCAAGGTTGCATGAAAATGAAAGGCTGAATAGTTGGGGACAGTGACCACGGGAGAGACCAGTGTCACAAGCCTCACGGCGAACTGGAATGAGAGCAGGGCTGGTGTAGGGGATAAAGTTTGAGAGGAACCAAGTCCTCCCTGGAATTTAAATTTGGACTGCCTCGTGGGCAAAGATGCAGAATCCCTGAAGTTAAAATGTTAAAGGGCAACAGACCCAAACCGAGAAATGCAGGTTTCTACCTTGCGCCCCTCACCTTTGCCCGTTGGCAGAGTTAAATTTTTATACTAGGTGGAACTCATACGTAAAACCAAAATGCACCGCTGCTGGAAACAGGAAACACGACAACCCTTGTGGATAGCAACAGATGTAAGAATATCTTCAAAATATAAGATTACTTCTGAAAACTGGGGACAACTTAGAAAGAGTAAGAGATTCTAAAAGAGCATTAAGTAATTTCCCAATTCTGAAAAGAGAGGGAAATGTATTATACACATGTGCATATATGCCAGAAGGCTCACTACTCAAAGCAGGCCCTATTATAATTCTCAGGCTCCATTTTAATTTTTTTTTAAATTTTAATTAACTATTAATTTCTTTTTGGCTGCGTTGGGTCTTTGTTGCTGCGCACGGGCTTTCTCTAGTTCCGGTAAGCGGGGGCTACTCTTCATTGCAGTGCACAGGCTTCTCATTGCGGTGGCTTCTCTTGTTGTGAAGCACAGGCTTCAGTAGTTGTGGTTTGTGGGCTCTAGAGCACAGCCTCAGTAGTTGTGGCGCACGGGCTTAGTTGCTCCGTGGCATGTGGGATCTTCCCGCACCAGGGCTTGAATCCGTGTCCCCTGCATTGGCAGGCGGATTCTTAACCACTGCGTCACCAGGGAAGCCCTCCATCTTTCTATAATAAGAAACTCAGAGGTCATTGTCTTATTTTCCAATTGTCTGCGCCATACATGTAAGCCTCCCTGCATGGTATCAGTACTTGTTTTAAGTCATCCGATGTTAGAGCTGAAGGCCCTTTTGTGATGATTTATTTTAACTCCTTTAGTTTATATTTGGGAAAACTGGGAGCTCAATGAGTTTTCTCAAAGTTTTACTAGAGGTGGGCCTAGAACACTGCATGTTTCTAAAATGTCTAATCTAATGCCACTCTTTAACTACTGACGATCCTAGCTCCTCTCACAAGGATACAGGGTACAGATCTTAAATAAGAAAGAAATTACACATTAGCCATTAAGAGGAATACCGCTTGTCCACACCATCTCAGCTTTTCTCTTTGCCCCAGAGGTCCCAGCAGTAGAATCATCAGCATGTGAGCCGTGGAAGGTGATGCTTCAAAGAACATGTGTTCCTGAGGCCACCCTCGCATGCTACAGGGCCCCGTCACAGGGACTGCAGACAGCAGCTGTCATAAGGTGGGGCTAAGGGCTGCTCTCTTTGTGCCAGTTTAGTGGAGCTGTGATGTTATGCAAGGAAATCTTTGGTATTGCAATAATCCTGGATTATAAATAATTTAGCATATTTCTTTGTAAACTGCAGTCCAGAATCCTTGCAAATAAGAAAAGGATTAACTTTTTTAGAAGGACTTGCTCTTGAGACTTTAAGTTCAAGGCAGAACAATGCTTGCCGTGGTAATTCCGTCTATTTTAAGATCACAAAACCATACCAAGTTGAAACCAGAGCAGAAGATATTAATGCAGTGCTCTCTCTGAAGTGCCCAATAGGGGAACGAGAAAGCTTTCAAAGGGAATTAAGTAGACAGAGAAAGCTCCCCGTTCGTGTCCAAATCACAAGGAGGCGGCTGAATAGGATTCACAGTTCTCCGTGGGAAGGACCCACACCACCGCTGATGTTCAAAACGGGGGGGCGATGTCTTGGGAAGATCAAGGACCCAGAATTCTGCTGTCAGAATCAGCCGCCTGCCCATTAGAGCCTCAAAAGACCCTCTTCCATGAGCGAGCTGATATGATCCTGCAAATGAGCCCATTTTTCTTTCTCTAACCAGCCTAAACTGTATCTGAAGGAAGCTGTCATTATGTAATATTTCCCAAGCACCCTTGATGGAAGCTTCAGATCTGGGGGGTGTGTGTGTGTGTGTGTGTGTGCACACGTGTGCATGTGTGTGCACAGTGGAGAGTGTGAGGGGGCAGCAAAGAATAAGATGTTCGTACAAAGTAGAGAAGCTGGATGGGGAACTGCCCCCAAAGTGGAAGAACAGACAAGCATCCGGGGTGCGCCTTGGGTCAAGAGGTTAGCACCTAGTTGGGACACATGGATGGAGGTTTTAAGAGGAAAAAAGTTAGCTGCAGAGAGTCAGAGCCAGGGACAAATGAAGGCAACAAGAGACAGAAGCAGAGAGGTACAGACTCAGAAACTAATAGTCACCAAGTGGGGAGTAAGGCAGGAACGTGAAGGACTAGAGGAACAGGTCAATGAAAGCACACCTCCAAAGCCTGGTCTCCAAGATCCTCCATGATGTGTTCTCTGCCTGTCTTTCCAGCCTCATCTCCTGCTGTCCCCCATGTGACATCTTATATGCCACCACATTAAACACGCAGCAGACTCTGTGCTGGTCTCCATTCTTGCCTGTGTTCTTTCTGTTCTCTGTACCTAGACAACCTTTTCTCCTTTCTCCTAATAATGTCTCTCATCTTCCAAGATTTAGCTTTAGAGTCACCTCCTCCTGGCAGCCTTCCGTGTTCCCCCAAACTTTAGGCTGGGTGAAGTACCACACCTACATGCTCTGATGACATCCCACCAATTTCCAAGCTTCCACCTAAGGAAGATGGCAAAGATGTTTCATATAAAGGGTCAGCTGTGAACTCTGCAAGGGTCATGGCTGCCTAGAGTACTGTGTTGAGAAGGATTCTGAGGCCTCATCTGGAGCCATTTGGAAAGAATACTGCAGTTACTTAAGGATACCTGCCACTTAGCGGCACGGGCCGCAATTTGCCATTCTTGCTCTAGAGCAGCATCTCAGATGCCAGATGAGGCATCTGAGGCCGAAAGACGGGAAATACCTGCTTAGCTTTCAAAGGCTAGTTAACAGTCAAATCAGGAAAGGAATTCCAGGTCTTGTGATTCCTTACCAAGTGCTCCTTTTAAGTGATAAGATTACCCCTAATGCTAAACCTGGAATATTGAAACTGTTAAAGGATTCTTAGCCCTTCCCAGAGGGGGAAGGTAATTATGCAGTGATGGTGCCCTGAGGAAAAGCTTAGAGGTTTGGTGATTTTGCTTGGACACCCCTCACCTGAACCCCCGCCGTGTCTTATGATGTTTTCTCCAGCCTAATCCTCCGCAAGTCCCTGCATTCATGCTCTTCTCTAGTCAGCGCTGTTGGTACTGCCAGTGCCTGTTACCCAAGTTAAAATGAAGACTTCTGAGCTGACTCTTCTGATATCACAAATACACCATCAAGAAGATGCACAGTCCCTGGGGTCAGGCAAGAAAGTGGAGGAAGTTGAAGCCACCTTTTCAGCTTCATCTTTCACTCCTCTCTCTGGAACCTGAAACTTTCCTGAGAAAAGAAATATACTTGGAACGGTTTCATTCAATGAACTCTTTCCCTGTCTTACCGTGAAAGGAATTTTCCAGAGGGCTCCAGTTTCAGGAGGTTACAAGGTATAAGGGAAGGAAAGCCGGCACACTCTCAGTCTGACAAGGGGTTGTCACATTACCACTGTACTTAAATTTAGCCAGAACGGCTTGTCAGATCCCATAATGCACTTTCCTGAGACGTTAAATGGTGAGAAACACGAATCGCTTGCCTGCCCATCCCCTCTCCCACAGCCCGTGCTTCCGTGAGAGTCTGCGATTAGAGATGAAGTCCCCCAGCGTGGCTCGACTTGGCAAAGGATCATCTAACCTTTCAACTTCAGTTCCGTGAACTGGGCTGAAAAGAATCACCAGGATGTCCCCCTGCGAAGCGCTCTGACATCAAATGACCTGCTTCGCCAGGTTACCTAAGGACACGGTTCTGACCAAAGATGGGAGAATTCCCAGAACTGGAAGCAAATGAGAGATGATGATAGGACATCCCCCTCAACCCCCTATCCTGGGATGCTCTCCAGCGATTAGCAACTGTGTCCTTTGTCTCAAGTCTGCTGTGTTTTTAGCAGCTTGGTTTCTTCAGAGGACAGGGCAAGAGGGAATGGGATTAAGCTGGGAGCCCTGATTTTTAGAGGGAAGAGGGTATTACACATTCTCATTTCGAGTTTCTCTGAAGGGTTTCTGGACAACCAAACCCCTACCCTGACCCAGGCACTATCATCTTTGGGTGCCCACCTCACTTCTGCACAAGAGATCAAAGCGGCCAATTTGTAGTGAAATTTCCAAGTGGCTGAAGAGAGAAGATGCTGTTGTATCTGTCTTTATGTTTTTTCAAGCCCTGAAAGAAAGAGTCTCCGAAGGGTAGGGGGACTTGGAGGAAGAAGAATGGATGACAGAGCCTCTGAGGGATCAATATATTCGACTGTTCCCGCCTCGGTGGAAGGACAGCGCCGGGAGGCAGATGGGAGACAGGATCCCAGAATCACAAATTTTAAGGATGAACGGACCTCAGAGGTCACCCGGTATAACCTCCTCTATTTTATAAATGAGGAAACTAAAAGTCAGACATGCTGAGGGATCTGCCCAAGGTTACAAAACTTGTGAAGAGAGAACCAGGACCCAGATCCAGGACCTTCCCCATAGTCCCCTTGCAAATGGCCATGGAAACTCCAAGGTCCTATAGGAGGACCCCACGTCCAACCCCAAGAGGCCACCCACAATGCTCCTCTCCTCAAAAAACAATGTCACGGCTGCCCACTTTCTCTAAAAATTATCTCCATCAACCACGTGGGCCCAGAGACAGCTTTCCCTGCGAAGAGCTCTCACAGCTGATTTTTTTCTGTGAAGCTGGCAAAGCCGCTTCGGTGATCTTTTTTTTTTTTTTTTTTTTTAGCACAGTAGCTCCCTGACAAGAGGATTAAAGCAGGCGGCTTTCAAAAAGTCTCAAGAAAAATTTAAAATGCAATATTTTAATGCTTGTTTAGAGTTTTGTACACTTTCGTAAAAACTCATAAATCTCTCCTGCCATACCCTATCAGCGATCCCATCACTGGCATGGTTTATTGAAATTAGGGGAAAAAAAAAAAGAATAGAGTGAACCCAGCCATAAATTAGGACCAGACAGCTAATTGTGCTGAGGAAGCTTTGCGAGACACAAGCCAAAATGGAGTGTGGGATCACAAATCTGGGGATTTCTGAGGCAGAAGGTGGCAGTTCTTTTGGAGCATGGTTCCTTAGCGGTTTTTCCCTGCAAATAAGATGGGAATTGGACGAGGAAATAGTACCTCTCAAAGTCAGCCTGCATCAGAATCACCAAGAGAGTGTGTTAAAACTCAGATTGCCAGCCGCCCCCCATCCCAACCCACTACCCCGCCCCCCCGCCGCCATCCTTGACTTTCTGATTCAGCAGGTCTGGGGTGGGACCTGAGAATCTGCATTTCTAACAAGTTCCTAGGATGTGCTGATGCTGCTGGTCTGAGGACCACACGCTGAGAACCTCTGGGCTGGAAAGACCCCCTCAGGCCTCCAGTGGAGTGGGACTGAATTACAAGGTGGAAGATAGGATGCTAGGTGGATTTTAAAAATCCCTTCACAGATGCAGCAGGTAAGGGTGGGAAAGGCCCCGTTGTCATAGCATCAGCATCGAGCGGTCCCTTTTACAGGATGTGAGCGGTGTACTCCAGCTCCTTGAGTCACCTCTAAAAAGATAATGCCTATCTGAGCAAAAGCAAACACCGGAAGGCTTAAAAACCCGGGGTCCCCGTGCTCGTTCTTCAAGCAGGAGAAAATATCTTTATGTAGAGAAAGTGCAGTGTAAATAGAAAGTAGGGCTCGATTTCCACCAGCCCGAGTCAAAGAATCTGCTGAGAAGGCCACATGACACACGAAATGAAATCCAGGTCCTTGATACCCGGAGGCAAGAAAGGGAACAGAAGATCCAAGAAAATCCAAACGTTCCTGAATTTCTACAGTAAACAGTTCTGATTGGATTCTCTTGCTATTTTGGAACATATATGAAGTTCATTAACTGGCATACATTAAACAGGAAAAAGTTAAAAAAAAAAAAAGAAAGATGGTTCTGGAGGACAAATCAGTAATTGCTCCTTTAGAGCAAACCAAAGTTACTGAGAAAATCTCCTATAAAGGCTCTGTCAAAACAAGTCACTTAGGGATTAGTGAGAGCTAAATCCTCCGTCAGAGAGATTTTTCTCAACAGTCGTAAATGGGTTTTAGTATCGGAAAATCTTAGAAAATATACTTCCCCTGCCCCCCACCCTCCTCTCAGAACGGCTCTTTCAATAGCTTGGCATCTTGTGGAAGCACAGTATTTCCTTAGGCTGAGGCTTCTTCTTTAAAAATAAACTAAAATAAACTCTGTCATTCACAGCAGAGTCAGTGGCTGGAAAGAAATCGTTATAGGCACCGTATTTCAGAGGCTTGCCCGCGCAACACACATGTTCAAGTACGGTCCTTTCTTTTCTTGGCAGATCCCCTGAGAAAAATTAACATAGGGCTGTTAGAAGCTAATACTCTTACTTCAGCTTTTTACCTTTTTTCATTTCGGACTCTTTCCTTAAGGTTTAACTGCTCACTTTGTTCTTCTGGGAAGGGCAAGAGCTTGAATTTAAATTTCATCCTTGAACGTGGGTAGCTGATTACTTTTTTTAATTAGAAAAAGGCAAACCCTGATAATACTCAACTTTTTCCACTGGCAGCCTTTGAAGAGTACACATTTTAATTCTATCAGTAAAGGGTCATCTGATTTACTCTCTCAAAACCATCCTCAGGACTTGTGTTCTACTTCTGAACAGTCTTCTCTGGAGCTCCTATCACTAGATTATGGAGGTCTGTCTCTGTGTGGAGGTCTTAAGCTTGTGTGTAGAAAAGACCCACTCACACCGTAAACACTTAGAGACACTGGCATTTATCCCCAAGAGAGGGGGACCAGGCAAGGCCATTTTCCTATCTGCCTCTTAGACGGTTACACTCCACTTTTTCTGCCCAAATCTTTGTTCTCATATCAGCTCTCGGAGCTAACGCATCCTGGATGTGACTGGTGCCAATCGATGGAAAGCTAACACACTTGCAAAACGCTCCCCAAGTGGATTAGGATTGATTCTACCCCCTTGGATACAGACTACGTTTCAAATTTCCCATTTCCATCATTAGACCCCTTCAAAGCATCCATCTGCCAGATGGATAAAAACATTTCTCCTGACACCCATACAGCAAGTTTTAGTTACAAACCTGGTTTTAGGCATTAATATACTCGGCCATCCCTTAGCATAGTATATATGAGGGGGTGACCAAAAAGTCCAACCCCAAAATTGTTCCCTTCCCAACCTACCTTATGCCTAAAATTTTGCCACTGAAAAATCTTTTAAGATATTTTATGCTCAGGAATATCCTTTTTGTATTAAATTATTCCAAGAGGCAACCTATTTAATCTATCTAATCAGTAAGACTATAAAGAATTTAGCAAGTCCTTTATTTTGGTTGCAGAGCCAAGAGAATTTAGGCTTGGGACTATACAGACCTGAGCTGGAATCCAAGAGCCATGGCTTTCTAGCCCTGGGAACTTGGCCAAGTCACTTCACCTCTAAGAGGCTCAGCTTTATCATTTATAGAAGGACAACAATAAGACCTACCTGCAAGGAGTAAATAAAGAAACAGGAAGAGCACCCAACATGGGGTCTGCCTCCTGGACAGTGCTCACTAATGTGAATTCCGTTTCTCAGGGGCCGGCTGGGCAGGGAGAGCGAGGTCAGGGTAGATTATCCTCCTAAGGTTAACAAGAGATAACAGAAACAGGGTATATCCTGGAAAGGCAGCTCCAGGAGGGGGCCACCAGGGGTGTGTGTGTGTGTGTGTGTGTGTGTGTGTGTGTGTGTGCGCGCGTGCATGTGTGTGCACGCACGCGCGTGCTGTTTAACCGACAGCAGTGGAAACAAGAAGAGTATTAGTCACTTGGGAGAGCAGACTGCAGAGCTGAGGAAACAGCCACAAAAAGGAGAGAGGACAGCCTTTTGCCTACTCCATTCGTCAGCTGATTGCCAGCACTACCCACAGTTTTACGAGTTTCACTCCAGTTCTGCCCTAACTTGATTACATATAAGGGCCTCGTACGCATTATCTCAAAAATGACATCTTGAGATCTTTGCCTGTGGGATTAATGAGTCATCAGGATGTACACATCAATCTCCACTTCACTAAAGATCAAATTTAAGAGTTGCCTCAAATCTTTTTCTTGTTTGGAGGGGGTATGAACACTAGATGGATATGTACAGGAAAGCGTGAACCAATTATCTTGATGACTTGTCCAGAGACCACGAATGCCTGTTTTGGGGGGTGAGGATGAGAGTTTCCAACAGTCTGATTTACCATTGTTCAGGGAAGAATCTGTTTTTGTGATCCACACCCACTGGGTAGATCCACTATAGCTAAAGACATATTTTTGAGCCCAGAATTAAGGCACTTGTTTTCCAAATGATTGGTGAATTTTATTTATGTGGATGTTTCTTATAAAATAGCAGTTTTATTGAAAAGATGATGCTTAAATGAAAGAGATGAACCCGGAAATATTACAGTGTCTGTCTATAGATAATGCGTACACAGATAATGCTTACTCGTGGCAACTGTTCGTCTCACATCTTAATTCATTCACGTCAGTCTTCTTGAGCCTCCTCTTAAGCACAAAGTCATGCAGGTGGGAAAGCAAAACTGCCCATGAGAAGGAGAGGAAGACCTTGCGAAAAGGATAGACAAGGTCCACAGTGATTCAGAGAAAGGGTTTGATGTCCCCCCCCCCCCCCCCGCCCACATCCTTCTTATTCTGGATGAACAATGTTGAAGATGGATCTTAAGTAGGAGTCAAGAAACTGGAAGATTAGAAGAGGAAGCTCTACTTCTTGTTCATATTAGTAAGTGACAGAACTCATTCAAACTCAGTTCTGGTGACTCCAAAGCACATGTGGGGTGGGGTCAGGATGGTCTTTCGGTTTTGGAGGTCTTCTGTTTACTGGAGGCATGGGCTCAAGGACTAGAAGTAGACAGAACTGGTGGATCTCTGTATGTCTCAGGTCCTCTGGGGTTAAAATGGAGGCAGGCAGGGCAGAACTCTTCAGAAAACAAGGCAATACTTTTTTGAGAAATATCACATGGGGTTGGATGGGGAAGTGCTCCAAGAACAACTATTCAAACCTAACGTGAAGACATTCTCTCTAGCATACAGTTTTCAGGGATCTGATAGGAGGGTATAGGGGATGGGGTGGAGGCCAAGCTATGATCTTAGGCTTATTGATGGATGAGACCATGGTAGATACTCCCTAGAAACATTCAGCAAAGAGTCGCATGGGCAGCAACTGACCCTCATGCCATTGTTAACCAGCATGGGGGTCGGGGTTGTCCACATCCTACTTAGGAGAACAGTAAGCAGAGTTTCATCTCCAGACTACCAAGGGTTGTCCACAGTGCAAGAGAAACCCTGCCTGAGCTTGACAGTGCAGCCAGTATGCAAACACGTTTTACAAATGCCATTTTCCCACCTCATTTTCATCTATCGAGCTTTAGGCTCTCCTAGGCAGGATCTCCGAGACGTGAATATGAACACCTCATATTCAAAAGTCCTCAACATAGAGAACATACAACTCTGCATTCAGCCACCTGGACAGGTGGAAAGCAGATCGTCATGCAGTAAGTCAAAGCGTGAATATGCACATGGTACCTTCACAGCTCTTATCTGATTGAAATGCACAAAAGTGGATTAGAAATGACATGATGACTAATTTTCTGAGGGGGAAAAAGGGGAAATCCAGTAGAATGGCTGGGTAAAAAAGTTAGTAATAAAAGGTAAGTAACCCAGACAGGGAGTTTCCTGAGCAAGCATAACCCAGCAGCTTTTAGCCACACTTCTTTCATGGCGCTCTTTTCAATTTAGGTTGATAGATATCTGCACTCACCCAGTGCTTGAACATCTACTGAAACCACCTCTTGCCATTTCACCAGGTAGGGACATCAGCAAAAAAGCCTTTTCAGTGCAAGTAGCAACACACTTTCCAAAACAACTCTCCACACGTCAAACTAAACAAACGACTAAGTAAACCCAGATTAAATACAGCTTCATCAGGATGGAGTTTGAGTAATCTCTGAATCAACAAAGTCTGGGGAATATGTGTACAGAATGTCCATTATACAAATGTCAGACCACAAAGTCAAACTCCTTTTTTGAGATGCTATTAAGGACTCCCTAATCTATCCAACATAGGAGAGCAGGGGAGGCCCAGGGTCTGCTAGCTTCCGCGCTCCAGCCTGATTTTCCTTATGCAAAGAGCAGGAAAGCAAATTTTCTGCAGTTATTTTAGTTACTTCCTGGAAAGAGCAAGTTGCCTTTTCCCATTAGTCTGAATGGAATTCTCCTTCTCTGAGCTGCTTTAATTGATGTGGGTTAAGCTTGAACATCACACAACTTCACAGCCACAATACAGCTGGGATCATCTGGTGCTTTTTAACTTTTAACTGGGTACAATCTACAAAGTCCAAGATTACAAGGGTCATTTATTGTCTGCCAAATGGAATGTTTCAAAGTGAAACGGTTCAGTCACACCATTAGGGGAAGAAGAAAGAATTAAAATGTATGCTCATAAAATGATCAACACAGGAAAATATAAACAGCAGTAGCCCAAGAGTACACAGTTACATGGATTGTCACGGAAGTCTTAAAATGGACATGTATATCTGAATCACTTTGCTGTACACCTAAAACTAACACAACATTGTTAATCAGCTATGCTTGATTTTATATTATAAAAATATAAAATATATTTTTTTCAATGACACCTTCTTGATCTATGTGGAAACACGTGGACTGCTACTTCAATGTTGCCATCATATAGTCCAGGACACTTGTACAACAAGGCTGGATAGGCTTCAGAATCAAATAGAGCTGAGTCAGATACTAGCCTACACACTCATTACCAACGTGTGATTTGGGGCAAGAATCTTACTTCTGAAACTATCTCAGAAGCTATAAAATGCCGACCATATGACCTTCCTCATAGGTTTTTATACAGATACAATAAGATTACATGTACAGTATCTGGCCCTGGCACACACTACAACCTTAGGATTATTCCTGCCCCCCCAAACATTTTGGGCGGAGAGATCTCGTGTGTGTATGCATTTAGCTTTGAAGTCATGCCTATACGTAATAGGCACACAATAAATACTTCTTGTCATTTATTCAATAACAAACATTGATTATTTACCTTTTGTACTGCCTGACCCAGAAGTTCCCAGACATTCTTGTTTCATGATTAACCGTATTGGTAATTGTTTTACAGCACCCCTAGGTTAAAAAGAAATACCTAACAGTTCAGTTTATTAATTAATTAGACCCAAATAACTTAAGAAGTGTTTATGTCCTAACAATTTAGTAGTTTTTTGAAAAAATATCCAATAAATGTAAAGAAAATAATATTTTCATTTCATTGTGAAATAATCACAAGTATTTACTAAAGAGATGCCTGTGTCTGGTGGGCACTTCACAATGACTCAAACCTTGGCATTAGATTGGAAACCTCCACCCCCTATTTCCTGCTCCACACTGTACCACGTGGTACTGCTTTGCATGATAGCAACTGCTAAAACCCTAGCTTTGCAAAGGTATGACATCACTGAAAAAAATGTTGTGCATTCCAGTAGTGAAACTACGAACTACCTTGAGCTAGTAGTTCACACGCTGTCTGACAGATGTCAAGAATTGATGTATTTTCCTCAAACATTTAAAGCATTTCCCAGCACTCTTCTGAGTTTGCTGCAACGCCCAGGATGCCTTGCATCATTGTCTGGGAACCAAAAGGCTAATCAATTACATCAAATCAGATTCTTCTTCTCTGCTACTGTATCACAGAAATATGAATTGGGACAACATTATAAATAAACCTAAATAATAACAAGACTTGTTATAATGGAGCTCTGTATTTCTATTATGCCTTTCAGCCTTTAATATTTCACCCATTCAAAGATGTCTGACTAGTGTCCTCTGGTCACCAGATCGATTCTGCAGTGAAGGTTCCGGGGCTTCGAACAGACAAACGTCTACTTATCTTGATCTCAAATGTTTACTTACTTCAAAAACCATACAGTAGGGGCTTCCCTGGTGGCGCAGTGGTTGAGAATCTGCCTGCCAATGCAGGGGACACGGGTTTGAGCCCTGGTCTGGGAGGATCCCACATGCCGTGGAGCAGCTAGGCCTGCGAGCCACAACTACTGAGCCTGCGCGTCTGGAGCCTGTGCTCCGCGACAAGAGAGGCCGCGACAGTGAGAGGCCCGCGCACCGCGATGAAGAGTGGCCCCTACTTGCCACAACTAGAGAAAGCCCTCGCACAGAAACAAAGACCCAACACAGCAAAGATAAATTAATTAATTAATAAACTCCGACCCCCAACATCAAAAAAAAAAAAAAACAAACCCATACAGTAATGCCAAGTTTACCAGAGGATCCTTCTCATTAGTAGTAACTTGTGAGCTGTTGTGCATCAGCTCCATGTAGGGTCATTCGAGATGAAGGAAGGGACTCTCCTTTCACATGTGAAAACAGCTCAATACCTAACAACTCCGCTGGCACATATGCTGTTCAGCATCTAGAATCCAGGCCTAGGGAAGCACCAGGGCTGGCCCTGCTCCTATTCAGTCTCTACTCCATGTTGCATTATAGGCGTGTCTACAGAGCTGAAAGGTGGCTTAAACCTTGCTCAGGAAGGGAGTGGTAAGGAGAGGTGAGGTGGCACAGAACGTATATGCCACACGTGCTCGACAAAGGCTAAGAGGAAAAGCCCTGCTTTGCAGCGTTGTGATTTCTCTGTTACACAAGCCCCCAGCCAGGAGGAGGAAGCTCCCTGAGCTCAGGGTGGGGAGAAGCAGCACACCAGCAGGCAGAAGCGTTTCCTTCCCTTCTGTGGCTGCCTGCAGAATGCTCTGAATTGAGGGACGTGCTCTTGGCTGAAAGGAAGATATGCAAATGTTCACGTTTATTAGCTCCTAATTGAGGACTTCTCCCAGACACAATAAATCAAATCGAAGAAAAAAAAAAAAGTGCGCTGTGGAGAGCAAGTAGGCTAATCCGAAGCATTTTACAGAGGGGATGAATCCTGGCCCTCCCCTCTGTGTGTGAGGAACTATCCTGACCTTGCCGGCTGAGCCCTGCAGCCCAGGGAAATCAAGTGGACCGGTGTTTATGAGGCACCAATCAGAGGCCCAGTATTGCTATTAGTTGTTTTGGAGGGTCCCAGGAGAAGACAGTGTAGACTCTGTCCTGAGGAGTGGAAAAAGTCACTGGGAGCGGAGCCTTATTATATGAGAAGTGAGAGAAACCCAGCTCCAGACTCTTCTCACAGCAACTTTAAAGTAAATCAAGCAACACTGTCTTCGATTGGCAGAGACCAGGAGGACCCACTGTCCCTACGGATGGACACATTTATGGGCCCCTATTGGCCTATTTGGCAAGAAGCTTTATATAATATGACTTCCAGAATCATTCTGTCCAGTGTGAGTCACGGGCTTCAGGGTCCTAGCTCTGTCCACTTTGCACCAGGCCTTCTTAGTTGCTATCCTTCTCAAGCATAGGATCTGGTACCCATTGTCAAAGCTCTGCTTTATTTTGAAAATTTAACTGGCAAAACTATTATATTCCACCAACTCCTTCCCCAAGTGGTGTGCAACTTAAGATGGCAAATTCAGAGACATGCCATTCAGAATGCACCATGCTATCCCAATGCGAATTCACAGATGAGGGCACACAGAAAGAACTAAACAGAAACACAATTGTTATTACAGGGGTGGTTACCTTCCCAGAGACCCTGAATTTGGAATTATGCAAAATAGAAGGCCAAAGTTCACCTAACAGTGATTTAAATAAGGTAGCAATGAGTACACTACCTTCTAACACGTTAAAATTTCCATGGCAAAGTCCTGTTATAAAAGGCTTTGCTGTTCCATTGATTTGATAAGCCTGCAGGGGTGCATTTTGCTTTCATACACAGTGTTATATCAACTATCTTGTTTGCTTTGAAAAACAAGAGGCCAATAATAACAATCCTTGGGTTGCCATGATTTCCCTGCCGTTCTCATATTGAGCGCCCACTAATTCTGGACTTTAAGCTCAGTGTTGGGAACAACATTTGTTTTGCTCTTGAGGAGTTTGCAGACCAGTTACTTGGTATCAATGTCCTTTGTAACGGTGCAAATGTAACCGTAGTAATGTATTAGAAACAAGCCAATTATTACGCCATTTGCACATTTATGCCCCCAAGATTTACTCTGGGTTTTCTTAAAGGCCTCCTCTCTCATGAGGTTTACTTTTGTGATTTGGAGGTCCTCTTTGGGACAGGGTGGAGCTTCAGATACAGAGTGTATGGAGTCAGACAAGCCTTTCCCCTAAGAATTGATTTGCATGGTGGCTAAGGAACTTCCTCGTGAGGGGAGGCAGACTTGAACTCTAGTGACACTGGGGATATGTATAGACAAATATGATGGCCTGAGGAATGGTGCGGGGACAAAAGTCAGGAGATGAGGATGAAAAGCAAGGGTCACCATGGGAGAATCTGGCCACAAGTCTGAGAGTCAGATGGGAAGATGTTCAGATGGGTTGGATGTTCCCTTCCATGATGGTGTTTAAACCCATCCAGTCCTATTTTCCAGGGGCTGTGTATACTCTGGGGAGAAAAGAACTCTCTCATCAAATTCCAGAGCACTTGGGGCTCAAATTACTTTCCTAAGGCGATGTGCTCCTATATGAGCCGGGAGACAGAAACCTTCTTCCTCACTTCAACATAGACTGCTATTCAATTGTCACAGTAACGAAAGATCTGAACGGGTTGGTAGCAGGGCCCAGCAATCAACCATGAGAAGGAGTAGAAGCCCATAAGTAACAGTCAAGAAAAATAAGAGTGGTGTGGTTTGGGGTGGGCAAAGCCCATGTTGATGGCACTAGTGGAACCTGGAATAGCAGGTAGAGTCTAGTGATGAGTGGAAGCCCAGACGAATTCCTCAAGGCACATAAGACACCACTTTGGGAACTCAGAGAAGTGTTGAGGTTGGGATGAGCTTTGTAAGGGATTGTATTACCTGAACTAACAGGTGAGGGCTTGAGGCTCTGATCTTCATGTTAATGAGAGGCATTCATACCCTGGGGCTGGAAAGGCTTGGAAACATTGCGGTTACATAAGTTTACATCAGTCCCTCCTCTTTTTTAACTGACATGCAGTCTTAGCCCTGCTATCATCTCTGATCTTGGACCACTTCCCTGAGCCACTGTGCAACCAAGTTCTTCTTTTCTGCAAGGTGGGGAGAAAAGTAGATTCATAGGTTTCCTCCAGAGTGGCCTGCGAGTCTCTCATTTGCATTGCTCTGTGAGTGCAAAGCCCGACAATAAAAAAATATAATTCTTCAGGCACGTCAAAGACAACTCATTAGATCAACTTTTTTTTTTCCTATGTGTTGTGTTTTTTTTTTAAAACAGGGACCACTGTGCTTTCTTTCAAGTGAAAAGACTTGTGACAGCTGCTCTATAAAGTATTCAGTGGTTAATTAAGACACTGGTGTCATCGCTGAGCTCTTTTGTATTTTGTAGAAACCAATTGCTAAACAGATGAAAGTAGGTCTGAGGCAAGGGGTAGCATAACTATTATTTCAATTAATAAATAGCTCTAAAAGTGAAGGAAGTGATAAAGCCCTCAAGAGCGTCCGTATCTGCCCCGGTTCTGTCAGGAAAATTAAACAGAGTACTTGTGATTGCCATTGCCTCTGTTTAAGAGATCCAAGCGAGTGGGTCACCTGTGCTGAGCAGGTTAGTCTGGTTCCTGAGGCACCCCCTAGTGACACATTTGTATACACTGGCGCATCCACTCCATCACAACAGAAAGGAATTGGGCCGAATTCACTTCTTTTTCTTCTACCCACATCCTCTCCTCCACTCTCCCCCTCCCCTTGCCCTCCACCAAAGAAGCCCTAAAATGTATTTTCAGACAAATATCAGGGAAGCATTTATAAATATTTCAGAGGCGTTTCATAAATAAATAAGGAAATCTACAAAAAGACTTCCCTCTTTTAATGAGATCTTGGCTGTGGTATATGCCTTTTATTTGAGTATCATTAAAACCAGTTGGGGAGATTTTTATACTGGACTCTCTTTTGGGGGGAGGGGTCATAGTATATGAAAAAGGCTGCAATGCAAGCCTGAGATGTGTAGCCTCCTCCCTGACAGATTAGGCAGCTCTGGAGCTGAGGGAATAGCTTTTACTCTTTTAAAAGTAAATACTAATCAATAGCAACTGTGCCGACAAAAAACTTCTGGCCGCCTAATTGCACCACAGCTACTCATAGACCCCAACAGAATTTTCCCCTGGATGTAACAAAATTAACTACCAGGGGCTGAGCTAGTGAGTTATCACCATCTCGCTATTCAAATGTAATTAACACGAGCCCCCAACTGCCACATGTACCATTAGAGTACCATTTGTTCGTGGTAATTTCCAAACAAGGTCTGCAGGTCCTGCCCAAGTCAATCTTCTCAACATACTCATCTGCACAGGAAATCCAGCTGGCAGGTAGGTGGTCCCGACCATTACACGAAATCTCTTCCTCTCTGAAATCTTGTTTGTAGTTTCTCTTCTGCAGCTTAATGCCCTCTGTGGTCTCTTTGGCCATGTCAGAAATAGCCAGACTGTGTCAGAGGCAAACAACTGATTTAAGCTGTCCTAACAAGCAAATCTAGTACCCAGCTTTGGGCTGATCTAGCTGCCAGATATGCAGGAATCTTACTTGACAGCAGCTTGGAATGGATGCCGTGGTCATTTTGGTTAATAATAACTAATATTTTTACTACACGTTAGGACTTTTTAAGGACTTTCACCTACATCTTTCTAATTTATTATTGTCATTGGTGATTATAATAATAGCAGTGGCCATTTACTGAGCACTTGGATTAAGAGCTTTACATACACATTTTATCATTGAATTCTCACAACAACTTTGAGTTAGGAATTATTACCCCTGTTTTTAAAATCAAGGAAGCTGAGGCTCAGAGAGCCTGACTCCAAATGCTCCAAGCAGCTAGAATAAGGAAGCACCAGAATGTGAACACAATTTTCTGACTCTAACGCTCATTCTGGACCCGTTAACCACTTCGGGAGGGAGGGATCATCTTCACCACCACCATCAGCAAATCAGCATTTTACACACGTGGTAAACGAAGCACAGAGAGGTAAAGCAACTTACTCAGGGACACTCAGCATGGAAGAGTTTCGAAGGAGAGGCAAGAGCCAGTCATAGGGGTTAGTGGAATCTCTGACTCTCTAAACGTACAGCACACTAGCCTTCCTGTCTGTCTTGTTCAACAACCAATGGACGTGTTGCCAGAGCTGCTCCAGGTCTTTGCTCAAAATCCATCAACCACCCCTGCCCCGCACCGGCCGCCTGCTTTAGCAGGAGTGTCCTTGCTCAGAACCTGCCAACTCCCCGCCTCTCACTTTTAACAGGAGTAAACATAAATCTTTAAGTTAAAGGGTCCAGAGGTAAGAAAGGAAGCTACGAACAGCAACAAAAAACCCAGATGGAACCAGCTGGGACCAAGATGGTAAGGAATCTGGCCTCCCACAAACCCTCAGGCTCATTATATGGTGTTTTTACTACATTAGCATGTTAAATACGACACACCTACCAGCGGCCATGATGAGACATTAAGGACCAAAGAAGGATAAAAGGGGGTGGCACCCCACTCCCTCGGAAAAAGCCCTGCCCCTTCCCAGTAGTCTAAGGCATATGCCTCCCCATCATAAGCTGCACCCCTCCCCCCTTTGTCTTCACTCTTTAAAATTAAATCTCTCTTACCAGGTGGGCGAGAAGTCGATCTGTGAACTTAGTTCCCACTACTTCATTCTTTGGCCACTGACAAAAGCTTGCACTGTGCTGATCTCAGCTTTAGTTTCGTTATTCGCCTACTCCAACCCTAACAGGAAAAGAACCCTCGCACACCAAGGCAGAGAGCCTTGCTGGGCTAGGGGCTGAGCAGGGTCCCTATGACTTATGACTTAATTTGGTAACAGAAGGAGTAACAGAAGAGACCGGAGACATAGCCTATCAAACTGTACAAGATTTTCAGCCACAGATGCCCCCTCTCTAGGCTCGGGGACTTCAACTCCAAAACAGGGAGTTAGATAAAAGCTTTCTTGGTCCCTTCCAGATCTACCATTTTAGGTTAATTGTGAATTCTTTGAGCTAGGAGAGGCCATACATAGAAATCTAACATAGCATTATTTTCTCAAAACTTGACCTGTAATCTCTCTCTTAGAACCCAGATAACTATGTTGTCACAAAGCCATTGCTTTATAAAAGGAGGAGTGATGGGCTGAGGATGCCCACGGTTAGCTTACTTTCAGGAATAATTAGCCACTCCGGGAGCCAATAGGGAGAGACAGCATACGCTTCACTCCCTTAGTTCCCATGTGTCAATGGGCAAAGCTGCCCAGTTTGTGAAGAGGTCTTTGCAAAGTCACTGAGGTCTGCAACTTCAATTGGAAGTCGTGTAATCCTTCAGCTGCAGGCTCTATTGTCAGAATCCTGCCCCCAGGTGCACAATAAACACAGAGGGTCCTGCTATGATAGCAGTTTCTTGACTTCTTCCATTCATAGATGCCTAGTGCTGGCCTCTGAGCCTGTGCCTGGAATCTGCCTGACAGCACAGAAGTCCCCACATCCACCCAGAAACACACAGGTCACATGCTCATGTGGTTTCTTTCCAGCCCAAAGCTCACCCTGGGTACGGGTTGCCTCCTGCAGTTGGGTTATAGTCGTTCCAACCTGGTGAAGCCCCTGTGTCAGGGCCACCATCAGCCCAGCTCCGAGGGGACACTCGTGCCTGAGTTAACCGTGTTGTTTGTGTGTCAGGGGCAAAGGGAACCTTTGGTGTCCAGAGATCCTTGGCATCAATTTATTTCCATTTAAATATGTTTTTCCCTCGATTCAGAATGAACTGAGAGAAGCAAAAATACTAATCAAAATGGAATGCAAATATCCAAGGCTCCTTTTTCTCAGAAATGCCCTATTTTCCCCCCCTCCATGGTACTACTGTTTTAGAAATAGAAGGCACCTCCAGAGAGACAGGATAATACCAAATTTTAAAATCTGTAGAAAATGAGTACAGAGGTAGGCGGCACTATTAGTGCTACTAAAAATAAGCTTGGGGAAGCTACAATAAATGGAAAAACCAGAAGTCATTCCTTTTTTAAACGGTACTGAAAATCCTGTATGTTCAGAAGCCATTTCCTCCAGAGAGTCCAACAATAATACTCTGGATTCAATATTCATTTCCATAGTGGTCTCTCTCCCATTCTGTCCCCCTCCCAACCCTCCCGTCACCATTGCCCCAGTAATGCAGGCTGGATAGCGAGCTTATTACCCATACAAGGCAGTGTGTTTCTGCCAAATGAATCTTGTGCCAGATGCCATGTCACTGGGGCCACTATGCCCCGCCTGCTGCTTGCTGTACTGGGGATGAGAACTGTTCTCCTTTATTTTAATTTTATGTCTTAACGGAGAGTTCTAAGGTTACACAGACAAGCCAGTGCTGGAGAGAAAGCATGTCCCCCTCGGACTCAGATGCCCTTTCCAGTCTGTTTTGCTCTTCCCTGCCATCGTGAGCTCGGGGAGGGGGTGGAGGAGGGGTCTGCTCACACCATTGATCTCAGGGCAGGTCGAAACATGTCCTGAAGGGTCATGCCAGCCATCGACAGCTCTACTGGGCTAGGAGACGGATTGCAAGTATTCACACTGCAAGGACAGTGGCTCCCAACATTCCACCCGCTTTGGGTTCTGTTCCTGATGCCACGCTGGACACGTCTGCCAGCCTCAGCCACGGACTCCCAGCTGAGCTGTTCTGAGACATCTGGGCATTTCTGGGAGTTGAACAGAAAAACAGAAAGAGAGCAAGCATATCTCGCCAAGCCCCAAGTCTCAGGTGTCAATGCTTTGGACACCTGGGCTCCTTAGGGGCCCAGCACCTAAGGTGGGCTAGCAGGCAAAGGCCAAGCGAGCAGTAATCCCAGGGCCAATGTTTATTCCCGCTTGTGCATCTTCTCGCAAACTTTATCACAATATTTAATCACGCACATAAATAAGTGGAGGAAGATGTGTACTCTGGGAAAATCGGCAGAGAACAGAGTCACAGAGGGGCATTTATAAAGCAGCCGCTCCACTTCCTTCATTTCATAGACAAACTGAGAACAGAGCCTGAAGGTTCTGAACAGGCCCGCATGGCACGTGTTGGAGCTGGGGATGGCGCTCCGGCCGGGGCTTCTGGCTCCTAATTCAGAGTTCTTACCACCATCCAGGGCCCTTGTTGTGGTTTCTGGTTTGATTCATGGAGCCTCCAGAAAGCAAGGGGCCTCAGGTGGGACAGGAGTGAAAGGCCAAGATTTAGAACACCTCCCTCTTTTTTTTTTTTTTTTTTTACAAGGTGAGCTGGAACATATTACTATTTTTCCCTTCTTTGTTTCAGTCCAGGCATTTCTGCCTCTCAAAAGCAGCTAACCCTCCACCAGGTGATGCAGAAATCTACCAATAAAGTAAGCCTGAAAGCCCTTTGCTTCCTGCAGAAAAATCTATATATGCCCTTCAGCCTTATAATTGAGTTGCAAAGGGGAAAAATAAAATTGTTTCCTAGTTGTGTGGAGCCATTCCACCCAACATGCCAATAAAAAGCAAGTGATGTTTTTGTCCATGGGATGTCCAGGTTCAAAGTCAGATCTATGAAGCTAAACAAGGGCTAGGTTATTACCAACAAACGATTACACTCCTGGTTGTACTGAACAGAGGGCTATTTGAACTCTTGAGACTAATTGGAAGGGTTCTGAAATGTCAGTGTTGACGTCCCCAGTCTAGCTTCCCTGAATCACAGTGGAAACTAACCCTGAATCTTAAAATTATGTTGCCATCCAGAAAGCCTCATGTTTCTATCAGGAGTTGTGAATATTAATCCTGGGCAGGGAAGTCACTTAGCTATGGGCGCCCTGCTTTGCCATCAAATAGATAGGTAATAACCATCTGCATTATCTTTTTCTGAAATTGATTGGGAAGCTTGAGTAAATAATAATACTTTCTATTTGTAGAGCATTCTAACTTGCAAAAACCCCTTTACTCAACCTCAATTATTGCCTGTAATATCTGTAAACAGGTGAATATCACCTGCCTCAAAACAACCCTGTGTAGTTGGAGGTAACAGTCCCATTTTAGAGATGAGAGTGCTCAGGCTCAGAGGGGTTGGGTGGCTCATCTAAGTCACACAGCTAGAGAACGACGAAGAAGGGACAAACCTAGACTGACTGGTTCCACAACCAATTCTCTCTGCATGGAATCACAATGCTTCTATCTTGGTACACACACAATGCTTTTAAAGGTTAAAAAGAGTGACACTGTAATAACTAATTAAAGTCAGCCCCATCCTGTCAGTCACAATCACTATTTAGCAGTCCACGCTCCTCTCCAGAGACATAAATCATCCTTGTATGACTACAGCTAGCTCTGGCAGCACCTGGCTGTGTCTGGTTCATTGATGGATGGATGAAACAGCTGGACCAGTCCTGCAGCATACCCTCTGCTCCCGAGGCCATTTACATGGCCAGGTCCAAGAACATCGGACCAGCGCAATCTTTCATCATACTTGGTCTGTTGATTTTACTTGTAGATGAAATACAAGGCTGCCTTCCTGTTGTGGTTTCCAGGTTCTTAGGAGAAAGCACCTCTTCAATTCTCTTCTATCCCTTCCCCTAAGGTTTTAACCCTTGAATGGGGATTTAAAAATAATAATTCTACAATGAGACACAGGTTTAAAGTGCAAATATATTAAAGAATCAATTCAGGGCAATGGGCTCATTCACTAATGAATAAGTAAAATACTAAGCAATACTTTTGGGGAGAAAGAGGGGCCGAGACTAAAGAGGAGGGTCTCAGGCAGCTGATGTGGGGAGAGGCCGCAGAGGTGGGAACAGCGCAGAACAAGTGTACTAGGAACCCTCAAGACAGTACACTGACTGCATTATTTAGCTTAAGGCAATGCCTATTAAATATTCTAGGCACTAGAGAAGTGGTTTGAGGATCTGTTAACAGGTTGGATTTTAAAAAATATTTTTAAGCAGCTTTATTGAGATAAAGCTACATACCATAAAACCATACACCGCAAGTGTACGATTCAATGATATTTAGTACATTTATCAAGTAGTATAACTATCACCAGAATCTAGTTTTAGAAACAAGTTCAATTTGAAGAAGTAATATTTTGAGAAGGTAGTACTCCTTTCCCATCACAAGGAGTACTTCCTTTTGTCCTTTGGACGCAAGGATTTATTCTTATGATCATCTGCCTCAGTGAGGCCCCCCTGTAACACTGGATCAAGGCAGCCATGTCTTGAACAGATCTGCCTTCTTTTCCTGGCTTCCGCATGCTGGGATTTGGGGTGAACTCAGAGCCCAACCACCCAGTACTCAGACTCAAGGAGGGGCCCCTGGTCCACCATCACTTCCACAGCCTCCACACCCACTACTTGGAGAGTTATACAGAGCTCTTGGTCATACCTCCAGTCTCCAGAACCAGGAGAACAAGCATGTGATCAGCCCCTCCACCCCAGCTTCCTACACCCACCGCCTCCTGGGAAAGCCTGAAGGAAATTGGCCAACATCATGGCATTCCTGTCTGGTTGCCAAGTCCCCTTATTGTGTTTGCACTTCTTAGAGACTGTCAGCACAACTCCCCCACCTCCACCCCCTGCCCACCATGTGACAGGCTATGCTGTCCTTTATCTCAGGGGACCAAATCAATGACTTACCTCATTCCAGGTTTTTCTCTTTCACTGCAGTCAAGTGCAAGACAGAAAGGCAGCCCTAGTTTAAGGCAAAACGCTAGAACAAAGACACTGCTGTGGCTGCCATCTGTTAGCAGTAGACATGGGTAAAGAATGAGTATGAGCAAATATTTGCTTAAGTACAGAACCCACTTAAACACTGTAGATTGACTGTTTAGGTTCAAAGTAACAGTTGTGGAGTGGGATTCTGTTAAAGGGAGTCTGAACAAAAGGTATGTGTGCCTTTACACATGCTATTCTCTCTCTGGAGAATCCTCTTTCCTTCTCCTGTCTGTCCTTCCAGCTCACCGTTCTCCAAACACAAACAAATGACCATGCCTTTTCCCCATGTCACCCCTTCCTGTGGAACTTAGGCTGATGGATCAAGTGTTTCTGTTTGGTGTCTGTCATACTTCTACCCTGTAGAAGGGGAAGGGGTGCAGGAAGGGGACCATGTCTTATTCAACCCTGGTGTCTAACACTGTATCTGGTATATAAAAGACCCTCAAAAGATGATCTGCACTCAATTGACTAAGAAAGGACCATGAAAACAAATAGGGGCTCACATGCCAAGCAAGTATTTCCTTCTGCAGGCAGCTGTGCTAATTTGCCAGACTTTACATGACCAGGGAACAATGTATGATACTTCTGTGAATTAAGAAATTGTTTTGGACTCAGGAAACACCAAATGTAAATGGCAATGCTGGATTACAAGAGAAAGGGCTGCAGGCTTTGGGGAAGGAGCTTTCCCAAAGTACCTGTCCACTGGGAAGGCCAAGGGAGTGCAGCCTTCTAGCGGAAGAGAAGACATTTATAACTCCCCAGCTGTGCTTTGGAAGAATAAGGCAACCAATCCTCCTGACAAATGTCTATAGTCAGAGCTATATCCACAACAAGCAATATGAAGGTGTGCTTTCCATTTGTGGCTTATGAAATTGCCTTCACGATTTTAATTTTGTCTCTCATGTCCACTGTTGCATCCCCAGTACCCAGAACACAGAAAGCACTTAGGAGATACTCGAGATGTGAATGAATATTTCATATTCTGGCTGGCTTCTTTCCCCACAAAATGTTTCTATTTGGTTCCTTTGTGCTCTAAAAACACAAGTGTCCTGGAATGAATTTTCCATTGACCATCTCTCTCGTCTAGGAGTCAATCCACGAACACGTTAACAAATGGGAAATAAGCAAATCCACGCGTACCAAGGCCTGGGAGTTCCACCATTTAGAAAAGAAATGCAGAGAAGACTCAAAATCTCACCATCCTAAAGTGCGTATCCACCTTTTGAAAGAAGAAATGTCAGAGGACTCTGGGGGCTGGGGGACATCCAGGAAGAAGCAGGAATGAAGGGGAGGGAAAGGAACTAAGGGTTCTTTGGCACCTATTCTGAGTCAGGTATCTGGCCACATACTCCCATTTCTCAATTCAGTTCTGATAACAGAACCTGCCAGATGGTTATGGCCATCGTGACTGTATCATTGACAGAAGGATCAAAGAGACTACATATCCTACCCAAGGTCGCCCAGCTAGAACGTGGCCACATGAGAAGTGGAACACAGATCTACCTAACTCTAAAGCTGACACTCGCTCCAGTCTACCATGTGTCTGTTCCCTAGCATTCCTCTGGATTTGGAGTCCCACAGGGCACGCACACGTCTTACTCATCTCTGGAGCCTGCTCTCCTTGGTTTGGACCAGGAGAAGCCCTAACACGTGTTTCCTGAGCTGCATCCCAGATCACAAGCATTGACACTTCTTGACTGAGAAGTAATCTGACTATAGCCCAGCCACCCCGAGGGAGGACACAGCATTGGCCCTGGAGGAAGTGCTCAGGCAGCACTAATTTCACTGATGGAGCATGGGTTTCTCTGCAGAGAATGCAGAGCCCCCCAGGTTTGTGCTGACTTCCTTTATTCAACGTTCGAGAATGGTTTTGAGTGGCAGGTTTGGTCTAGTGTGAAGGTCGCAAGGGGTCAGCATCAGGAAGCCCAGGTTCCAGCCTCTGCTTTACCACCGGTGCGAGGAGGGGTATAGCAAGGGAGGGCTGGTTCTGAGGCAAATCACTTTTCCTCCCTGGCCCTTAGTTCCTCGGTTGTCCATTGAAAAGACTTGACAGATATTTCCTAAGCATTGTAGAACTTTCTATGATGACGCAAATATTCTACTTTCTGTACTTCCCAATATGGTAGTCACTAGCTATCTGTATCAATCTATCTATGTATACACACACACACACACACACACACACACACACACACACACACTAAGTACTTGAAATGGTGTGACTCAGGGACTGACATTTTAATATCATACAATTTTAACTAATTTAGATTTAAATAGCCACACGTGGCTAGTGGCTTCCTATTGGACAGAGAAGCAAGCTCTGAGAAGCTTCTGAGAAGCAGAGAAGGACGCAGCTTAAGGTAGGATTAAGTGTTCCAGCTCACACGTGATGTGGGTTCAAATCCCATCCTGCCACTTGCTAGCTATGGGGCCAAACCCAAGATATTTAACCTCTTTAAGCCTCGGTTTCTTTCTTCTCTTATAAAATGGAGACACTAATGGCTCCCATATAAATGTGCTGTGAAAACTGAATGAGATAAAGCTCTGAGTGTACTGTCTATCACAGGATGAGGGCTCTGCACGAGAAGGGGCGGGGGAGTTTCTTTCTCTGATTAATCCATTGTTTCATTCACCAAGACGTCACCTGGAAAATTGAGTGGAAGGAGAGAAAGGTTTAAATCCACTGGGTGGGCCCCTGAAGGAGGGGAGGGGAGGGATGAGCCAGGGAAGGAAAAGCAGTTTTGCCTACTTCACATTTTTCCCAGGGCTGTCCCTGTATATGTTGTTTGACGGACTGGGTCAAACGACACAAGATCTAGGTAGATATTCAGATTCCCTCAGACGTGTCTGTGTTGTGTAATCTTCCCGGTCTTGTAAACGAACAGAACTGGCTAGCCAGGGATTTTACAGGAGGCATCTTCACTGAGATTTTTAGTTCATGAGAAACAAGGGAAGGGTCCTTGACATTCTATGACAAACGCACAAACAGCCTGAAACATCAGGATGACACTTTCTGTGCTATTTAGCTGGTATTTTCTCGCTAGAATAATTAACCAGAGACCTACCCACTAGTCTAAAGCAAAAGCAAGTAATAAGAAAGTCAGTCTCCTATTCCCTTTGCTCCCAAAGTTGCCAACTGTGAGTAATTTGCATTACCTCCATCTTAATAAATAGCTTCCTGTCCATCTGACCCTTGCAAACCTCCTTTAAATCATTTGGAGGATTCTTAAAAATCCCAACGTCCAGGCTCTACCACATACGATTAAATCAGAAATGGTGAGGGTGGGACCCAGGCATCGGTACTTTTGAAACTGTCCCAGATGATTCTAATGTGCAGCTACATTTGAGCACCAAGCGTTCAGAGGGAGTGATCTGGGCAGAAACTCAGGAGTTAAGTCCACGGGGAGCTCTGATCTATATCATATGCTCCAGGCCGCATCAGATAACGCTGATGTTCTATTTAGCTCAAGTTGCTTACTGCAACGGGGATATTTCTCAACCAACATGCTCTTCAATAAAGTCAAATTTGGGCCATTTCCACATTGTTAGCGTTGACAGGGAAATTCCCCACTGAATGGGTGATGTGAGGGGTTGGTGCTTTAAAATCAAGCCTTGCAGAAGTATTAAGTCCGCTTCCGGAGCCCAAAAACCATCAAGAGAAGAGTTACTTCAACCACTTTTGCCTGCTGCCACCTGGTGGGGCTGCTCCCAACTTGGTCACTGCTCTTCATTCTTGGGCTCCCGGCCCCTCCTCCAAAGAGATATAATTTCGGAAAATGTCATGCATTTTCAATCCAATTTACTGGTGCCTTGCACATTGATCAGACTTCCTTCTCCTTTTTCCTCCCATCTGGTTAATATAATTATTGCTTTCACATGGTGAAGCCATTTTATGTAATAGCTTTGTTTGTTACTATGGTTACAAGTTAGGCAGTACTTCGGGATATAAATCTATCATCTCCCGAAAGCAGCCTCCTATCTGTCAAGGTGCAGCCCTTAGACGCGCATGGAAAAGCAAGCTGAGCAGTGGCATTCGTTTTCTGTCTTAAGGAAAGTGGCCTTTCTTTGGCCAAACTGCATTTGAAAGTCCTCTGAGCCCAGTGTAGACACACTCCTTGGTAATTGCTGGGCGCTGTCCCACTTTCTCCCTCAGGGGATTTTCCTGCCTGAGTGAGGCACCCATAAGAAGAGCTAGCCGGCAGAAGGTCAGAAAAGTTGGCGATGGGGCAGCTCTGGCTGCCAGGCCACAGCCCTCCTGTTGCACAGCTGGAGGTGTTACTAGACTGTTTACTCTTGGCTGATTTATTTCTCAGCTAAGGGCAGAGAACATAATCTCTCGGGAGTGAAATTTCTCTGGGTGTAATCCCTTCCTCTCACGCATCGGAGGCATCGCCCCTTTTTTCCTGATGGAAGTGGAGTTATACTCTCCCTTTAGAAAATGGCAGAAGTTCAGAGCTGGGTTCAACCTGCCACCCTCAAGTGACAAAGCGTGACCGTGTCTCTGCTTTGACAGTGCTTCACACTCGGCTGAATCAGACCCAGCCCTCTGAGGACAGAAGTCACATGGCCTGTGAAGTGGGGCTTTCCTCCCAGCTTTGGTCAATGATAACAGCTAACCCTGGAGAGGGTTGAGGGGTTACCTCACCCTCCACGTGTGTAACCCATCTAATCCTCACAACCACCCCAGGAGGTGTGGGTCCCCAGCACCTAGCCTCACTCTCATTTTACAGAGGAGGAAATTGAGGCTCAGAGGGATTAAGCACTGTCCCCAAATCACACAAGTCAATGGCTGAGCCTGGACTCATCATCTTTGGACTCCAAGTCCTGCTTTCGTTCTAGGGAGCGCTCACTGCCAACTCAACAGAGGCTCACTTTCCTGGTTCAGAGACCAGGGACCAGGAGAAAAGAAAGGACAGGGACTATCAAGGCCTGCACTAAGGCCTTCATTAAAGCAAATGGAACAAACTCCAACCATCTTCTTCCCCCTTTAGGAGAAATTTATTGCTTCAGTAGCCCATCAGTGAATTTCCAATGGCTACTAATTAACTAGCCATGTCATTCAAATTTATTATCACGGAGCAGGAGCACACATATTTATACCACTCATATGGCGGGATAATCTGCAGTTATATAACTTCGTGGTAATTATGATTGGAATTGCCAGGGAGAAACTAGGCACTTTGGAGGTGTGTGTTTACTACCAACTGCCTACCCTGGAATTACCCATTAATGACATGAGTAGTTGAGGCCTTGGAAGACAGGTCGTTCATTGTAAGGGACTCTACGTTTGCATTCCCAATTGACAGAAAAAGCAGGAACCTCGGAGATACCAGGAATATCTTTTTCTTCTTCTTCTGGCAGGCCAGGATGCTGTCTTGCAGGTTTAGCCTGTTTGTGGGCATGTCGGGGGTGCTCTGGTGACAGGGAGGGGGCAGAAAGAGATGTCTGAGCTTTAGTGCAGGGTGCAAGCGCTGAGCTGTACCAGGCTCGTCTCCACATCTGCTGAGCCAGGGCATGGGAGGGAAGTATTGACCGGTAAAGGAGCAAGTGAAGAAGCTCCGAGAACCTACGCTTGGGCTAAGGGGCACAGGAGTCCTGGGGCTGAATGACTGCCTGGTCGTCTGCTGTGTGGGACCAGGAGAATATACGTCGGAGAAAGGATTCCAGAAGGAGAGGAGATGGTGGATTCCACATACGAGGGATGCTATGAAAAGGCATGCAGCTCACACAACATAGACCGGGCATGTGACACCCCTCTCCTCTCCCGCAGAAAACAAAAACGATCCCAGGGCTGGTTTTCTTGGCAACAGTGTCCTCCTTGTTCCTTCCTCTGTTCCCCTGAGATGGCAGTTCTGAGGCTGCTCTTATTGTTTGTAAGATGGGGGCACGGGGAGGAGAAACCCACATAACGTGACGGTTCTCAGACCTCTGGATGGCTCTCTGCTCCGCACATGTAAACTAAGACAAGCATGGGCTCTTAGAACTGCAAGGGGGAGTTCATTTAACAGAGGAGAAATCTAGAGCCCAGAAGGGGTAAACGTGTGGGCCCAAGTCACACAGCAGATAAACGGCAGAGCCAGGCCTGGAATGTACATCTGTCACCTCCAAGTGATTTTCCATAATGCAGCTCCACGGTGAGGGAGGAGTTGTTGATGTTGTCATATTGAGACTAGACTCACACAAATAATAGCCGGATGGGGAGTGCCTCTGCATCCATCTTAAAACCTGTCTGGGATCATTTTTTTTTCTTGCCTTTTTAAATAACCTTACACAAAGACTCCTGTATCAAATCCTTTCAGTGGCCAAGAGCAGACAGACATTTGTTTCTCCTCACCCGGAATGCCTCCCACCACGAGATAATGGGAACTCTGGAGCCCACAATGACTCCCCTTTTTCTCCTGGCTGCTAGGGGGTTGAGGGCAACCTTTTGGGCTCATTTGCTCAAATTTTCCTCAGGGAGTTTTGATTATCATTTTCTTTTCCTCTCTTTTGCTTGATACTTGCTTCTACATTAGGTAAACTGTTTTGATCTTCTTGTACCTGTGCTTTCATTATAAAGTTTCCAGATGGAGGTGGGGCTATTAACCAGTCATAAATATAAATAAACCAATAATACTCTTAAACCTTGGAGTTCAACGTTTAAGGAACTAAATCTCACAGAATTTACAGCCAGGCTGGGAAGGATCCTGCCCACTCCAGCGCTATCCACACACAACATGCAAGAGGAGGAAAGGGAAAGCTCAGTTTTTGTGAAAAGAAACAGTAGACAGAAGAGGCTGGTTCCCTTTATCAACCGGAAACACCGTGTTGCCCCACTAACCATTCTATCTAGAACAGTCAGAAGCAGAATAAAAGGCTCCTGGACATCTTGGACTCGTGCAATTTGAGGAGAGAACTGCCTCGATCACCTTTCTAGTTAACCACTTTCTAATTTTTCTCTAGAACTGGCATCATCAACATCCTTACTCTTACAGATAAGAAAGCAGAGGTGTGGAATTCATATTTTCAAGGTCAAATAATAAGGAGACATGGGGTTTGAACCCATCCCCATTTGTACCTGATGCTCACATTTTCTTCTACAGTATCCCTCACATCCTCAGACAATCACTGTCACCTGAAGTTGTCAAAGTAGGCCACCCATTTTAAGTCTCTCTCAGGCCTAAGGTCACCAAGCTTTCCCAGCACCCAAACTGGACTCCCAGGAAGAAAAGCTTGGGGGCTACAGGTGTGAAGGATGAGGATGACCCAGCTAAACAAGGGGGGAAGCCCATTCCCTGGGGTTCATAGTTAACCATGGGCTATTACAATAGCTATTTTTCATCCTTCAAAATGAAATAGTAATGACACCACTGTTAGAATATTGGCAAATCTTCAAGTATGCCGAATATCAAGATGGATTTTATTAAAATTTTTATCTTACGAAAAATTTTTTCTTTTGCTGATGGCTTAGACAAGAGTAGTCATACTTCTTTCTGTTACCTGATTTTTGGTATCCTAGAATGACAGGCTATTATGTTAAATCACAGATGCAGGACACTTCAGAGCAGTGCTTCTCTTGCATTAAACTTATTTCAAGGAAGATTCACAAAACACTGAAGGCCTGAACTGGGACTTGGGGTTCATCAGTGCTGGACCAGAACATTTCAGGCTGAAATCTCAATCCCGTTTGCACCTCAGAGCCTTTCAGGACTCTATGTTAATCCCCATTCGTATGGAACTAACTACATTAGGAACTAACTACATTTTTTCATCTCTTTAGAGAGAAATGGGTGATAGAAAGAAAACTGGAGCTTCTGGTTCACGTATGCTACCCTGTGCGCCTGTCATTCCACCTTAGGAATAAGTACAACAGAAATCCATCTTCCTGTCCACTCAGGACATGTACCACAACGTTCACAATCCATTACTCATAATAACCCCAAAGCAGAAATACTTCCATCAGTAATGGAACAGATAAATTCTGACGTATTTCTACCATGAAATATACAGCAATGAAAGGGAAAGATCTGTTTGAGGCATCACCATGGATTAATTTTACACACATAATGTTAAGAAAAAGAAGCCACACATAAAAGAATATGATTCCACTTACATAAAGTCCAAAATATATGCGAAACTCATCCAGGGTGCTATGAGTCAAGACAGTGGTTACCTCTGAGGAGGGACTGTGACTTCCAAGGTCATGAAGTGGCTTCAGGGACGCTGCTACTATTCCATTCTTTTCATGTTGGTCTAGGTTATTGGATGTGGTCACAGAAAAAGTCACTGAGATGTACAAATATGATTTGTGCACATTTCTCTACATGTGTTATACTTCAAATAAAAGTTAAAGGAAAAGGTCAGGGTTCAATCCCCAGCTCTGCCATGTGCTGTGTGACATGTGGAATTCACTTTCCCTTTATGTTACAGCTTTTTCATCTGAGAAATCAGTGTAACGCAACCCACTTACAGAGATGTTGTGAGAATATAATAAGAGGCTGCATAAAAAACAGCCAGCCCTGAACCTGACAAATGGTAGCTGCTCAATAATATTCACTATCTAAATGTTTTGAATAGAAAATTATCGAATACACACAAAACTAAAGAGAATAGTATAACAAACCCTCATGGTCCCATCATCCAGCTTGAATACTTATCAACTTACGGCCAATCTTGTTCTACCTAAATCTGACTCACCAACCACTAAAAAATAAAAGTATATTTTAAAGATATATATTCTTATCTATATACACATCATTTTGCATCTCTAAAAAATAACTTTTAAAACACATAATCACGATATCATTATCATTAAGTACTTCTATAACTGCAGCAGCTAACCAAGTTACCCTGATTGCTTCAAAAATGTCTTTTTATAACTGGTTCGCTCAAATCAACCCATACAAGGTATAGTGATGTATATATATATTCTTTCATTCTTCATTTCATTTAATCTCTTAACAAATCACAAGGGCAATGGGCAGAGAGTCTGTCTCTGACATTTGCCCACCAATCACAGAAGCCTTTGTGGAGGAAAAAAAAAGGCATGCTGTCATGAAGCCTCCTAAAAACACCCCTCCTTTCTGTCTACATCACTCTTCTGAATTCTTTAGAACAATGGATGGCTGCTGTCACTGTCAGAACCAGATCTAACACAATATAGGAAAGACCCTCTAGCACAAGACTGTGAGTACGAATGGGAGAGCCGCTCCTACTGTCACACAGTATACAGAAGAAACCCTGTACAGGACATTCCCTGGAAGACAGAGAAGTGTGGCATCTGGTCTCAACTGTTCAGATAAAATAAATGTCTCGAGCTCCTCAAATAAACATATTGCCCAAATTATGGTGAAAGCTGCATGCTGTATCTCTTCCCTCTGCTCTTTCGTTTTCATCCTTGTTGGGTTCTCTCTCACCCTGGATGCTATCCTCTGAGGTCCAAGCAAAGGCAGGCTCAAAGATCCAACCAGGGTTTTTATCCTCTGTTGATTCCTTAGAAAAATAGATTCTCTCCTGGACTGCATGCATCTGAAGGTCCTTCCTTTCAAGGAGGCATCTAACTGTATTTTATGAAATAACCAGCTCATGTTTCTGTCTCCTCCAGCTACATCATGAGTGCCCTGAGGAAAGGGCCCTCATTTTATTCATCTGTGGATTCCCTACCCCGGCACAGTGTCTGGCACATTGTAGGCCCCCAAACAAATGCGTGTGAGATAAATTAGTGAACAAGAGTGAGCAGAGCCCGTGGGAGAAGCACCACACTGGGAGTTGGAGAAACTCGCCCACCTAAGTCACCCCATGGCACGCCATGCGCTGGACGTGCTTCAATTAAGTTGCTCTGGAGCAGGGTAAGCGGGGACTAAGAAGCCTCCTCTTTCCCCCTTAGTCTATGTCTGGTTCTGCTGTCAACAGAGCTGTGAGGATTGGCCATTAGTAAGAGAGGGCACAGGGCACTGCATTTCAGGTGGTGAGCACAGGTGGAGGTGAGCACAGGAAGGGTCAGCTGAATGAAATATTACCAAGTGGATGAAACCCACCTAGGTACTAACTTTCCTTCCCTGTCATCTATCCCAGACCCTCTATGTACTCTCCCATTCCACAAGATAACTGTGGCTCTTAGCTGGTTGACAGATCATTTCTTGAAAGTGTTAGCTGATGACTTCTCTGAGGCTTACGGTGTGACCTGTGTGGGTGCTGGGAGAATGAAAGGGAGGTATGCAGTTATCTTTATTCCACCCTTTTTCATTTGTTGAAAATTAAACAGACAACTGGAAGGAGTAGTGTCTTAATTCTTAAAAACTATCTATTATGCCGCTACTACTAATATAAGCTCATGCTATAAAAATATAAAAATGCAGATTGGCATAAAGAAGAACACTGCAGCTGTCATTTATGATCCACATACTAGAGGCCTTTGAAATTACAGAGCCTCTATTTTTTTAATGTATTTTTAAGTGAGTATATTTCTTTACATGTCCATAATCACATTTTACCCACAGTGTTCTACTGAATTTTATTTTATTTCTAATGGAACATAAATTCTATTCTATTCTGTTCTGTTCCATTCTCACTCCAATAGAATAGAATGCATGCAGTTCTATTATATGGTTGCATTTTTAATTTACTGAAGTGGAGAGTTACATTTTGAAAGGGAATTCTTAATAATAGAAAGCATCTAAGATACAAAGGAATGATTCTTTCATGGTAAGGACAGTTTGTGAAGGCAAAGCGTCTTTCCTAGCCCACCTTCAGATCTCCAGGCAGAGAGGCCTCTTTCCCTGCTGACCCTCTCAGCTAGCCATTCACCTGACTGGTCAGTGTACAAACCCAGAAACCAACAAGGGCAGTTCTGGGTAAAGAAAGGAACTGGAAGAAAGAAAACCTGGTTTCAAATCCAACTCTGTCTCTTGCTAGCTCTTGGACAACTCACTCATTGATTCATTCAGAGTCCTAAAAGCACGAACACATAATAAAATTAATTAGTGAATTGCTAATACATAGGGTGGTGTAAAGAAGGAACCAGCTAATGGGGGGAAGATACTTTGTAAACTCTAATGATCATAGAGATATGAAGAGTGATTATTGATAAGATGTGTTACTATTTTAAGGATTCAAAGGTAATCTAACCATTGAGAAAATGCCTCTGTATCACATCTTGGCAGGGAGATCCTAGCTGCAGCCACAATTATAGAATGCTCTCTCAATAGTATTTTTTTTTTTTTTTGAAATTTGTCATTTTCTCAATGATGGAACATCTCCCAGCTCAAATTTGGTTACCTTCAGACTATCTAGCCTCTCTAAACAGGATCAAGTTCCAAAGGAGCTCCCACACTCAAGCCTACAGAAGATGGCTGGTCCAGCAAGGCCAGCCGAAAGATGCCGGGTTACTCACATTGTCGGGGGGCCACAGAGCTCGGCTCTGTTTCCCCTGCACCTCCCAGATCCCACAGTACAACCCCACCATGTCTGTAGGGCTCAGTCATAAAGACTCTGGCCCTGCAGGACTGGTTATCCTCACAGGTGAGTTAGGCCATCCCCTCCCCAGAGGGGCCCACGTGGAGTTTTGCACAGCACTCCACACCGACTAGGGCAGTGACCAGCAGATGGACCATCGGAGGTGAAGCACTTTACTTCTCTGGGCCTCAGTTTCCTCAACAGGAATATGAGGGGGTTGGGCCCGATACGATTCCTTCTCGCTCCAAATGCCATGAACCTGTAAATTCTTGTTCATTTTTGTGTTCTGCTCAGTGCCCAGCACAGTGCCTGCAATAATGTAAGTTCTTACTAATATCTGTTGAATGAACGAGCAATGAATAAACAGATGGAAACTTCGTGCTTGTCACCAATGGAAACACAATGATTGTGGAATTCTGCTCTAACCCATCACATGGTGTCAAGTGATGACCAGACATGCTGAAGCCATATACAGTTCTGCATGTGACCTACATGGGGGCACCCTGAAGGCAGCAGGATGGAATATATTGAACTGGAACTGCTCTTGAGCACCCAGGACAGGAGGCTGCCCAATCAGGGACCAGGAAACATTGCACAGGGGCCCAGAAAAGGTAGTGTTTCAGACAGGTACAGATTTTGCTGCTGGAGGCCTCTCTACATCTGCATTTCTTACAGCTTGTGTGTGTAGTGACACATCGCTATTCAAAGGCCACAGATCCCAAGATCCAGGGTTAGCCATCTTGGAGAAGAACCTGGAAAGCACTCTACCTGATGTGGCATCAGCTGGCACCCTGACTCTCTGGAACCTTCCATGAGCCCTTGGTAAAGTCTCAGACCCCCATCGGGCCTATGGATTGGGCAGTGCTCAGAAAATAGAGTCACTGGGCAAACCACAGACTTCTCCCTGACTTCATACTGCCCAAACCCAACCCTTGGCACACTGTTTCTCCAGTCACACAAAATATTAAATTACATTTAAAGTGCATTTGGAAATCTTTCCAGAGAGCATGTTTGGCAACATGCAGCAAAAGTTAAAAACATGCATACACTTCGCCTTGTAGTTTCATTTGTAGGACATAATTTTACAAGTGCACAAATGTACACGGATGCTCCTTAGTCTTGTTTATAAAAGAAAAATTGAAAACCACCTTAGTGTCCATTAATACTGATATATCAGTTGAGTATGTTATGGTTTACTGATAAAACACTATGCATCCTAAAATGATGATGCACAAATACATCACAAAAACGGTGCACAAGGTATGATGACTGAATGAAACAGTTTATGTGATACAGCCCATACATGTAAAGATATCCAGATTATTATACATAGAGAGATGACTAAAAGTATTCTCTCAGAAACGTTAACTTATAACCTGGATCGTGAGATTTGGAATAAGTTTTACTCTGTACTTCTTTTTCCTTCCTCCCTTCCCTTCCCCCCCCCCACCCCGTCTGTCCATCCGTCCTTCCTTCCTTCCCTCCTTCCTTCCTCCCTCCCTTCACTTCCCCTTCCTTCCTTCCTTCCTTCCTCCCCTTCCAGCTAGAACTCTTCACTGTAAGCATGTTCTTTTTTAACACCAGAAAAATAATCATTTTCATTTTGGAGTAAAAAAGAATTTCACTGGCAACCTTGGAAAGGAAAAAGAAAGAGTGGAGATCTCTCTCCAAACAGCTGACATGAATTTCTAAGGTTGTAGGCACGCGTCATGATCATTCTCCTCACCTGACTAGATAGAAAGTACACAGCGTGTGTGGACCACTTCTGCCAAGGCCTTTCCCTTCTAGCTGCCAGGTAATCCATTCCTGAAGCAGAATGAGGGTGCTACAAACCCCCATTTTTGTACGACTCCTAACGAAGCCCTCTCTTGTGAGTTTTGGCATGGAGGCCAAGAACCTGCTCTACTATCTGCTGGAATGTGCATTTACTGTGGTCCATCTATATCCTCAGCAGGACACAGCTGATGAACATTCCAACCATTATTATTAAAAACACTTCTATCAATTGTAAATACTGACCCTGCACCTTCCTTCCTCTCCCCACTTCTAACAGAAAACCCAGTCCTTACCGAATGTCAGAGTCAGATGAAAAACCATCCAGTCCAATGTCCTCATTTTACAGAGCAGGACGTACATTCTGGAGAAAATAAATAATTCGAGGTAGATGTTGACAGAGCCTGGATTAGAACTCAGGTCTTCCAGCTCCTGTGCTCTCTCTACCTCCTGCACACTCAGGTCCTTGTTTCAAGCCTGTATTTCCTCTTACTTGGACTATTGCAACTAGTGGGAAGCAGCTGCATAGCACAGGGTGATCTGCTTGGTGCTTTGTGACCACCTAGAGGGGTGGGACAGGGAGGGTGGGAGGGAGACGCAAGAGGGAGGGGATATGGGGATATATGTATACGTATAGCTGATTCACTTTGTTATACAGCAGAAACTAACACACCGCTGTCAAGCAATTATACTCCAATAAACATGTTAAAAAAAAGAAAAAATAGTCATCTAGCAGGTTTTTCCGCCCCTAATCTCCCGTACCCTGGCACCAGAGGATCCCCCTAAAATACTAAGTTGACCATGTTTCTCCGCTGAATAAATCTCTTCAAACAGTCCTCATGGCCTTCAGGACAAAGGGCAGGCTCCTCAGCATTTCACAGGAACCTCTTGAAGATCTGGACCTGTGCCAGCTTCACCTTCTATCTCCTAAATTCATACTATACTCCAACCAGACTACACTATTTATAATTTCTCAAGCAGCTAAGGTACATATTTGTGCTTTTACAAACACTCTTTGCCCAATCTAGAATAGTCTTCTGCAACTTGTTTGCCCAGAAAACTCCTAGTCTTCCTTCAAAACCCTACTTAAATATCCCGAAGCCCCCAGACACAGTCAAGCTCCCTCCCACATGCTCCCACAGATTCCTGGGAATGACTCTATGATAGCACTGAATAATTGTGGAGTGCATTTACCTTCCCACCAGAGTGTAATTTCCTTGAATTCTTGAGTTTTATCTCATTCATTCATCTTGTGAACACAGATCTTGACACAAAGATGAGAGTGACTATTCAATAAAGTTTTGTGGGATAAAAGAATGACTAAATGGACAAATGGGTATAGAAATGAATGAAACAATGCTGTCATTCCTTTCATTGACAAGTTCTTTCCACAGGATGGAGTCTTCTAGAAGGCAACGGCAAGAGGGAAAACACCTGGCACTTTAGAAGAGAGCCTTTTACAACTTACTCATGAACCACAGTGGCCCCCTGGAGAAGCAGCTGGAGAGACTGCAGGCTCCCTTATTGTCACATAAAGGAGAGTTTATGACAAGGCACTCACTATCTTGTAAGTACTTTACTTAAGGATTAAACTAATTTTTATGTGCTAATCAGCTCTTGAAAACACAAACAACATTCTATACTGAAAATGGAAGGAAGCCGACGACAAAACCACGCACACCCAGTATGCCTGGATCCCCCTCAGAACTGAATACGGGGTAGAACCCCAGGAGATACTATTTGCCAAATGAGTAAACTAATTAACAACCAGAAATGGGGAGGGGTGACCCAATGCAGTGGTCAGTGAAGAGCAAACTATTCTGTTTTCTTAGACCCTTGAGAACTGAAGAAAGACTCAGAGATCATCCCGTCTGACACCCTCACTTCACAAGAGAGGAATCTGAAGCTCAGTGAGATTGAGTGACCTCCCCAAAGTAGCACAGCAAATTCATGAACAAATGAGGCCTGTGTCTGGCTCCTGTGACGGCCTCCGCTGTGCTGTGCTGTCTTCCTAGGCAAGCCTCGAGCAAGGCAGGCCACTACACACAGGGCTCTCAGCGCAGGCTTCCCCTTCTCTAGAAGGTACCATACAGCAGCACAGGCTGGGTATGAGGTACCCAGCTAACTATCCCAGAGAGGTCCACCTGAGCTCCCAAAGTTTTTTGTTTTTTTAAACAAATCTTGAATTCTTTGGTGAAGAGCGTCTCCAGCCAAGGAGCAGAAACATGAGTGCGTCCCTCCCACTCGTTTCTCCTTTGTTCTCCTCTTTGAGCTGGGTCCACTGGAGGAGTATTGTAAAGTGCCCATGCTGGGTCTGCAAGGCCCCTTTTCGGTTCAATTAATGAGCCATAAATAACCCAATGAAGGTGTCAACAATGAGGGTAATTTATCATACCTTGTCAGGAGGGCAAGCCTGGCGAGGCAAACGCTCATTCACCGTCTGGGGCAACATGTTAAGATTTATTCCTGGCCAGGTCCCTCCTCCTCCAGGCCCCCCTCCCCCAAACCAAAATTTATCTTCCACAGGAATCCTCACAGGTGTGCGGCTTTGACAAATAAGCTATGAAGTCTGGTATTCATCACCGGCTGGTCTTTGTTGGGATGAAGGCGGTAGGAAATAAATTTATTTGAGAGAGGAGGCACTACTTGTGATTCAAACATGCTCAAGGGGAACAACGAGGTTATTTCCAGCCTCCTGGTTGTGCAAGAGGAGAGAGGGAGATAATGCTAGGACAGCCTCTTTCTTCATTATTTACTGCTTGGTGGAGGCAGAGCCAGGATTTTACTGAGATGGCACCCTTAGCTGCCAACCAGGAAGCTCCAGTCACATACTCTGGGAAATGTCGGGCTGGGAAATCTTACGCTGGAGTGCAAAGTGCCGTGAGACATCTCAGGTGCTCAGAACCGCTGTACCAGCAGGTTGCCCAGCCTCGCCATTCAACTTTTGGCTTCCCTTGGAGCGTGGAAATCTGAGTTTGCCTAACAGCCATCTGGGGGTGCTTATTAAAATACAGATCCCCAGTTCCCCCACCCCCTAGAGATTCTGATTCAGGAAGACTAGGGAAGAACCCAGCAATCTGTATTTCGATAAGCTCTTCTTCCCTTTTGCCCTCAAATAACTCGGATGCATATGATGTGCGATGCACACCTTGGATCAAGAAACGTAGCTTGGCGTCTGCAGCGCCGTCCATTTGAAAGTTCTGTAAAGACAGAAACGTCCCAAGTCTGTGTCTGCCTGATACTGTAGCCAAGAGTCAACTTGTGGCTCCCGAGCACTTGAAATGCGGCGAGTGTGAGAGGAGAATTTCTTCATTTGATTTCATTTTAATAACTTGAAATTTAAGAGGTCACATGTGGTCAGTGGCTACCATATTGGACGGAACGGTTCCAGCCCATCACTCTGCATATTTGAATTCTGAAGAGCACGTACAAACTGAAAAACTCAACGGGCACGCGAAACCCACTATACCAGTGTCCTCCTGCTTCTCCTTGTTTGCCAGCTAATAAAATACTGCAAGGCCCTGGGGGTGCCCTATCCAGTCACTTCAGAACAGCAGGACGAAGGAGCACACCCTCCGTCCTCCACTCCCAGGGTCTATACATGTGGGGAGTCAGAGCGATCTCATCTCTTAAGCACCTGCTATGTGGGGCTGTGGGGAAGCCCTTCAGATGAGACACGGTCTTGGTCCTTTAGCACCAGGTCCTTCCCTTCCCAATACAGGAGAGAAGATCAATACACAAGTGAGCCGGCACAGTGTCATCAACGCTCTGAGCAAGCCCTGGGGTTGTAACAGAAGACACTTACAGAAGCAAGGGGCCGGCGTCTAGCCCCCAGCTCGTGCTGTAAGCCCTTCTGGACAGGAGCCTCACCTTCCCCACTGTGGCATGAACGAGATACCTGGTAGTCAATGGTGCCCAATTCACGGAGAGAACTCAGATTAAATTCCTTCCTTGAAGCGTCCAAGGTAGATTGCTTCCCGTCTCTGCCATATTGAGATGGACCCTACACTTAGCCTGGGTGACTGTCCTCACCTGTTCCCCCGCAAGCCTGCAGAGACTGGGTGACCTGTGAGGAGAGAGGGGGACGCACTCCCCTCTGGGTCCCAGGGTCTAGCCCAGCGGCTGACACTGGTGCAGCACAACCAGATGTAAACACTAAAATGAAATGGCCTCACACTGACCGAAGCGAGTCTCCCAGCGTCTTCCTTAAGGCTGCCAGTCACATGGGCAATTGGCCCCTGAAAAGCAGAAAGGGGTCTGTTTCTTGACGGTGAAAGAACACAGGTGTTCCCCCTTTATAGTGATGTGAGAGGGACGCACCCCATACACATACATTTTAAAGGCCGGGGGGATAAAATCCACATGCCAGGGAGACAGGTCGAGGGTCTGAGAAGGAACTCCCCGCCGTGAGAAAACTCCACCTGGAGAGTGCAGGGTGTATCTGACCACAGCTGCAGAAAGGGTTCAGGCCTGCGAGGGGGGCCAGCCAGGCCCAACCAGGGAGGAGGCCTTGGGAGGTGGGTTGCCCACTATCCAGAGGCAGAGAGCCCTCCTTCCAGAAGGGAGGGGACAACCCCAAGTCACCCCCTCTCTGCTCAAGCGCTTTTCCTAACTCACGCCTCTGCTCCCTGGGCGGGCAGAATCCCGGCTCACAGCTGCAGGGGCAAGTGCTGGGGAGAGGAGATGTCTGGATCCAGCTGGCTGAGGTCTCGCTCTGCCAACCTCCCAGGCTCCTGGAGTCTTTCAAGTCTCCGACATTCAGTTCTCCTTTCTTTGCATCAAGTGGCCTTACTTTGCCTCCAGAAAACAGGCACTGGTAGCAAGAGTTGCACTCCTGATGCCAAGATTTCAGGCTCCCGAGGCTCTTGCACTGGGCCAAAACTGCCTGCCTCTCCCTGCAGGGGCAGAGAGAGAGAGAGAGTCCTACAGGAGAACTCCCTAGGGGTCCCAGGACACCAAATGGAAGGGCCGGAAAAGAAGGGAAAACTCTCAGCCGTCTCCCCAAGCCCTTCTGCCTTATGATGGCAACAGCTTAGACCTCGGACAGCTGGCTGAGATCTCCAGCTAAATATTCATCTCATCAACGTCAGCGCAATGTTAAGCCACTGTACTGGCTTGGCACTCCAGCTTAATACCTGCTGGCAATTAGGGTCTGGAATCTACCCATGGGACCCATTCTAATCCTGAATCCTAAAAGCAATGTGTGGAATAATACTGAACCAAGAGATGTTTCCCAAAAAACAAAGATCCAACGGTGGAGGGGCAACTTGTATTTGGAATAAGACAGCAGTACCAGTATCTTTGAATCCACCCTGAAAAACAAACCATGGTGGCCCTCTGAGTGGAAAGATTCCATGGTATTTGAAATTTCCAAGGTTACTAACTAAGGGGTAACCGGAGAAACCTGAGAAGGCAGAGTTGCTTGAGAGGCAGTAAATAAAGATGTAAGAAACGGAGGTGCCATGAGCAGACTTGGGCCCAATTCCATTCCCGCCAGGAGCCTTAGGCAAGTGGCATGCAGGGGAAGGCAGACCTTTGTAAAACGTGGGACACTCTGGACCTTCCTAAAGAGAAAAGCATTAGGAACCATCAGTTCTTTCCGAAGTCACAACTGTTCATAAGGGGTTGTTCATGCATAGCTGGGGAAACTGAGACCACCTTGAGAACAAATAACGAACAGGCGAATAAGTAAGTAAAAAAGTTTCATCTGTTTATCTGTCACTGCCAAGTGCCAAGTTTCTCTATGCAGAGCAAGGAAACAATTTCCATGCAACCGGTCAAGAGATGCAACTCGTGTTTGCCTGAAGCCATGGCATGGCAAACGTGCGGCTTCAGATCTCGCAGGCTATCAGCCATCTGGCGGGGTGGGTACCTGATTGGGAAGGCTCCCAGGTAAGCACAGCTCCTGCAAGTGACTCAGTAGGTGGTTCCGACGCTTCTGAGTCAGGACCAAGCCCATGGCCCCCGTGCCAAGCCTCCCTGCCATTGTTGAGATGCTCTGGTCTTGGCTGATATGAGATACTGAGGACCTCTGGTGCTCCTCTATAGAGGGATGAACTCTCTCTCTGACAACTGACCAGAAGCGCAGCTGACATCACTCAGTGGCCCTTCTCTCGTGCCTCCCAAGCCCTGGAGAGTTTTGATGGCTTTCAACATCAGGTAACCTTTACTTTAAAAGCTCACTCTTCCTTCAGGAGCTTCCAGGTTGTCTCCCAGGGTCATGAACTTGTGGACACAGAATACCTAGTTCTAGCTTCCTTGGGTTAGGACCCTGAGCAAGCCACTCACCGGAGACCTCGAGTCCTGCCCATCCAAATTTCATCATCAGCTCAATCGTCCTCCAGCGCCGTGATGATCACATCAATCTCCTAACCTAAACTCTCCGCAGGCTCCCCTGCGTATGGAGTCAGGTCCAAACTCCTGGGCCTGCTATTTAACTTCCAATCTATCCTTCAAGCCTCCTCTTCCTCCACTAGTCTACCTGTAGTCTATGTTCTGGGCAAACTGAGTGAGGAACACTCACTCTTCTCTCGAGCTAGTGCCCTTTCTAGTCCTGTGCTTTGCAGGTCCCTTTACTTGAGATGCCTTCTCTTTGCCTTGTGAAATTCTGCCCACCCTTCAAGGCCCAGATCAAACGCCACCTCCTCCCCCCACACCTTCCCCAGGTCATCTTTTGTGCAGCCCCTTTGATCTCACACCATACAGTGTTGCTACCTTCCTATTGGCACACAGCACCCTGTTCTGAACTGCCGGTCTTTGTATGAATGACTTACATCTCCTCCTGGATGGCGTATGCTCCTTAGAAAATGATGGGAGTGAGGCGGGAGCATATCTTATTCCTATTTCCCATTATGCTTGCGTATACAAATTTGTACTAATGAATAAATGAATGAATTCAGAAGCTCTAGATAAGTGTTCTAAAATTAACTACACTGTGCTACTTTGTCCCACAGGTAGCTGCACACCAGTAATAAAAGCAGCCTGGCCACAAGCTTCTCATATGGGAAGCAGCAGAAGCCTCGGCGTGATCCACTCTGTGGGCCACGCGATGTCTTTGGGTGCGTGTACACAGACTTCCAGGAGCCAGAGGCAGCATCCGCTTTGAAAGGGCCCAGAGCACCTGGGCTCCCTCATTTCTCAACATGATGAGAAGCACACTGGAATCTTGGAGCTGACAGTCTTCCTGGTAAAGAAATACCCACTTAGCAGAGTCCCACTGCAGCTCCACACACCATGCATCAACAGGGGTGGGTCACAGTGCCCTCCTGGCAGCGAGCCAGCTGGAGACTGGAGGTTTGGTTTTGCTGTGCTCCTGGGTGGCCTTGATCTGTGTTAACAAGGCTCGGTTCTGTGTGACCAGCTAAGAAGGAGACTGGCCTGCCTGGCATGCAGAGAGCCTCCCGAAAGCTGGTGCACCTGCTTCGTGCTGGCCCAGTGGCATCGAAACGTGTATGTGTGGGGAGGGGCAAGTGAGGGAAGGAAGACTTTCTAAAGCTCTCTTTTCCACTTGCCCTCGAAAGACCAGTGTTTTCAAACTTTAGCAAGGGTCAGAGTCACCTGGAGGGGTTGCTGAAACAGGCTGCTGGGCCAAAACTCTAGAGCCTCTGATTCAGTAGCTGTGGAACAGGGCCTGGGACTCTGCATGTCTAACCAGTTCCTAGGTGACGCTGACGCTCAAGGTGCAGGGACCAAACTTTGAGAACCACGGCTCTAGGCCACCCCCAGAAAGGCAAGTGAAAGCTATCAGAAATTGAACAAGTTATGTGACTGTCTCTCTGCCTCCGGGCTCTGCCCCATGAAGATGGTCCCCCACCTTTGCCACAGAAACCACCTTCTGGAAGTCCACACCTGCCTAGACCACTGGCTTCACTGCCTCTTCCTTGCCTATAAAATAGACTCCAACTTCCCAGCCAAGCTCCTATTGACTAAGTTCTAACTGTGTGCCAGGCACTGTTCTAAACCCTTTTCCCATATTAACTCATTTTATCCGCATAATTCTATGCAGTAGGTACTATTATTATCCTCATTTTAGAAATAATGAGTCCCACAGTGAGCCCTCAGGAAATATTTTCTGAATGAATGGATAGAGGAACCCGCATAATCATTGACACCATGGACTACAGAAGGCTGTTTCCATGCCAAGGAAAGCCAGCAGAAAGTGAAGAACTGGCTTGTCAACCAGTTATTTGTTCCTGCACTCCACCAAATAACCCGTTTGCCTGCCATTGGCTGGATATTCTGGCTTTGTGTAGACATCTCCTCGCTGGGAGGAAAGCCAGAGATACTCTCTCACAAAGGGTTGTTTAATAATAACCAGAAACTGGAGAGGAGCAGAAAGGAACACAGCGATCCCACACAATCCGAGGAAAATGGACTATTCAGGCTCCTGGTGCCCAGCCTGCCAACAAGGGCCTCTGGTGTGGCCTGAGGTTTCTTAATTTTTATTGTAAAAACAGAACATGCATATGTCTCTCCTGATCATCACCACCAAATGCACCGGCAAAAACATCTACGGACGCATATTACTCTAATGCAACGCTAATGCCTGCGTTGGAACAGAAAACCAGGTCATCTTTGAAAATCTATAAATGGACAGCCCTCTCTGTCTGTTACTTATTTATGTTTCCCGCCTTTTGCTCAACCAGCCTTCAGGCCCAAACAGAGAAAACACAGCATACGTAAAGCTACCAGTACAGATAAATAAAACGCCAGACTCAGACTGGTAGCTTAATCCCTCACTGCCTTGGAGGAGGTGACCTTCACCAGCTGGATGCTATACAAATGACCAGCAAAATGCCAGCCTATGAGACCAGGCGGCTCATTCCTAAGGTATGTCTTCTTCCCCAAGGATATTCCACTTTGACCTTCCGGAGAACATACTTGTTTGCTGTGAATGGAACATGATGGTTGCAAAGTGAGTCTGAACCCAAATCTCTTTGGGTAAACTGAGCTTGATGTTGAGTTCATCACCAGCTGAAGTTTCTGGATCATCTCCAGGGCTTTCCCCACTGGCCTGCCCTGCAGTGACCCGGCCTCAGGGTGCACCAGGATTAACACAACCAGCAGGAAGTCCATACATGAGAGAAGTCATCAGAGTCTCTATGCAAAGTTCCAGCAGAAAGACACCTATGCCAGATTCAAGCCTAACAGATGTCCCTGTGGGATCTACGGCCCTGGAGGAAGCCCATTTCGGGGACCAACACCACTTGCCTTGTTCCTTACAGTTTTCCTTCTGGCTGCTCTCAACAGCCCTCTCTTGGCTGGAACAAACTAGGTTACTCTCACCCCGTTCTCAGTGTCACCTGGTGCTAGGCAACCTGTGGAATGGCTTGTCTGGAGAGATCTGCTGTGATGAGCAGCACAGAGGTATGTTTCCAGAAACAGCCTGGATGGAGAGGCAGAAGGCATCCTTACACACCTTTTAGGCCTTCAGCCTCTGCAGCTTCAGAAGTGAGAACGTTTGCTTCAGCATCCTCCCCATCGCCCTCAATACCATCTAGCAACTCAAATGCAGATCACAGTTGCTCTATCCAGCCCTGAAAGCAACTGTGTGGAGGAACCAATACAGACCGCTCTGCCCTCGACCAGGTGGTAGCAGCGGTCAAGCAACCAGCCCTTGTCTTCATTACATCCTCTTTTTCTAGTGCAGGGAATTAAATCTCTCCTTAGCTAGGTATAAAAATGAGCAGTTGATACTGGTGAAATGTAGAAGACAGGGATTTTTTTTTAAATAGATCTTTATTGGAGTATAATTGCTTCACAATACCGTGTTAGTTTCTGTTGCATGACAAAGCGAATCAGCCATATGCATACACATGGAAGACAGGGATTTTGACGGGGCAGGAGAAGATGGTAGAAATCTCCAGATGCCAAGGACTCTGTTTCTGAAACCACTCCAGTAGCACCACTTCAACAAATAGAGGGACTTCCCTGGTGGTCCAGTGGTTAAGAATCAGCCTTCCAACGCAGGGGACACAGGTTCGATCCCTGGTCGGGGAACTAAGATCCCACGTGTCGTGGGGCAACTAAGCCTGCATGCTGCAACTACTGAGCCCACGCGCCACAACTAGAGAAGCCCGTGTATCACACTGAAAGATCCTGCATGCTGCAACTAAGGCCCGATACAGCCAAATAAATAAATAAGTTAAAAAAAAAAACAAAAAACAAATAGAAAGCACTGGGTTGAGATAGGGCATGATTATGAGATAAAAGGAACGGTAGAGCTCACATTCTGTGATGGGAGGGGTGTATGTCGTTCATTTTTAATCTGACTATAATTGTAAGCATTTACCTACTACAGTGTGCCAGGCACTGTATGGAGTGCTTTATGTTGGATTACGGATATGGAAACTGAGGCACACCACTGGCTAGTGGCCAAGCTGGGAGGAGAACCCGAGATCTGAAACCACGACTGACTGTCCCCTTCTGCTACAAAGCCTTTCGCTGAGCTCAGAAAAGCACCAGGCCCAGCGCAGGCATTCTCCGAATACTTCTAGATGGTCAGCACCAAGCTTGAACACAGGAGATGCTCAAGACTATTTCCTCTCTGAGCGATTCTTGCTGTGCATTTCATAAAGCTTTTATCTTGGGGAGAAAGGACTCACGCTCATCCAGTTGGAGTGCCAAGTTCTTCCAAGCTTGAGGAAATCCTGCCTCATTAAACCCACGAGTTACCAAGCAGCACAGGAAAAGCTTATCACAGATTTCCTGAAACTGGGTGTGACCGGTTGGTTCAAAGCCTTGATAATTCCACGTTTTACACAATAGGGGCAGAAAAATATACGATTAGTCGTTAGAGCCTATTCTCGTGGGTGATTCCTCCAAGTCCCCGAACTCCAACTTGGGTCTTCATAACACAATCGATTCTGGTAGCACCACAGACAGCAGAGAGATTCCTGAACCAGAGAGCTTTGAACTACGACATCTAGGCTCAAGTCTCAGCCCCGACCAACAGTGCTCTCTGCATGACCTTGAGCTAATCACCAAACTGCTCTGACAGTCTGTGTTATTTATTATCAGTAAAGTAGAGATGATATCTGTACTTAAGTGACATCAACCCACACTCCTCAGAAGTTTACAATCAGGGTCAATGAAGATACTATATGTGAAAACGTATATGAGCATAAATAACAATAACAGTGACGATAACTAACATTTCTTGACTGCTTATGTGCCAAGAACCCCAATTAAGTGGACACTAATATCTCCACTGCTAGTGAGGAAGAAGATGAGGCTTAGAGAAACAGAACTGGTAGAAGTGGAATGTGAACCCGGGTTGTTCTAACTCATGCATTTTCAGAAGAGTTGAAAATTGGTTCTTGGGGGCAAAGATAATCTAACTTTTCAATGTATTCAACACAGATATACATACAACACATAAAGAAAGATGCTGTGTATCCGTGGTATTAAAATTCCATGAGGAAGGCAATTAGGAAAAACAACCTCTAAAAAGACTCCTTGGGAGGCAATAATGAAGAAAAATTTGAGAAATACTTGTCAAACTTCCCTACATCATGTCATTTCCTATAATTAATAAAGATTATTATTACCATGCCATTAGCCTCCTACAATGGAAGATCAGATGCTGGGTTCAAACATGGTCCTAGAGAAGGTGGTTGCCACTTTATTTGCCATTGTGGATGGCCTAGCTTAGAGGTCATGTGCAAAGAATTAAAATACCTTCATATTTAAATTCCAAAGGGTAAATCTTCTGCCATTCAAAACAGAAAGTTAATGCATCCCTAATGCTACCCACCCTCCTTCCTCAATGGTACCTATTTAGATCAATTTACACAAACCAGAAGAGAGAATAATTCATTTTAACATTTTAAATAAAATATTGGGAAAAATAATCTAGAACATTATTACAACTCTAACTAGACCTCCCAGTGGGGGCATGCATTGCTCCCTTTCCTTTACTGTTGGAAAAATTGGAGATTTATGTGTAAATTCCAAACAGTATCTGTAGATTAAAAGAAAAGGAACTGGGCTTCCCTGGTGGCGCAGTGGTTGGGAGTCTGCCTGTCGATGCAGGGGACACGGGTTTGTGCCCCGGTCCGGGAAGATCCCACATGCCTCGCAGTGGCTGGGCCCGTGAGCCATGGCCGCTGAGCCTGCGCGTCCGGAGCCTGTGCTCTGCAATGGGAGAGGCCACAACAGTGAGAGGCCCGTGTACCGCAAAAAAAAAAAAAAAAAAAAGAAAAAGAAAAGGAAGTGGCCCATTCCCTGATTATTAAACAAACCAAGCTTATTCATGCGACATGCTCCCAGCAACATGTAAAAGTCCAGTCACTGGCAAAGGCGAAATCAAATGTGTCTGTTCCCACTTGCTATATCCTGCTTTCCTTCTTTCCTTCTCCTGGACTTCCTGCCTAGGCATCCCAGCCACTGATACCCATCCTTGGCCTCCCCATCCTCCTCCCTTCCCACCTTGCCCTTGACTTGGCATTCTTTTCTTGGATTCATTCATTTCATTTATTTGATTGTATCCAACAAACAGCGACCCTACCCTCACAATGAACCAGCCGCTCTTTGGACAGGGCAGCCCTGCCTCTCTAGTCTGAGGGGCCCAACCATCTGGGCCAGCTTGACCCCAATTCCCCGCTGGACACGGGGGCTGGAAAGGAGGGATTTGCAGTCATCAGAGATTTCAGTTTGTACAAACTGCCTTTGAGGCGCTCTTCTGACTGAAGCCCGGCAGGGACGCACCTGCTCACTTGTAACGCCAGGGCCAGGCTGGTCCTGAGGTAGCTGCGATAATCAATCCAGTTGCCATAGCGGACGTAAGTGTTCATTTACCACTCTGCGACCTAGAGCAATAATATATTATGCTTTTCGCCAGCGGGAGCCGCGCCAGCTGCAGCGCGGGGCGGCCGTATCGGCCATCAGTCACCACTCTCCTCCACAACCTTTTGTTCCCTGCTCGTTAGTGTGAATTATAACAGGGGGACAGCATCTTTTTCAGAAGAGTCTCTCCTGTTAGGTCTAAGCGCTAACTCATTCCAGGTTGTTCCAAGTCGGCTGCACTAGCCTGGGATGGTATCGCCCACTGGTCTTCTCTCTTCTCCCTCCCTGGGTGCTTAGGATGGGTGAAAAACAGAGTGGGTGCACTTTTCTACCAGGCAAGATAAAAAACCACTCAACTCTATCTACTATAAATATTGGATACTGCATTTTGTTGCACTCGGTCATGTCCCCGAAGGCCTGTCATGATGGTAAATTACATTATAGCACACTAAATAGGCCATCATGTCAACTTTGGGCCTTGGCACTGCTACTTCCAGATGAGTAGAAGATCACTTCCAAAGCCACAGATGGGAGGATCAGGGGCCGCCACCGCCACCCTATCAACATTTTTTGAAAATGTTTCACTGTGATAGTAATGGCAAATTGTCTAAGATCATAAAAATGAAAACTGGGTCAAGGTATTAGGTGACTAGGAGAAATCAAGAATAAAACTGTCAGCAGAGATTATTCCTCATAGCCCCCAACTGGAAGCAACCCAAATAGCCATCAATTTGTGAACAGATAAACAAACTGTATATCCTATATCCTATACAATACAGAATGCCATTCCAGCAATGAAAAGCAATGAAATATTAATACACACCATGACATGGATGAATCTCAGAAACATTATGCTAAGAGAAAGAAGTTGAACACAAAGACTGTATATATATATGACTTAATTTATATGAAATTCTAGAAAAAAGCAAAACCACAGTGACAGAAAGCAGATCTGTGGTTGCCAGAGGCCAGGGGTGGGGAGAGGGACTTGAGAGCAAATGGGCCCAAGGGAGCTTTTTTAGGGTACGCAAACTGTGCTACATATTGATTCTGGTGGAGGTTATATAAGTACACACAATTACAGAAATTCACCAAACTGTACACTTCAAGTTGGTGAATTTTATTGTATATAAATAGTACCTTAATAAATGGAAACACAGCAAAACAAAACAAAACCCACAAGCAAAGATTACTGAATAAGAGAAATTGCACTAACTTCTCCTCCTATGTGACAGAAGGCCTACAAGAGAGAAATGGTATTTGATAAGGGATTAATATCCAAAATAAACAGCTCAGACAACTCAATATCAAAAAAAAACCCAAATCAATTAAGAAATGGGCAGAAGACTTGAAGAGATATTTTTTCCAAAGATATACAGATGGCCAACAGATACATGAAAAGATGATCAACCTCACTAATCATCAGGGAAATGCAAATTAAAACCACAGTGAGACATCACCCCACGCCTATCAGAATGGCCGTCGTCAGAAAGACCACAAATAACAAATGATGAGAGTGTGGAAAAAAGGGAACCCTAGTACGCTGTTTGTGGGAATGTAAATTGGTGCAACCACTGAGAAAAACAGTATGGAGGTTCCTCAAAAAACTAAAAATAGAGTTGCCATATGACCCAGCAATTCCACTCCTGGGTATACATCTGAAGAAAACAAAATCACTAATGCCAAAAATGCACCCCAGTGTTCACAGCAGCATTATTTACAATAGCCTAGACATGGACACAACCTAAGCGTCCATCAACAGGTGAATGAACGAAGAAGATGTGGTGTATGTATACAATGGAATACTACTCAGCCAGAAAAAAGACTGAAATTTGCAGTTTGCAGCAACATGAATGGACCTAGAGGGTATTATGCTAAGTTAAATGTCAGACAGAGAAAGACAAATACTGTATGTTATCACTTATATGTGGAATCTAAAAAATAAAGCGAATGAATTTAACAAAACAGAAACAGACTCATAGATATAGAGGATAAACCAATGGTTACTAGTGGGGAGAGGGAAGCAAGGAGGGGCCAGGTAGGGGAGGGGATTAAGAAGTACTAACTAGTATGTATAAAATAATCAACAAGGACAGAAAGGGAATATAGCCAATATTTTATAGTAACTTTAAATGGTGTATAATCTATAAAAATACTGAATCACTATGTTGTACACCTGAAACTAATATTGTAAATCAACTCTACTTCAAAAAGCAAGCAAGCAAGCATTGGTATTGTATAGGAAAGTGAGTTATACTCATTAGGTAAAAGTGAATAAGCCAATCTTGTGGGCCTGAACTTGTAGAGAACAAGCACTTCATAATCTCTGTGGTATGATGGTAAGCTACATAGACCACCACTGCGACAGAAAAGTCCTGTCAGTTTCAGTTCAACTTCCGGTTAATTCAAGCGGGGTCTAAAAGGCACTAAAATGATGGAGTGATTAATAACCAGCGGTGTGGTCTCAGGAAAGTGGTTTCATCTTCCTGGACCTCCTTGCCTCTAGAAATGAAGGATTTGGACATAATGGCTGTTAAAAATGGTACAGTTGTGCCATTTAGCTCTTGTAATCCCCCCTCCCTCCCCCTCAACTAAATCTGGCTGGTCTCAGTGTGGGCATTTTGTAGAATGGGGTAGAGGGCCTACAGCACTTGGAGGGGAGATTACCACTGCCTTAGTCTACAGTGGACCCTAATGATGAGAGGCTGACACCCCGAGGCTGACTTCCCTACATGGACACAGTGGCCAGATTCTATTATGTTCTTACCAAGAGGGGTTCTTGGAAGATCTCCAGTGACTCATCTGCTTTATTTCTAGTTCCTTGGTGAGTGCTTACTTTGTAGTCCAAGAAAACTTTTAGGTGTCAAGACAAGGAATTTTTTTATCTCACTTTTTTATGCAATTATTATACATTAGCATCTGTAACCCAAGACCCCCCTCTTATCACTCTTTTATCTCTTCCAAGATCCTGCAGGTAAGGAAGGGCTTTAATATTTGCCCTTGAATAGAAAAGACATGAGAACCTGATACTGGTGACTAGCATTGCAGTTATTAGCAAGAAAATGGTTTTCAAAAGCAGAGCTTTTACAGAGTTCATTGTTGATCTTTGCATTGTCTACCAGTTCAGGGAGCAGGCAAATCTCCTCTGTCATAAAACCTGCTAAGTCTTCAAGCAAGCCCTCCTTTCTATAAAGCTGACTGAAAACTTAACCCAAAATGTCTTGGGAAGATTCTTCTTAATTTTCTGAAAGCGTTGATTTTTTTTTTTACTTAATAGATCTGGCTGAAAACCAACACATCAGCAAAAGCTATAGCTAATCGTAAAACTAATTACGGAGCCCCTAATAATGGTCAGATACTCTGAATACAGTAGATCTTTCAAACCATACAACTGAATGTGGACACTGAGTCCTAGTGAGTTCATGTCCCAGGTCCAAGGCAACCCAGCTTGTAAGCAGTCCAGCTGGGATATACACCCATGTCGGACCAAATCCAAATTCAATGCTCTTCCCTCTGCTCATTTTCAAATTTGAGAACGGGCTTCTGTTTACATTTCTATTCACAAGGCTCATTGTGTGTGTTATGCAAAATATTCTGCAATTATTTGTCCATGGATAATTAGGTGTGTGTAGGTTTTTCACGTCTTGCACTTTACTTCACATTAGCAATGTCGCCTCAGGCATACGTTCCTGTGAGCAGCCATTCATGAGTGACCTGTAATCAGTTCATAAGATGACTGCTTAAAAGAAATTTCCTGTTACCGATGATGTTTGGAGCTCGGTTCCTAGAACACCATGTGCCTATTATGTGCATATACCTACCGATATTTTGTTTCCTCTTTAACCCAGACCTCCCTATCTTCCCTCGAAACACTATCTTTCATCTTTAAGTTTATGTGCAAAAGTGATGAGAGACAGATACTGGGATGGGGGTGGGGAGGACACAGGCCACTGGGCATCATGAGAGAGAAAAAGATGTAAAAACTCACAACTTCAAGGCTGGCCCTTTCTGCTCTTACATATTATGGAACAAACAAGGCTAATGATATTATCGAGCCCACAAAGCCTTGTTAGAGTTAAAACAGCAGCTCACTGAAGGTCAAATTTATTAGATTCTCTTTTCTACCCTTGGAGAATGGTTGAATAACAGCCTCCTATTTTTAGTGTGCACTCTCTTCTGCAATTCCTTCACCTAAACCAAGAAAACTGAGACAGGGTACCTGTACCCATCTTTGTTGGCATCGAGTTTGAATCTATGTCCAAGTAGCTATGCACAGCAGTGTCTTATTTTGAGACTTGCTAGTGGTTCAGAAGGGCGACTTTGCTACGATGCTGTGGGGAAACCCAGACTGCCAAGCTCTGCAGGACACTTTAAAAGCGGGCTGCCAGGCTGAGAGTTTCATTTTTCACAGTTCTTCTATTTTTCACATGTTCAATTAGCTTAAGAACATCATTTGTGAGCCCATTCCATCTTGTTCTGGCTTTGGCAGTCACTCTTCCGAGATGCTCTTGTTTCTTTGCTGTAATCAAGGTCACACTTAAAAAGGGATATTATTTCTTGATCGGAGTTGCGGGATGATAATGTTTTCAGTATGAAGGTTCAGCCACTCACTATTTTAGAGGACTGGATTCAAGAGGGTAAGACTGAGGGTCTCAGCCCAACGAGGACCTGCATGACTCCTGTTGTCCAAGTAGGACATCTTTCACCACAGCTGGAAATCTAGGGAGCCGGGCAAGAGGGTCTGTAAACATGAGGTTAAATATATCGCTTCTAGCTAAACAAAATAAAACCGAGGCCTTTGCCACGTTCGGTCAGCTGACCATCACTGTGAAGGGAAAACCACATACACACTCACACAAGGTCAGCCAGCTGTCAGAGAAACCCTATAAATGGAAGAACTGCAACATGGGCTGAACATGAGAAGCACCTGGGGAGCTTTAAAAATTCCTGAAGCCCAGCCTACCTCACTCCCAGTCCCCGGGAGTCTGATTTAACTGGTCTGCTGTGGGGCTTAGGCATCAGTATTATTTCAAAGCCCCCAGGAGATTCTCATGTGCATCTAGATCTAGAGCCCCTGCTCCAAACCCGGCCAGCTCAAATGAACCTGGCACTAGGGACATGGCACAAACTGCTTAATGGACACAGTTGCAGGGAGAAAAATCCCCAATGTGTGCATGGTATGCAGCATGGCCCCAGATTCCTGAATGATACTTCCTGTAGTCCCAGAGGGCATGAAACCCTTTCCCGTGACTGTCCCTGCAGAAAACTACAAATATGTCAGCAACAAGAGGAACACTTTAAACTGCATGCCAGACCCACGGGCGAGGAGGACGTTACACGCCCGGCGGGGTCTAAGTTCCCACAGTGACCTGGGCTTAGCAACAGGCAGAGGGTACAGTCACGTCGGAGTGTCCACACGGTCCAAAGCGAGAAGATGTAACAGGTGCTGGAGATGAGCAAAATCAAGAGGATGTAACGACGACAACAAAAGCAAACAGCTCACTTTGGTTTTAGAACGGAACAAGTCAGGAGCTGCCTGGCTTAAGAGCAGAGGGCGGAGGAAGGCTATGGCTGAATATTCCCAGCAATTTGGGGCTGGAATGGAGAGACAACCTATAAAATATCATTTCCCTCCCCAGTCTCTCTGAAAATCCAAACTCATGATCCTATCAACCACTGACATCATGGCGGGGAAACAGGAACTCTCAGGTCTCCTCTGTAAGGGAAATATCTGTATTCCGAGGTTCCTGGTGGAAGGAGCTAGGCATTGCCAGGCTGACATCTCCGGGGACAGAGCAGAACGCCGGCTTCTTGCAAGCAGGTGGGCAGTGCCAACTGGCCAGCACAGGAGGCTGGCTCGCATCCAGGAGACAGTGCTTGCCTGAGCTCCTGTCGGGGGGAAACGCTGCTGTTATATTGTGGCTGCTGCAGACAAGGAGTGAGGGGAAGGATGAGGCTCTCCAGGCTACAACTCTACAACTGTCAAGAACAGAGCTTGTTAGAAGAAATACGGCTTCTTGCTGGTAGGGGAGAAAAAGGGTTCTTTCTTCAAACTCCTTCCATTTACCACCACCACCCCCCCCCCACCAACATGCAAAAATAGACGTTCCATCACAAACTGGTATTAGAAATAAAGGAAAAGAGTCACAACTATATGTTGGAGAAGGGGAAATAACTGGTTCAGGCAAGGGGCATCTCCTTGGCAAACCCAAGACAGCTCACATTGGTGTATATGCCAATATACACCAGAACAAATGGTGACACCTGAAATCATGAGGTCATCCATGCTTCTGGGAAAGTCACGCAACTGGCCTGAAAAGCCAGAAGCAAACCAGGCTATCTACCCAACTTTCAATCCATGAGACAAACTGGGTCTGCTTCCTGCCCTTTTGGCCCAGGTGATGGTGGTCATGAGTTCTCCGGGCAGCTGGACACTTTGAAGGTCAGGGCTGTGGCAGGGTCCCCACCTCCAGCCACTAGGCTCACGCTAAGCTTTAGGCAAGCCTGAAGGAGACGTGATATTCAGTGTGGGATGTGGGCCAGTGGGACCAAGGAGCCTCCAGGAAGAAGGTGCATTCTAAGGAGAGAGTGAATCAAAGTGCATCTTTCTGAATCAAAGAGAATGGGCCAGGATCAGAGGGAGCGGTGGCTCTGAGTGGAACACAGCATCCCTCGCCCCAACTGTCCTGTGCCTTGTGGGAGA